>NC_086455.1:39635854-39938354 GCF_028390025.1 Pseudophryne corroboree
AAAGCTAGCGCAATGGAGGACAGCTGAAAACAAGACCAATTCACATAGAGATCCGTAATAGTTAAAAGAAATAATGACCCAATCAGCGATCTGGAGAATGGGTGGAAAAGTGTTGCTGATGAACCAGATACTGTGGATGGAGGCATGACATGTTGTTGCACTGCAATCGGGTCATCGAATTTAGCATACGCCCATTATCACTGACGCACAGTTCTGCAGGATACAACAATGCAAATCGATTATTCGACACAACCAAATATCTACAGACAGTTGGAAACGCCTTGTGCTTTTACGTTACCGTGGTGGAAAAGTCCTGACAAACCAAGATTCTATTACTGACCCAACTCCTTATACAACTTCAAGACCAGCTCTTACTTCTAGGACGGATTTTCACACCTTCCCTCTCAATGGGTTACGGTCATTAGCTCGACCGGGTCATTAGGTCGACAGTTCAAAAGGTCGACATGAGTTTTTCACATTTTTTTTACATTTTTGGACTTTTTCATACTTTACGATCCACGTGGACTACAATTGAGAATGGTAACCTGTGCCGAGCGCAGCAGTAACGGAGTGAGGCACCTTGCCCGGAGCATGGCGAGTGAAGCGAGCCATGCGAGGGGACACGGTGCACTAATTGGGGTTCCCCGTCACTTTACGAAGAAAATGACACACAAAAAACACACCACTAATGTCGACCTTTTGAACTGTCGACCTAGTACATGTCGACCTAATGACCCTGTCGACCAATAGTGGTCGACCTAATGACTGTCGATCCAACGATCCAAACCCCTTTCAACACCAATACGGTGTACCCTCTCAGTTTGTGGGATTTAATGCCCCAAGAACACAAAATGCAGGTTAGGATTATCTCAGCCTCTAGCAGTATAAACTAGAGAAGCAACCAGAGTGCAATACAGGTAGAGACAATAATGAGACAAAATACAGAACAATGGAAGAAACGGTAAGTTGTTTACACATAAAACAGCAGTAAAACTGCAGGGTGACAAATATACTGCGTAAGTAGCATTTAAGCCACCGGGTGGCGCAGGTGTCAAACAAGAGACAAGATAGGGCACTGTGCTGAATTACAAGCGCTGAACCATCAAGTGGTAATAACAATGCAGTATACCCATAATAGGCAGCTGCAGGTGGGGAGGGGGGGGATTTAAATTACTGGAAAACAAATAAGAATATGACAAGATATAAGGGAATAATTCCAAAATAATAATGTCCCAGGCAATAGCACGATCCAGTATGAAGTTGAGTTCAGATGTACAGTACCAGGAGTCCAGTCTAATGTAGGATACGAGCGGAGGCAGAGAAGCAGGAGGAATAGGAAGATGGGGGGGAGGGGGGAACCAACCATCTAGGGAGGACGGATTCAAGTAACGGAAGAAAGCGGAAAAGAAGAGAGTTAGTTAGTTGAGGTATACAGACAAGGAATACTAGCTAACTCTCCCAGAACCTACAGGAGGGAGACTCACGATTTTTCAGGTAGTCCCCCGCGTCCCTGGAAGAGTGAGCACCCCTCCTATATCCCACCCGCCAACTTCCTAGTGAAGTGTTCAGAATGGGGAAATTAATATGAAGGAAGCTATTGATGGGTTTCTATGGAAATGCGTCACTTTTACCCTGCTTCTATGCAAATATGCACCAATCACGGTAGTTTTACCTGCTTCTCCTCTCCAGAAGAAGCCCGGAGAAGAAAGCTATAAAAGTAGGTATGAGACAAGTTTAGAATATAATAAAAGAGGGGGGGGGGGGAGTTGGGTAGGTCCTGTAGATCCAGCTAGCAGGGATCTCTGGGTGGGGATTTCTCTAGACAAACATGCAGGGTAAGCGGGACATCCCCTGCCTCATTCAAACCCCGCCAGCAGAGATCTACCCCCACTCCACGTTAGAGTCACAGCCAGGAGAAGAGGCAATGCGGCAAGAGATGACCGGACCACCACAGACAGGCCCCTCATAGGGGATTCACAGCCATGTCCATGAGGTGCCAGTGGGCTTTAACAACCTCTGGGGCTAGCCAGGATTAGCTGATGGGGCTTGGATTAGGTAGCCATGTGCAGAGCTCAGATTGAAATCCTTCCCGGATGTGCCAGCAACCGGAAGTCTACACTTTTTATTTTATTCAATTGCAAAACTTAACAGTGTTATCTGGATGGGAGGCGGTCATGTGACCGGTGCTCGGGATCCCGGCAGTCACCATGCCGATGCCGGAATCCTGAATGATCACAATACTGCACGCCGGAATGCCGTCACACAGGGTCTATTCCCACTCGTAGAGCCAGTGGCGAGCACACCAATAGTACCTGCCTTTCTCTTAGAGCTGAGAGTGTGTGCAGGTACTCTTGTGCTCCCATGCCTTGTGCACACAATAGTATAGGCTTATTATTTCATGATGAACAATGGCACTAGAAATACTGGAGGCGCCAATCTACACAAATGTAACTAAACAAGGGAACACAGTGGCTCACACAGGCTCGAAAAGATGGATTCAGCTACTGAAAATACAAGGGATTTGTCATGTGCAGGCATCTACAGTAACAATGGAGCGTAACCCCTCCGTATCGTCAGTGCCAGATTAAGGTCCATATGGGCCTGGAGCTGAAATTTAGGAAGGGCCTATTGTGTGCCTCGGCAGGAGGTGTGACAAGCGCTGCGGTGGTGTGACTAGTGATGTGGGTGTGTGATCAGTGTGGTGTGGGTGTGGTCTAAATAGGGGGTGTGGCCTATGCCATGTGAGTGACACAGTCACCACTTACTGACAGACACTACTTACTGACACACACACACACACACACACAACACAAAGCTTACTGACACAATCACCACTTACTGACAGACACTATTTACTAACACACACACTCACAACACAAAACTTACCGACACAGACACTTACTGATAGATATTACTGACTGACACACACGCACAACACAGATAAACTTACTGACACAGACATTACTTACTGACACACACACAACACAATACTTATACCGCTCTCCCATCACAATGCCGGGTCCCACCTGGGAATTGGAAATGGGTCCATTCCTGGGTGGGACCCGGCATTTGACCCTATACACCGCCAACCCGACCCGGCAATTTGCCGGTTCGGGTTGCCATCTGTGGACGGAGATGGAGTCGGCATCAGGTGCAGAGGCGGTGCTGGGAGATGAGATCATCCCTATGCAGTGAACGGGTCCCGGGTTGCATCGACCTGGGTGACCCGTTCACACTGCACCGGACCTGGTATTTAACCCGTGAATAACCCTTCTTTATTCCCGGGTTGAATTACTGGGTCAGGCAATCCGGAATTCGCCCATGACCCCTTTCACAACACACATCGGAACGTGTCGACCCAGCAATATACCCAGTCTATACCAGGTTATTTTTGCGGTGTGAAAGGGGTATTACTGACACAGACACCCACCACTTACTGACAGACACTACTTACTGACACACACACACGGTACAAAACCTACTGACAAACACTACTTACTGACACACACAAAACTTACTGACACAGACACCATGCAAAATGTACTGACACAAACACTACTTACTGACAGACACTTCTTACTGACACCTGTGGTGCACACAGCATTTTTTTCTCAGTGGTACTGTGCCTGCGTGCCGTGGGCGTGGTCACATGTCATTAAGGGATGTAAACCATGTGACACTAGGTGGAGTGGTTATATATTATGTGAATCCATGGCACAGACACCCCCTGTCCCTGCGGACTACAGAGACAAGGACAGCAGGATGTGACACTTGTTATAGAATAAAAAATATTATATATAAGATGTGTACCCAGCACTCATCCTGTTATGATGTGAATATTTGCTCCAGTGCCCTCCTTCGTTTTTTCAAGCTGTGGACAGAGTACAATGAGGCAGCACTCCCGAGTCTTGCTGGTGCAGTAAGATTTATTTAGTAAGATTCTGGATCAATAAATCTTACTGCACCAGCAAAACTTGGTAGTGCCGCCTCATTGTACTTGTGGGGAGGGGTCCCGACCATTAGAGTTACTCACCGGGGTGTAGTATGAGTTGCCGGCGGCCGGGTCCCCGGCGGCCAGCATACCGGCGCCGGGATCGAGACTGCCGGCTTCCCGACAGCAAAGTGAGCGCAAATGAGCCCCTTGCGGGCTCAGTGGCGTGCGTAAGCGCCACGCTATCCTCCCTCCAGGGGGTTTGTGGACCCCCAAAAGGGAGAAAAGGTGTCGGTATGCCGGTTGTCGGGATTCCGGTGCCGGTAGACTGTGCGCTGGGATCCCAACAACTTGTATACTGAATACCACCCACACACCGGTGGCCCGGCACCCCATCGTCACTTTTTCTCTGCCAGTCTGCCAGGTGCGGGATGGTGATGACATCACTTTCATGCTCCCAGCAGTCCTTTTCCTGGAAAAGGAAGAAGGTGCTGGCGGCGCCTCCGAGCAAGATCTAGGAGCTTGGTGGTGGTGTTTTACAGTGTGGCGGGGGTATGGCGTACTGGCGGACACATTCTTAATGGTACGCCATACCGGAGCGTACTGCCACACTTGCAGGACTGACTATCACACACACAACGCAAAACATATTGACACACACGACACAACACAAAACTTACACAGACACACACACACACACACACACAAAATGCAAAACTTACTGACACAGACACAATGCAAAACTTACTGACACTACTTACTGACACACACACACACGCAAAACCTACTGACACTACTTACTGACAGACACTACTTACTTAGCGACACACACACATCCCCCCCCCCCCCCTCCCCCTTCAAAACTTACTGACATAGACACCACTTACATAGCAGACCTCGGGGCCTGGTGTGGGCTGCTACTCACATGGTTTGCATGCCCCCTCAGCTCTGACATCCAGGGACCCAGCTCTCCTAAAAGACAGCAGCCTCCTGTCAAGACCCTTCCCCTCTTTCAATGTTATTGTTGGGAAGCTGCAGCAGGAAAGGTATGCTGCAGCAAAAACGTTTAGGTTTTGATGGACAAGGGGCCGCGGCTTCTGATGGGTTCGGGGGCAGAGCCTCGGAGATATCTCCGAGGCTCCGCCCCCATGCCCATCAGAAGCCCCGCCCCCTCGCCCATCAAAACATAGGGGGTAATTCCAAGTTGATCGCAGCAGGATTTTTGATAGCAATTAGGCAAAACCATGTGCACTGCAGGGGAGGCAGATATAACATGTGCAGAGAGAGTTAGATTTGGGTGTGGTGAGTTCAATCTGCAATCTAAATTGCAGTGTAAAAATAAAGCAGCCAGTATTTACCCTGCACAGAAATAAAATAACCCACCCAAATCTAACTCTTTCTGCACATGTTATATCTGCCTCCCCTGCAGTGCACATGGTTTTGCCCAATTGCTATCAAAAATCCTGCTGCGATCAACTCGGAATTACCCCCATAATTGCTTTTGCTGCAGCATACCTTTCCTGCTGCAGCTCTCCAACAATAACATGCCTCATGAAAGAGGGGCAGGGTCTTGACAGGAGGCTGCTGTCTCGTAACTATTTACGTGGCTCCGCCCCCTTGCCCGTCCGAAGTCCCGCCCCCTTGCCCGTCCGAAGCCCCGTCGCCTCGCCCATCAAAACATAATTGCTTTTGCTGCAGCATACTTTTCCTGCTGCAGCTCTCCAACAATAACATGCCTCATGAAAGTGGGGCAGGGTCTTGACAGGAGGCTGCTGTCTCGTAACTATTTAAGTGGCTCCGCCCCCTTGCCCGTCCGAAGTCCCGCCCCCTTGCCCGTCCGAAGCCCCGCCCCTTACAACACAAAGCGGTCAGGACACAGGCTGACCAGTTTGGGGTGGGGGTGAGTGAGCTGATGTATGTGCTGACAGGAAATGTTTTTTTTTCCTGGCAGCACTGGCTACTGCCTGCACTGCAGGGAGGTCTGTGGGCCTATTTTCAATGGGGGGCTTGGAGCTGCAGCTCCATCTGCCCCATTGTTAATCCGGCCATGCGTATCGTAATAGGTCGACACTATCAAAAGATTGACAATTAAATGGTTGGAAGGTTAGGGTTAGGCACTAAGGAGAGGGTTATGGTTAGGCTACGGAAGAAGATGGTTAGGGTTAGGCAGCAGGGGGAGGGTTAGCGTTAGGCACTTGGCGGAGGGTTAGGCTACGGATGGAGATGGTTAGGGTTAGGTACTAGGGGGAGGGTTATGGTTAGGCTGCCAGAGGGGAAGTTTAGGGTTAGGCACTTGGTGGAGGGTCAGAGTTAGGCTGCGGAAGGAGAAGGAGAGGGTTAGGGTTAGTATTGAACTTTTCTCTATCACCGAAAAAGGGGGGGTGTCCTTGCTGAAATGGGTGTGGTTTTGCATAAAGGGGAGTGGCATTGCAGGAAAAGACTACCTTATACCCCAGTTTTGCAACCTGCACGCCCAGACGTTGGCCACCACAGGAAAGAAAAATAATCCTGATTCATGCCCCTTACATTATTTGTCATTTTTCCTCCTTATAGTAATGCCCAGTATACATTATGCCACATACTGCAATGGCCCTTAGACATTATGCCACACACCATTATGCCCCCGACCAGGGCCGGACTGGGACTAAAAATAGGCCCTGGCATTTTTGAAGCACACAGGCCCACCTTTGTGACTCCTCCCCTTACTATTCCTGACTCCTCCCACTTATTAGTCTATGCTCTTACAAATATAATTAATATTCTAACAACATACAAGCGTACATCATTTTCTATTAAAATACACACAACCTGTGGTTGAAGTGGAAATTTTTAAGTGGGGGTATGTAAATGTGAAGCTCCGGAAAAGGGGGTGTGGTCACTCAAAAGGGGCGTGTCCTTCAGTGTAGTTTATCACACCATACACCCCTTATACGCATTATGCACCACAATAGTAGGACCCCTTATACTATCTAGTACTGGTGCCTCTTTCACATTATACCTCACAGTATGAGCCGAAATTTACATTATAGCACCCAGTATGAGCCGAAATTTACATTATATGCCCCCAATAGTGCAGTGCCAGATCCACAATTGCCCCCACAGTGCCAGGTATACAGATGCCCTCACAGTGCCAGGTATACAAATGCCCCCACAGTGCCAGGTAAACAATTGCCCCCACAGTGCCAGGTATACAATTGCCCCCACAGTGCCAGGTATACAATTGCCCCCACAGTGCCATGTATACAAATGCCCCCACAGTGCCAGGTAAACAATTGCCCCCACAGTGCCAGGTATACAATTGCCCCCACAGTGCCAGGTATACAAATGCCCCCACAGTGTCAGGTATACAAATGCCCCCACAGTGCCAGGTAAACAATTGCCCCCACAGTGCCAGGTATACAATTGCCCCCACAGTGCCAGGTATACAATTGCCCCCACAGTGCCAGGTATACAAATGCCCCCACAGTGCCAGGTAAACAATTGCCCCCACAGTGCCAGGTATACAATTGCCCCCACAGTGCCAGGTATACAATTGCCCCCACAGTGCCAGGTATACAAATGCCCCCACAGTGCCAGGTAAACAATTGCCCCCACAGTGCCAGGTATACAAATGCCAGCCAATTGCCCCCACAGTGCCAGGTATACAAATGCCCCCACAGTGTCAGGTATACAATTGCCCCCACAGTGTCAGGTATACAATTGCCCCCACAGTGCCAGATATACAATTGTCCCCACAGCAGCCAGTGCTGCAGCTACTTACCGCTGCTGCACTGCTGCTGCTGCTGCTCCTCCGGGCTGTGAGGGACGGGGGTGAATCAGGAGAGCAGAGCGCCCGCCAGCGCGGCTGTGTCTGGTGCCGCGGCGGCTTCGTTCAAACCAGCCGCCGGTTCGTGAGCCAATCAGAGCTCGCGGACCGGCGGCTTCTGATTGGCTGCCGGTCCGCGAGCTCTGATTGGCTCACGAACCGGCGGCTGGTTTGAACGAAGCCGCCGCAGCACCAGACACAGCCGCGCTGCGGGAGCTCTGCTCTCCTCTCCTGACAGCTGAGACATGCTGCCGCCGGACTGAGCGGCAGCGTGTCTCAGTGACCGCTGGACCGGCCCAAGTGGCCATCGGCCCTTCTGGCATTTGCCAGAAGTGCCAGATGGCCAGTCCGGCCCTGCCCCCGACACATTATGCCACACACCGTAATGCCCCTGACACATTATGACAGGAATAGCAATGCCCGTTATACATTATGCTACACACTGCAATGCCCCTGATACATTATAGCACATACAATGTCTGTGACACATTATGACACACACTGCAATGACCCTGAGACATTATACCACTTACCACAATGCCCGTGATATAGTATACCACACACCGTAATGCCTGTGACACATACCGCAATGCCCGTTATACCCTATGCCACACACTGCAATGCCCGTTATACATTATGTCACACACTGCAATGCCCCATAGACATTATACCACAATGCCCGTGATATAGTATACCACACACCGTAATGCCTGTGACACATACCGCAATGCCCGTTATACCCTATGCCACACACCGCAATGCCCGTTATACATTATGCCACACACTGCAATGCCCCTGAGACATTATACCACAATGCCCGTGATATAGTATACTACACACCGTAATGCCTGTGACACATACCGCAATGCCCATTATACCCTATGCCACACACCGCAATGCCCGTTATACATTATGCCACACACTGCAATGACCCTGAGACATTATACCACAATGCCCGTGATATAGTATACCACACACCGTAATGCCTGTGACACATACCACAATGCCCATTATACCCTATGCCACACACCGCAATGCCCGTTATACATTATGCCACACACTGCAATGCCCCTGAGACATTATACCACATACCACAATGCCTGTGATATAGTATACCACACACCGTAATGCCTGTGACACATACCGCAATGCCCGTTATACCCTATGCCACACACCACAATGCCCGTTATACATTATGCCACACACTGCAATGCCCCTGGGACATTATACCACATACCTCAATGCCCATGATATAGTATGCCACACACCGTAATGCCTGTAACACATTATGACACACACCGCAATGTCCGTGATACATTATGCCACACACCGCAATGCCCATTACACATTAAGTTCTACAGTAAGGCTTCTAATTACTTTTGGTAAGAAAAAAAGATGGCTGCGCAATGTGTTAGAGCAAATAAATGCTAATTAGGAGCTGATGTGTGAAAATGTAAAATGTTTTATTGTATTGATAACATTAGATTTAACACATTAAAACAATAAAGGTAATATAATAAAACCAAGATTAGAAGCAAGACACCTTGAACTTATAAATCTATATACTGGAAATAGTACCCTCCGATTTTGGTGAGGAAACAGATCCAATTACATATCCATATGGAAATCCACAATCAGGTAAGCAGCTGATCCACAAGTGTCTATTATTGGTTGCCGTAGTGAGGATCTAAGTGCGGCAATACAAGAAACTGCTGTATGAATGAATATGCACCTCTCCGTGGGCTGGTCCCGACCGAGCGTCCTCGGTCGTATGTTCCTGCAGTGCCCAGTGCTTGATAATACGGCAGAGGAGAGGACGTGCTTATCCCTGAGTTGGTGGATACAGTTTATCAGCGGCGTGCTGGCATGGATCACCGGCGACAGTTGGAAAAGCTGGGACGGGAGCCGAGGTATCTCTGTGGCTCAACCTGATGGTAGAAGTCACCGGCGGCAGGTGGAATAGCCGGGATGGGAGTCAAGGTGTGACAGGCTCAGCGTACAGATAGAAATTACCGGCGGTGGAGGGAGAAGCCGGGGCGGGAGCCGAAATGTCACAGGCTCGGACAGCAGCTTGCTACCTGTGTGGTGGATGAAGTCAAGGTGTGCAAATAGGCGGGGTCCTCCTAACGCATTTCATCACAGACCATGTGACTTTATCAAAGGTGTACACCTTTGATAAAGTCACATGGTCTGTGACGAAACGCGTTAGAACCCCGCCTATTTGCACACCTTGACTTCATCCACCACACAGGTAGCAAGCTGCTGTCCGAGCCTGTGACATTTCGGCTCCCGTCCCGGCTTCTCCTCACCTTATTCATCCTCAATTGAACACGCACACAGTGTTCTGTGGCAGCGCACGTGGCAGAGCAATTTGGTTTATAATACCCATATCTTTGGGCATTGTTATCCAAGGCGCTTTTTGGCAATTTTTTGTTTTTGCTTCTTGTCTTCTAATTACTTTTAAATTACCTGCTCGTTGCCAGGGGTTTCATGCTCTTGGTTCCATGCACGGTGCCAGGGGTTTTCATGCTCAGGGTGTCATGCTCGTTGCCAGGGGTTTCATGTGGTAGGTGTTATGCTTGTTGCCAGAGGCATCATGTGCTGGGTTTCAAGCTTGTTGCCAGGGGGTAATATTCGTTATCAGGGGTTTCATACACTGGGTGTCATGCTCGTTGCTAGGGGGTAATGCTTGTTGCCAGGAATTTCATGAGCTGAGTGTTGTGCTTGTAACCAGGGTGTAATGCTTGTTGCTAGGGCTGTGCTCCCAGTGCCACATATGCCCCCAGTGCCAGATATTCCCCCACAGTGCCAGGTACACATATGCCCCCAGTGCCAAATATGCCCCCCCAGTGCCAGGTACACATATACCCCAGTGCCAAATATCCCCCCCCAGTGCCAGGTACACATATACCCCCCAGTGCCAAATATGCTCCCCCAGTACCAAACATGCTCCCCCAGTGCCAAATATGCCCTCCCCTAGTGCCAAATATGCCCATCCCCAGTGCCAAATATAACCCCCCCCCAGTGCTAAATATCCTCCCCCAGTGCCAGGTACACCCCCCCCCCCCCCCCTCCGGGCTCCCCCGCTGCTGTGCGATTCGAGAAGGAGGGACACGGAGGGTACAGCGCGCGCCTCTCCTGTGTGTCCCTCCTGCGTCTCCGGCGGCAGTGGCGTGTCTGTTAAATGAAGTGCCGGGCACTTCATTTAACAGACACGCCGCTGCCGCCGGAGTCCCAGGAGGGACACACAGGAGAGGTGCGCGCTGTGCCCTCCGTGTCCCTCCTTCCCAGCAGAAATCAGTGAGTGGCGGCGGCTAGGGTGCGCCTCCAAGCGCTCGCAGGGGCTGCGGGCCCCTAGTTATGCCACTGATCCCGGCGCCAGAATCCCAACAGCCGGTATGCCGAATGAGAACACTGCTGCACTGGAGAGGTAAGAGTCGCGGGGGCATGGGGAGGTTAGGGTTAGGCTGTGCCCGGGGGGGGGGTTAGGTTTAGGCTGCGGGGGCAGGGGGTTAGTGGTTGGAGGATCAGTGTTAGGCTGTGGGGAGGGGAGGTTAGGGTTGGGTACCACCACCGAGGGTTACGTTTAGGCCATAGCGGGGGCAGGGGGGTAGGTTTAGGTTGGAGGGATGGTGAGTTAGGGGACCAGGGTGGGGAAGAAAAGTATAGGGTTCCGAACATCAGGATGCCGCCGCCGGTATTCTGACCGCCGGCATCGCGACCGCTGTCAAATCAAACCCAACCCTTTCTGAGTGCCTGGGGAAAAGAGCCCCCAGAGTCTCTGTAAAAGAAAACCTGCTACTGGATACAAGTGAGCTACACTTGGTGCTTTGTTACTTAGAGTGTTGTAGTGTTAGCCAGGAGTGATTTATGTGTAGTTAGTGCCAGACGGCAAGGTGTTTGATGATTTATTTTTCTGCTTACTAAAACTGGTTGAGGCCAGTTACACCAGAAACCTTGGAGTGTGATCTCTCGGCTGCAGTGCACTACCATCTACCCCAGGAGATGGTACATGTTTCCCTAACCCTGTTACAATCGGTTCCAGGAGGTCTTCTCCACTTTCACTTGTGTTCCTGCTCTCTGCATAGTCTCCAGGAGGTCTTCTCCACTTTCACTTGTGTTCCTGCTCTCTGCATAGTCTCCAGGAGGTCTTCTCCACTTTCACTTGTGTTCATGCTCTCTGCATAGTCTCCAGGAGGTCTTCTCCACTTTCACTTGTGTTCCTGCTCTCTGCATAGTCTCCAGGTTGTCTTCTCCACTTTCACTTGTGTTGCTGCTCTCTGCATAGTCTCCAGGTTGTCTTCTTCACTTTTACTTGCTAAGGAAATAGAGGAACATTATGATCTTTGAGCAACGGTTTGCTATTTACTATCTACTAAGCAAATGGAAAGTTATTTTCTCCTGGTTTATAGATGTGTTTTGTTTTTTTACCTGGTCAATCTAATAGCACAATTGTAATTTCATACAGTGCCGCTGATACAGCCGGTATATAAATGGGGGAAGCTGAAAAAGAAAATAGTTTGTAAAAAATGTCATTTTTTTATATCACTTCTGATTTAGATATACCCCTGTAATGATGAATATATGAGGTAGGTCATTGACCGGATTGTCTGTGTAGTGTCTTGCAATAATGTGCTTATCTTGTGTGTCTATTGATTTTACGTGTTCTATGGTATTTACTCAAATAGCGTTACTTACTTTTTTTTCCCTACAATAAACTTTCATGTGTCAAATGCTTTGACACTATTAACAATCCTTGGACTACTCTGTTATTACTCTTGTGTAAATAGTTGAGTTGTGCTATACTTTGCAGTGACTGCATATACCTGGAGGAGGGGGAGTTTACATGTTGGTGGAAATAGTGAAAAAAAATAAGGTCACTTAAACCGCTTTCACATCGCAAATGCCGGATCCCACCCGGTAAGAGAAACGTGTCCTTACCGGGTGGGATCCGGCATTTGGTCTCCTTTGATGGCTTTCCGACCCGGCAATATACCGGGTCGGTTGCCATAGCAGCGGGGGGGCGCAGCAGCAGCAGGGGTGGAGGCGGCGCTGGGAGATGAGCTCATCTCCTGCGCCGCATCTCCCTATCCTGTGAATGGGAACCGTGTCGCATCGACGCGGCTCCCATTCACACTGCGCCTGACCCGGTATTCAACCCGGGTATAATCCTTCTTTTATACCGGATTGAATTACCGGGTCAGGCGACCCGCTAATTTGCCGAAAGTGCTTTCACATCACACACTGACCCGTGTCGACACGGCAATATGCCGTGTCGATACCGGGTTATTTGTGCGATGTGAAAGGGGTATTAAAGTCCTGCATACTACCTCTTTAGGGCAATCCCATACATTTTTATTTTCTAATAACATCATTTATGTCTTAAATGAATCACAAGTTTTCCTATCCCTCTTTTTCCTTCCTAAACTTTTTCTTTTAATTTGTTTTATTTTATTTTAGAATGTGCAATGCATATGTAATCCCTTATGTGTCTTATTAGATATGGTTATAAATAATAAAAATTATTATGTTTTAATATATCACGACTGAGTGCTAACCTTATTTTCTGTTATTCATTAACAAAGGGCATTGGGGTCATTCCGAGATGATCGCTCGCTAGCAGTTTTTAGCAGCCGTGCAAACGCATAGTCGCCGCCGACGGGGGAGTGTATTTTTGCTTTGCAGGAGTGCGAACGCCTGTGCAGCTGTGCGCCTGCAAACACATTTTGTGCAAAACAAGACTAGCCCTCTAGTTACTTATCCTGTGAGATGATTACTGCGAGTGACGCGGTAATGACGTCAGATTACCGCCCAGCAAATGCCTCGCCACGCCTGCGTTTTTCCAAACACTCACAGAAAACGGTCAGTTGACACCCATAAACGCCCTCTTCCTGTCAATCTCCTTGCGTTCGGCTGTGCGATTGGAATCATCGCTAGAGCCAGTGTAAAACAACAAAGGACTTCGTACCCGTACGATGCGCGTGCGCATTGCGGTGCATACGCATGTGCAGATTAGCCATTATTTCACTGATCGCTACGCAGCGAACAACGGCAGCTAGCGATCAACTCGGAATGACCCCCCATTGTTGTATCAGGATCATCAATCGGGTGGTATTCAGTATGCCGGCTGTTGGGATCCCGACGCTCAGTATAACGGTGCCGAAATCCTGACACCCGGCATACCGACCACTTTTCACCCTCTTGGGGGTCCACGAGCCCCCTGGAGGAAGAATAAATAGTGTGACATGCATAGTGCGCCACCGTGCCCGCTCATTTGCGCTCGCCCAGCTGTCGGTATGCCGGCGGTCAGGAACAGGGCCGTAACTACGTGTGTGCCAAGTGGGCTTGGCACACAGCGCAGTTGTCCTGAGGGCGCACGGCAGCGGCATGTAATGAGTCAAATTGACTCATTACATGCCGCCTCTGAAGTCCGCGCCGTGCGCCGCCGCCGCGCTGGAGGAGAGAGAAGCGCCGAAGACAGCTGAGAAGGAGGAGGAGGGAGGGGGACTGGAGCCGCAGCAGCGCTATTTCATTGGTAGTAAGCGCCGCTGCAGCATCCCCCTCTCCTTCCGTATAGGCTGCCCGACGCTGCTGTGGATGCTGGGATGCAGTTCCTCCATCCCAGCATCCACAGCAGCGCCAGGCAACCAATACGGAAGGAGAGGGGGATGCTGCAGCGGCGCTTACTACCAATGACATAGCGCTGCTACGGCTCCAGTCCCCCTCCCTCCTCCTCCTTGTCCGATGCTTGCACACTGCACAGAGGGAGATGCCAGCACGAGGAGCCTGTCAGCGGGGAGAAGGTAAGTATATCCCTCTCTCTCTCTCTCTCTCTCTCTCTCTCTTTCTCTCTTTCTCTCTCTCTCTCTCTCTCTCTCTGGGGGACACCGTCTGCCATAATGTGTAAAAAGGGGTCCTGGCTGCCGCAATGTGTAAAAAGGGGTCCTGGCTGCCGCAATGTGTAAAAAGGGGTCCTGGCTGCCAAAATGTGTAAAAAGGGGGCCTGGCTGCTGCAATGTGTAAAAAGGGGGACTGGCTGCCGCAATGTGTAAAAAGGGGGCCTGGCTGCCGCAATGTGTAAAAAGGGGGATTGGCTGCCGCAATGTGTAAAAAGGGGGCCTGGCTGCCGCAATGTGTAAAATGGGGGACTGGCTGCTGCAATGTGTAAAAAGGGGGACTGGCTGCCGCAATGTGTAAAAAGGGGGCCTGGCTGCTGAAATGTGTAAATAGGGGGACTGGCTGCCGCAATGTGTAAAAAGGGGTCCTGGCTGCCGCAATGTGTAAAAAGGGGTCCTGGCTGCCGCAATGTGTAAAAAGGGGTCCTGGCTGCCGCAATGTGTAAAAATGGGGCCTGGCTGCTGCAATGTGTAAAAAGGGGGACTGGCTGCCGCAATGTGTAAAAAGGGGGACTGGCTGCCGCAATGTGTAAAAAGGGACTGGCTGCCGCAATTGTAAAAAGGGGGACTGTCTGCTGTAATGTGTAAAAAGGGGGACGCTGTCTGCTGTAATGTATAAAAGGGGCTCTACCTGGTGTAGTGGCGCTACTGTGCAGCGTAATTTGAATAATGGAGACTACTGTGCACCATAGTATGAATTGCTATTATTTTGTGGCCACGCCCCTTGCCCATGAAGCCACGCCCCTATATATTTTTTGCGCGCCTACGGTGCGCACTGCCCCTATCTTTCATGGGGGGGGGGGCGCGCCAATGTCGTTTCTTGCACACAGCGCTAAAATGCCTAGTTACGGCACTGGTCAGGATCCCTGCACCGGTATGCTGGCCGTCGGCATACCATACTACACCCCATCAATCAGTATCCAAGGTGCTGTTCAATAAACAAATAAGTGTATTGAGAGTTATATACACTTTTTGCAGAAATCCATGTACACTATGTTTCTGCATTATCTCTATTTGCATTTGGGAATCTGAAATTCACAAATTTGGAGAAAAGCCTCTTTGTTGCAAATGCAGATGGACACATATCATAGGTGAGTTTAATACAGTAATTATCTGTTTCGAATCATCTTATCCCATCAATTACGCAGAATGTATCTTTTTTTTTTTTCAGTGGCGGCACCAGGGTCTATGCCACCCGGGATTCTTAATTGCCCCTGCGCACGTGCCCATAAAGGGGACCTAATCTCATGGGAAGGTGGTGTGACCTTTTTGGGAAGCCCCCATTTACATCATCCGGGGAATGTGCCTTGCATTCCTGGAGACGCCGCGCTGAACCTGGATATTCTGACTGCACTGCTGGTTCCTTCTCAGTGACAGGAGCCAGGTGCGGCACAATAAAGTCACATTGCAGCACCTGTGGACATGGACATACGGTCAAATACACCGTCGGCCAAACTCGGTTGTAATTTCCATACACAACACGGGAGTTTGCCTAGAATAATTTCTGCAAACGACTCTGTGCATCTCAGAGCAGAATGCACTTTTCACATAACCGTCCCCCTCAGCAGCGTGGATCAGTGAGATCCGTGCCGTGCTTCTCTGTCCAAATGTGAAATAATGGTTAAAAATAGAAAAGAAAAATGGCATTAGGTCATCCCCCCGTAGGAATAACCAGCTGCGGGGTCTTTGAGCCGGTCGTGGTTCAAAAAATACAAGGGAAAAAAAATGTGTGAAGTCCCCCTGTATTATAAGCACCAGCACCAGGATTCACGTTGGGGAGTGCTTGGCTTCCAGAAAACACGGCAGCCAAACATGACTGTATCATAGATGCCTACCTTGCAGCACCCTCCTTCGGGAGGTGGCAGCGTGGCAGGCTAAAGGGGGCGTGGTCGGCAGCAATGTGGGCAGTCCGGGGGCATGGCCGGTGGGGGAAGTGGGCAGTCTGGGGGTGTGGTGTCAAGATCGCATCATCGTGGCCCTGCCCCCGCTAGACAGGGCCGAGAAAACAGGCACTGTATAGCGGGGGGCGGAGCTACAATGACGTGATTCAATGAAGCGAGGGCCACCCAATTTTCGGAGCCTCCCGGTAGGAAAGTATGGACTAAAATAATACACAATCAGAAAACACAATTAACTAAAATTTGGGAACATAGTCAATTCCTGTGTTTTAGGTACATAAAAGCTCCAGTGTCTGATCGATCTCTCCTGTGTTTAATCTCGGGCAAACACATGTGAAACTCCATTCTTAGTAAATTTACCCCTAAGACCCCACTGTGACATAGGAGACAGTAACAGCTTCCCAATGACACTGGCCAGCTGTGGTAGGAGTTACCTTACTGCTGCCAGGACACTAAGTTGGCCATCGGCACAAGCGTGAGCCTACTTTCTCCTACATGTGCACTGGAACTGAAAGCCCGACTCCTGTTCCAGACTCTACAATAAATAAAGAAACTTTGTTAAAACCATATTATTAATAATAATAATAATAATAATAATAATAATAATAATAATAAATCTGTAATTCTGTGAGCAAATAGTTGGAGTTTACAAGTACATGGGGGTTATGTAATAGGTTCTGATTTCATGGAAGCGGTGGAATGTTAGTGAGATTCAGAGCCCTCCAAATGCCTCTTATTTGCCATTGGACACCTCCAGAATCCCCTTATATGTCATCAGATCCCTCCACATGCCTTTTATATGCCTTCAGACCCTTCCAGATGCCACTTATATACCATCACACTCCTCCATATGACCCTTATATTTAATTAGATCTCTCCACATGCCCATTATATGCTACTTGTATGCCATCAAAACCATTCATATGCTATCAAACTCCTATACATACCTATTATATGCTATTCATTTTATATATAAAATGTAATATTTGTTTATACTGCAATCCGTGTATGTAAATAGTGCAGGGTAGTTTTTATAATGGGTTTAGTGTGCCTTTAATATCTCTGAATTCATTTTGAGGAAAAAACACTAAATATAATAATAATAATAATAATAATAATAATAATAATGTTTTGCCAATTTCACTGGTACCTACCTAATACAAACACCAATAAAACCAGTGCATCTAGATACAGTTGTGGTTTTGCAGCTGATTATCACTAGAAAGTTTTGTAGGTCCTAACTCTGGGGGTAATTCCAAGTTGATCTTTGTTAGCAGTTGAGCAAAACCATGTGCACTGCAGGGGGGGGGGGGGGGGCAGATATAACATGTGCAGAGAGAGTTAGATTTGGGTATGGTGAGTTCAATCTGCAATCTAAATTGCAGTGTAAAAATAAAGCAGCCAGTATTTACCCTGCACAGAAACAAAATATCCCACCCAAATCTAACTCTCTCTGCAAATGTTATATCTGCCCCCCCCCCCCCCCCCCCCTGCAGTGCACATGGTTTTGCCCAACTGCTAAAAAATTTCCTGCTGCGATCAACTTGGAATTACCCCCTCTGTTATTAATCTCCAGTAAACCCTGGATTGAAGATTTTATGTTTTTTTCCAACATTACATTACGGAGACTAACACCAGCCAAGAAGACAGCCCAGCCACCTGCTGGGACCCAGATGTCACCCAGCCTAAGCCCCCTGTCTGAATCTTTGAATGCATGCTGACATAGAGATCTGGGCTGCTAGCAGCTTCTGGGTTGTCTTCAGTTATTGCCTTGTAAGAATGTAAGATTTAGGGGGTCATTCCGAGTTGATCGTAGCTGTGCTAAATTTAGCACAGCTACGATCATGTTCCCAGACATGCGGGGGGACAACCAGCACTCTGTCCGCCCCCCACACACAAGTACAAAAGCATCGCACAGCGGCGATGCTTTTGTACTTGTTGAGTAACTCCCAGCCAGCGCAGCTCCTGCGGGTGACCGGGAGTTGCTCGTCGCTGCCCCTGGTCGCAGCGGCTGCGTGTGATGTCACGCAGCCGCTGCGGCCCGCCACCCGCACGGTCCAGCCACGCCTGCGTTGGCCGGATCGCGCCGCCGTGCCGCCCCCTCCCGCCTCTGCCTGTCAATCCGACAGAGGCGATCGCTAGGGCACTGCGATGCCGGTGCATGCGCAGTTCCGACCCGATCGCTGCGCTGCGAACAACTGCAGCAAGCGATCGGGTCGGAATGACCCCCTTAGTGAGCAGGTTTTCATTTTTCCCCAGTAGAACTGAGATATTGTTAAGAGTTACAGTAATAGTAGTAGTAGTAGTAATTATCAGAATACTAATCAGAATAATAAAGCATTATTATTATTATCATTATTATTATTAATAATAATAATAAGAAGAATATATTCATAATGATAAAAGTCAGCAGATTGCACAAATTTGTATTTTTCGTACTTAAGGGTCAATATTTTAGTAATATTATTAAGTATGTTCAAAACAACATTTTTAGCCAATAGAGGTGGGTGCCAGAGCTCTGCTGATCTGGTAAATACTTATTGATAAACCACATGAAATAAATCTGGATTTCCACATCTACAGCACAGTTGCAATGGTGCAGGGACAACGACAATGGCAGAAAAACTCACCCTCTTCATGGACCAATCTCGTCCCGGACTCATAGCTTTTAGTATGCAGCCCAACAAAAACCACCAGCCAGACGTCACCGTAGGTGCAGCACACAGAAACACTTACTTGCGGTTGCGATTAACTTGTATGTATACGTATCGACCCCCTAATGTTTGTATTTACTTGCAGATAAACATCACAACCATTTTTATTTTACTTTCAAACAAATAATACCAAATATTCTATGATGATAACAGACAATAAACAAGACATGAAAATGAGGGAAAGGAATGAGATATCTAATGACCAATATTAATGATAGAAAAATATGACAAAGAGCAGTTTATACATTATAAAAATAGATATTCAAATACAGTGAGTTCAAAAGGTCTCTCCACAGTGTGTGCTAAGCAAGTCTCCCTGCAGAGAATCTTTGCTAAGTAATATGGCAACATAATTGGTTTTAAACACCTAGGGGGTCATTCTGACCCGATTGCACACTGCAGTTGTTCGCAGCACAGCGACCGGGTCGGAACTGCGCATACGCCGGCGCCACAGTGCACCGGCGCATGCCAGGCGGCCGAAGGCCGTCGTTACCTAGTGATCGCCTCTGCCTGATTGACAGGCAGAAGCGGTCGCTGGGCGGGAGGGGGTGGCACGGCGGCGTTTGGTCGCTGTTTTTGGGGCACGTCTGCGTCGGCTGGACTGTGCTCTTCAAGTACAAATGCTTCGCCACTGTTCAATGCTTTTGTATGTGTGTGTGTGTGTGTGTGTGTGTGTGTGTGTGTGTGTGGAGGGGGTGGACTGAAATGCGGGGCGGACTAGCCACGTGCTGGGCGTCCCCCCGCATGTCAGGGAAGATAATCGTAGCTGTGCTAAATTTAGCACAGCTACAATCAACTCGGAATGACCCCCCTTATGTACGTCAAATAAGTTTTTGATGCAGGGTCTCTAGCTGCTCTATGATTCCACAGTGGCTTTGTCCCTCCCTTGGCTTCAGAGAAGATCAGTGCAGAGGGACTCTTTGAACTTCATATATAACTAATACACGGTTGAGTCTCATTATTACCTCCTACATTTGACGTCAGCAGCGTGTAGCCCATGAAGTACGTTATGTTATGCGCTGGCTCGGTGGGTCTATAAGGTGTGTGATAGGCCATCTGCACACATATCACTCGATGCTCTCATGGGTAAAAGGTGCGATTTATCCACGTTGCAAAAAATGACTGATTATCGGCTTTCAGGCCTAGGGTGGCAGTATTTCTGAAACCGCGCAATTTGTGAACTGTTCCCGTGCTGCTGTGGGGAAGGTGTATCGTGACTGGACAAATTGCACATAACCGAAGTGGAAACTGCGGAGCACCAAGTGCCATTGATGTGACAGGTGAACGTCGGCAACGAAATTGGGCAACGACACGCTACAGTGGAGCAGCTCACCATCAAAATAAACCTGATGGCTACCAGACGTGTGTCTAAAATGACAGTGCGGCGTATGGGGCTCCGAAGTGGCTACTGTCGCTATTAGCTGGTGGTCATACTAATGTGATTCCACCATGTATTTGCATAAATATTAAACTATAACAAGATAGAGATCTTCTGTCCTCAGCAACTGACAAATTGAGTTGCTGCTTCAGTAAAGCAATGTTTCGCCAGACCTTAGGACACTTGTCTTTTCTCTGGGTTTTGGGGTCTTCACCATGTGTCTTGTTGTAACAAAGTCGATACAATACAGGACTCTGTCCTTTGGTTTAAATAATGGACAATGCAGGTGGTCTCCAGCACATAAAAGAAAAACAAAGCTAAAAAAATTTGATTTGGAACCTGGGAAGGTAATGTAATCATTCAACAATTATTATCCCGTTATTTATTTATGTGTGTGTGATGAATTTCTAAAAAACTTGTACAGGACGAAACGCGTTGAGTGAATCCTTGTGCTGTTTCCTTTTCAAGGACTTTGTTGATCAATTCTCCTTCAAATAAGCTGCTTGTTTTTAACTTAAAAGTATGTTTGGATATATTACCATTAAATGCTTTTTAATATATTTACCTAATATCCATATTCTCTGTCTCTACATAGTACATCTGAGCACCATAGCTGAAAAAGACCAGTGTCTATTGACCCAGCTAAAGGTCAAAGCATTTTAAGGCAAAAAACGAAAACTTTTTTGGAGCTCCTTTTGGTACGTGTTTTCACTATTACAGTGATGGATTCTTCAGAGAACCTGGATATATTGCACTAGGAGGCACTTGTTCTTCATTATTGTTTACAGATTGTCACTGCCAGTGTGAATCATTGGAGTGAACTAGGGATGGCCATTGGTGTGTTTGCCATCGATGGTTGCCATCAATGGTGAAACTGAGAGTGGCCATCGATGATGGCTAACTATGCTATAGGAGACCATCGATGGTTTCTCTCATCAATGGCCATCCCTGTTATTTCTGTGAAAGGCCTGCGGGCCAATCACAGCTCGAGGGCGGGGCTTCACGGATGTCAGGGACAGAGCTATGCTCCATGTCCCGGCATCTTGTAAAATATTCGTTTAGGTCTAGCCATCGATGGAGGGAAAGCATCTGGTTCTCCCTCATCGATGGTAAATGTATGTGACACCGGTAATAGACCATCGATGATTTTGACTCATCGATGGTCGATGGCCATCCCTAGATTGAACTACTGAGCTGCCACTGGAACCTTACAGAAAGTGCACTGGCCTTTTAGCAAAAAAAGACGTAATATTTAATGTTTACTGTCTATATGCACATTGCACTTTATATTCACAATTTGTGTTTAGCGACAAATTCACTAATATATATATGATGCAGCATTTTGCACAGCACTTTGACACTTTAGCACCAGGCACTATGGCACCTTAACTAGTTTTCCCCTGAGGAAGGAGCATCGGAAACGGCTGTTTGGGATTTTGCCAGTCTGTACTTGCCTTGCATACGATGAGTATCTGCTAGATCCAGATGTTTGTGCTCTCTTGCTATATGAAGTTAAAAGCTGATTGAATACTAAACCTGCTATATGAAGTAAAAATCTGATTAAATATTAAGCAGTGTGCTGGTTCTGTCTACACCCTGGCTGGAAAGTTATGGATGGACATGTGTTACTATAACATTCATTTTGACCGGTCACCTGCATGATTGCATATGAGAGTGTCAGTGCGGCTTCCGGGACTTTGTTCTGTGATTCCTTTATATATATATATAAAACACTCCCAATTATTATGGGCGTCAGCTGTCCCTTAAATATACGGTAATGGTAAGTTACTGAAAAATGTGTAAGACAATGTGGTATGAGGGTTCAAGCGACCAATGGTGTTAAAGTATCAAAACTATATATATATATATATATATATATATATATATAATATATATAAATAAAATATGTAAGTATAAATAAATTAATAATATTTTATTTTAACAAAAACCTCTATACATAGTAGGTTCATATATATATATAAAAAAAATGCATATAGACAAAAAGAGAGGAATAAAAAACTTCCACTAAAAACACAGGTGCTATATTTAAATAGTATTTAGGGGAACTAAGTTAAGATTCTCCTAAATACTATTTAAATATAGCACCTGTGTTTTTAGTGGAAGAATTTTATTCCTCGCTTTTTGTCTCTATGCATTTCTTATTTATTTGTTGAACCTACTATGTATAGAGGATTTTGTTAAAATAAAATATTATTAATTTATTTATTTATTTCTACATACATATTATATATATATATATATATATATATAATTAGATACTATAATACCATTGGTCACTTGAACCCTCATGCCACTTTGTCATATATATATATATATATATATATATATATATATTTATTTGTCTCTGTGTGTGTGTGTGTGTGTTTTTTTGTGTGTTACAACTGAAGATGTTATTAGTTTGTTACAAATAAGATTATGACACCTAAGCCAATTACTGAAGATTCTTATCAAGCGAGTAACCTTTTGTATTGCTCTCTAAGGACACATAAAATAAATTCCTGTTTATTTGCTTATTTTTTTCAATTTAATAATAAACATGCAAAATATACATAATACAAAGAAGCTGTGTATTTATAGAAGCATAATAAATTGGTCCCTCCAAAGTACATATATATATATATATATATATATATATATGGCAGAAGGAACAGAGGAGTCGACATTGCATTTTTAGATTCGCTTTTTTTTCTTCCTATTGTACTTATATAGCCCAAACAGTGCAGGTCTGAAAACCTGCCGTGTAACAGATGGCTCATTTTGGTTGATGCATCCACTGAGTCAGCCAGTGTCAGATCCTCTTGTCGTGAAGATCTCTTAAATAGCTGCACTGGGCTCCCTAAAGGGACGACCTCTTCAAAACTATAACCATCTTATTGTCTAAAATGTTCCCTGATTTTGCAGGTAACCTCCATGCAACAAATATGATTCTGATACACAGTTGCCTTGTCCACGTCAGGCTTTTAGGGGGCCTATGTCTTAACATTTATACCCCACCACCACCACCACCTACCAAAACAGCAATACTGTAAGTAGCATTTATTGCTGTTTGTTGAAGGATAAAAATTATTTTCTCCTGCATTCATCACTAGAAGATTGTAATGACGTCTAATAATGGTTTTATAACAAGCTCTAACACTGGTGAAAAACTCTATTTTTCACCCTGCCATATGTAGTTCTCTTTTGCTTTTTTTTTTTAACATCAATAATTTTTATTGGATTTTATATCGAATGCAAAAAGAAAAAAAGGGGGGGGGGGGGGGGTACAGAAAAAAAAACAGGGTGGGGAGGGATGTACACGTCAATGAAATAAAACATACATACGAGACAGATAACATAGCAACTAAGCAGGTATTCAGGTATCCTAGTCATATTAACAGATGAAAGTGTGCAGAGCTAGGTCGATATCTACTCCGCTCCTAGCATCAGGGGGGAAGCAATTGACAGCATTATAAACATAACAGCTAGTATAAACCAAAAGGGAAAGCATGGGAGATGGAGCACTCAAGAAGTAGTAGATTCTTCATTCAGGCTAAATTGTAAAGGGGATGTCTTCCCAGGATGAGATATGAGAGCAGAACCTTCCCCCTCCGTGACGTATTCATGCCAATGGAACCATCGCATAATGGGAGAGGAAGCAGAGGGGGAATAAGGCACATATTCAGTTTCCATGGTATAATGGAAATGAACTTTATGAAATACTTTTAGAGCAGGAGGGACTACCGCTTGTTTCCAGGCTTGGGCCAAGGTTGCCCTTGCTGCTATACAAATGTGTCCTAATAAGTACCTTTGGGAGGTTGAGACCTCCAGGGGATACACATGTAGGAGAGCTAAAGCGGGGGATGGGCTTAAAGATAGACATAAAACTTTATTTATCAGCGTAAATACTTCTGCCCAGAAAGTTTGGAGAAGGGGACATGACCAGAAAATGTGATACAAATGTCCTATTTCTCCGCAATTTCTCCAACAGAGTGGTGAGCAGGAAGGCCAAAATGTGTGCAGTCTATTCGGGGTCAGGTTTAATCTATTCAGTAATTTAACATGCATTTCTGAATGGTTTAAACAGCGTGACATGCGGAATGTTAAACGATATAATTTCTCCCATTGTGTCTCTGCTATGGGAATACCCAAGTCCCTCTCCCAGCGCTTCTGAGCATTAGACTTTTGGCATGGGACCAATGAGATGAGTGTATTGTACCAATAAGTATTATCTTTAGTGGATGTAGGCAATACCACGCGGGATAGGATAGACTGAACTAGAGAGCTGGGGGGAGTTTGTACGGGATCAGTACTAAATGCCGCTGGTCGGAATCCCGGCGGTCGAAATACCGACGCCGGAATCCCGACCACACAATGCCGACAGGGGTGGACACCCACGGAGGGAGAATATGTCGGGATTGTGGCGGTCGGGATTCCGGCGTCGGTATTTCGACCGCCGGGATTCCGTCCGGCGGCATCTTGACCGGATCCCGTTTGTACGATGGGTAGACTCTTAAACCAATGTCTGATTTGAAAGTAGTGAAATAGTTCAGTACTCGGGAGGGAGAATTTATCGTGCAATTGGGCGAATGAAAGAAAGGCAGTTCCATCTAATAAGTCTCCAAGGGTATAAATATTACAAGCATTCCACGTAGAGATATGTAAGTTGGGAATTAATTTACTCACTGCTTTAAGTGAAAGGGCAGTGTAGGGGGTAGTAATGCCAGGGAGCTTACTTATCAAACTATCCCATATTCGTAAAGAAGAAGCCGTAGAGGGAAGGATAGTCAAGTCGATGGGACGTAAGGCTGTAGGAGTACACAACAGATCTGCTAAGGGGTCTCTTTTGCTTTTTAAACTACAATAGACAACTATGCACTATTTTTCATGGGGCCACTTTAATAAAATAGGAAAACGTGCAGCAACCTTTAACAAGCAGTGGATGATTTGCTCTCATCAGTCACTCATGCCTTGTCTACTCATGGCTTGAGTGTTGACCGGTTGCAGTGAATTACTGCCAGTGATGTGCATTGAGATCAGTGGCCGGGGAGGCACTGGCTGCTAAACCCCCCCCCCCCCCCCCCAAAAAAAAAAAAAGCATAGAGTCACCCTTACTTCACTAAAATCAGCACCAGGCTGAACCAGCCAGGGGGATAATGCCATATCAGGGGAGACACGTAGTGTGGGGTCCCCTTGCCCTCACATTAAACAGCCCCCCCAAACCAGTCAGCCCAGGGCTGGAATTAATCGGAAAGTGGGTACCCCAAAATATAAATATGGGATCCCCCCTCACAAGCAACAACCACCCCTGGTGGCGGTGGGTGCGGGGTTCATGGTATGATATTGTTCTTTACAGGCAGACTACAGGTTCCAGCAAGCCTGCCCTAGGGGTACACGAATGGTGGTTGGATGTGCAGAACCCCCTTCAGGAACGTCTGAACTTCAGGAAGGGAAGCCAATTGTTTCTGAAAGAAAATGGACAAGGCCGAAATTTGGACCTTGATAGACCCCAATCTTAAGCCTGCATCCACACCAGCCTGTAGAAATAGGAGAAGACGTCCTAATTGAAACTCCACCGTTGGAGAATTCCTGGATTCACACCAAGATACATATTTTCTCCAAATACGATGGTAATGTCTAGACATTACTTCTTTTCCAGCAGAACTCTGTAGAGCTCCACTAGTGTGCCTCCAGTCTCACCGGGCACAATTTCTAAACTGAGGTCTGGAGGAGGGGCATAGAGGGAGGTGCCAGTTCACACTGTAAAAAAGTCTTAAAGTGCCGAAGGCTCCTGCGGACCTGTCTATACCCCATGGTACTAAATGGCCCCAGAATCCTCTAGGACGTTAGAGAAATGCACTTTATAAATGTTATCGCATCACCGACTGATTGCCATGAGCAACTTCTCCGCTGGCTCACTTGTCACTGCTTCCTGATAGACCACCTAGTTCTTATTTAAAGCTGCACTACCACCTAGGAAACATTTCTCCTAAAGCACTAATGCACCCTGGTACAGCCCTGCTGCCCCAGCATGTGACGCCATGACCAGTGTCAGACTGGGACATGAACGGCCCCTCCGGGAAAATGCAGTGGTAGGGGACCATGCTTAGAGGCTTGGCTAACCAGTAGTGCATGTTCTAGGCCCCTTGATAAATATATATATACACAGTAGTAAATACTACTAGTGTGTCAGATTAATAACAACAATACACTGTAGAAAGCACAGCATAGTCCTCTGCAGTATAATGTAACATATGCATAATGTGTAATTTAAGTGCTAGAGGAGGGGGTGGGACCCCAGGCAGTGGGGCCCACCGGGGGTTGCCCCTGTGGGCCAGTCCGACCCTGGACTCGCATAGGAGGCCAGGCCCAGATGGAGAACCTGCACATTCCATAGGGCTCACATAGGAGGCCAGGCCCAGTTGGAGTACCTGGACATGCCATAAGGCTCACATAGGAGGCCAGGCCCAGATGGAGAACCTGCACCTGCCATAGGGCTCACATAGGAGGCCATACCCAGATGGAGAACCTGCACCTGCCATAGTGCTCACATAGGAGGCCATACCTATATGGAGAACCTGCACCTCCCATAGGGCTCACATAGGAGGCCACACCCATATGGAGAATCTGCATCTGCCATAGGGCTAACATTGGTGGCCATACTTAGATGGAGAATCTGCATCTGCCATAGGGCTCACATATGATGCCATACCCAGATGGAGAATCTGCACCTGCCATAGGGCTCACAAAGGAGTCCATACCCAGATGGAGAATCTGCACCTGCCACAGGGCTCACATAGGAGGCCATACCCAGATGGAGAATCTGCACCTGCCATAGGGCTCACATAGGATGCCACACCCAGATGGAGAATCTGCACCCAGGGCTGGCTCTACCATTAGGCATCTTTAGGCGGCTGCCTAGGGGCGCCGGCCACTGGAGGGCACAACTAACTTCATCTAGCAAAAAACTGAAGGATGTCTCTGTATGCGGGCCAGTAATGAACTTACAGATGAGGGGATGCGACACAATAAGGAGCATACAAATATATGTGTGTGTGTGTGTGTGTGTGTGTGTGTGTGTGTGTGTGTGTGTGTGTGTGTGTGTGTGTGTGTGTGTATATATGTATGTGTATACACATACAATTAAAGGTATGTAGTTGGTATCCCGGAGGACAGGATGTTGGCATTCAAAATGCTGGCACCAGAATCCCGACACATGTCAGAATGCTGACGATAGAATCCCGTCAGCTGTCAGCCTGAATTTTAGTATGCTGGGGAGGGTTAGGGTTAGGCTGCGGGAAGGAAGGGTAAGGTTCATTAATTTCATTCAAAATGTCAGTATTATGGTTGTTGGGATGCCGCTGTCTGTATTCTGTCACCCCAGCCTAACTAGTTTCCACCTCCGAGGGGGGCTTGCAGGTTAGGGGGCGCTAGGCTGAAGCTTTGCCTAGGGTGCAGAGAGACCTTGCACCGGCCTTGTCTGCACCTGCCATAGGGCTCACATAGGATGCCATACCCAGATGGAGAATCTGCACCTGCCATAGTGCTCACATAGGAGGCCACACCCAGATGGAGAACCTGCACCTGAAATAGGGCTCACATAGGAGGCCAGGCCCAGATCGAGAACCTGCACATGTCATAGGGCTCACATATGATGCCATACCCAGATGGAGAATCTGCACCTGCCATAGGGCTCACATAGGAGGCCACACCCAGATGGAGAACCTGCACCTGCCAAAGGACTCGCATAGGAGGCCACACCCAGATGGAGAACCTGCACCTGCCAAAGGACTCGCATAGGATGCCACACCCAGATGGAGAATCTGCACCTGCCATAGGGCTCATATAGGAGGCCACACCCAGATGGAGAAACCATAGGGCAGGTGCAAGGTGTGATCAATGGTGCGGCCAAGTTGTAGTTCAGCGTCTATGGGCGCTGACAGTGGGCATCTCAGTCCTTGTACATTTAGATGCATGAATGGTACCCCAGGGAAGGGATTTGTAGTGGCATTAGCGTAAAGGCACTATCATGCTACGTTACTAAAAATCGCAATGAACTAATTGCGTAAAGTGCTTTAAACATGTATTGAAATGTCATTGAAGGAAAAAAAGACATCACATTTTCCTCTGCTACTCAGGCAAATAAACAATGACATAAAGATAGTAGTACGTGTATACATTCCAATATTATTAGGTGTTGCAGCCAGGACTTTATCAATATTAAATAGAGCTGTGCACACATTGGCTGGCTTTGTGTTCGTTTGCATGTTAGCTAATTGTACTCCACTTCCTCTTCTCTGGCTGCTGCTGCACAGTGGCCCACACAGTAATACTGCAGACTGTCTAGCCAAAGCTTTCGTATGTCATCCTGTTGCTATTAGCCTAGCACTGTCATCCAATACCAGAGACCGGTCCTCGATGCCAAGTAGCATAGTCATTGGCTTCTCACACACTATCTATCTATCTATCTATCTAAGACCGGATCCCCTATCGGGTGTGGATCATTAGATTGACAGTGTCTAGGTCGACAGGGTCAGAAGGTCGACGGGGTCAGAAGGTCGACATGTTCTAGGCATACTTGCCTACCCTCCCGGAATGTCCGGGAGGCTCCCGAAAATCGGGTGGCCCTCCCGGCCCCCCGGAAAGGGGGGCAAGCCTCCCGCTTTCCCCCCTCGGCCGCCCGCAGCAGAGAACAAGTGGGCGGCCCGAGGGGGTCCGATGACGCGGTTCGCGCTGAATCGCGCCATTGTAGCTCCGCCCCCGCTTTGCGGCGCCTCGTTTCTCGGCACAGCACAGCGGGGGGTGGAGTCACAATGACGCAACCCTGATGCCACGCACCCGAACCGCCCATCCTGCTGCCGTCCACGCCCCCATGCACCTACAATGCTGCCTCCTCCCGGAGGAGGAGGCAGCAAAGTAGGTAAGTATGGTTCTAGGTCGACAGGTCAAAAGGTCAACATGAGTTTTTTATGTTTTTTTGGTGTCGTTTTCTTCGTAGAGTGACCGGGAACCCCAATTAGTGCACTGTGTCTCCTCTTCGGGCAAGGTGCCTCGCTTCGCTCGGCACAGGTTACCGTTCCAATCGTAGTCCACATTGATTGTTAAGTATGGAAAAAAAAAAAACGATAAAAAAAAAAATTAATGTCGACATTTTGACCCGTCGACCTAGAACATGTCGACCTACTGACCCTGTCGACCTACTGACTGTCGACCTAGATACTGTCGATCTTCAGACCGGATCCCCTATCTGTCCTATCCAGAGATTTGCAAACTTTTTCAACTGAACAAGATGCTAAAATAGGCATGGTACACCATGGGGTAAATGTAATAGGGTGCGAGAAGCCAGAGATACGGGAGTTTGTGGGAAAATGCCCAAATGTCTAGAGCGGCACTCATTTACAGGGCAAAACCAGGTTGGTTTTGCCTTGTACAGATGGAGTCGCGCTCATCTGAGGCGGCTCCATCGCAAACGAGCACTGCCGGCGTGAGTAGGCGATCCATCTGCCTACTTACGCCGGGAGTGGACAGAGACACTCCCATTCAAAGCGTCTCTGTCCGGGCGCACGGACAGAAACGTTCTCCATTCAAGTGAATGGGGTGTGTCTTCGTCACGGGCGCGCGCACCCAGGTGGGCAGTCATAGACGGAGCCATGACTAGCTTGGCTCCATCTGTAAATAATTGGCGCTTTAAAAATACGGGCATTCTCGCATAAGCTCCCACACCTTTGGTTTCTCGCACCCTACTACATTTAACCCCATATGTTTGGGGGTTTTTTTGGGGGGGAGGGAGAGATTTTATCTTTACAGTGCACTTAGTTCACATTATGCCACCTTACATTGTAGTGCCCTTAGTTCACATTATGCCACTTTGTATTGTAGTGCCCTTAGTCCACATTATGCCACTTTGTAGTGCCCTTACTCCACATTATGCCACTTTGTAGTGCCCTTACTCCACATTATGCCACTTTGTAGTGCCCTTACTCCACATTATGCCACTTTGTAGTGCCCTTACTCCACATTATGCCACTTTGTAGTGCCCTTACTCCACATTATGCCACTTTGTAGTGCCCTTACTCCACATTATGCCACTTTGTAGTGCCCCTACTCCACAATATGCCACTTTGTAGTGCCCTTACTCCACATTATGCCACTTTGTAGTGCCCTTACTCCACATTATGCCACTTTGTAGTGCCCTTACTCCACAATATGCCACTTTGTAGTGCCCTTACTCCACAATATGCCACTTTGTAGTGCCCTTACTCCACAATATGCCACTTTGTAGTGCCCTTACTCCACATTATGCCACTTTGTAGTGCCCTTACTCCACATTATGCCACTTTGTAGTGCCCTTACTCCACATTATGCCACTTGATAGCCCCTGATACTTGTCATGCGGCTACAAAAAGATTCTCAATCACTGTAACTACCTCAACAAGGAGGGTTAACAGGATTGTTCTCCTGGCAAATGTATTCCAGGTGTTCTGTAAGTCTAAGGAGGATGTCATACATTTACCTAAACATTTTTAATAAGTTTTCTGTTTCAAAATAAAAGCAGATATGAAATTTCTGAAATGTCTAGACTTACGAAAAATATGAACACATGGGGGTATATTTACTAAAAGTCCATTTGGATCAGTTTTGACAATGCTTGGACGATTTTTGATCGTTTTTGTGTTTCAGGTTCTAAATCACACATTTACTAACAGATGATTTGTTATATCCCCTAAAAAAAAGTCAACAATCATCTGTTAGTATATGTGGGATTTAGGGGTATACTTACTAAAAGTCGATTTGGGAAGATTTTTGGTCGATGTTTGGTCCACGTTTACTAACAGATAATTTTTTTTAATTTTTTTTTGTAAATCGTCCAAACATCGACATAGACGACATCGCTCTACGGGGGTCATTCCGAGTTGATCGTAGCTGTGCTAAATTTACCACAGCTACGATCATCTTCCCTGACATGCGGGGGGACGCCCAGCACAGGGCTAGCCCGCCTCGCAAGTCAGTCCGCCCCCCCCCCCCCCCGCACAAATACAAAAGCATCGCACAGCGGCGATGCTTTTGTATTTGTGGAGTAACTCCCGGCCAGCGCAGCTCCTGCGGCTGGCCGGGAGTTGATCGTCGCTGCCACTAGCCGCAGCAGCTGCGTGAGACGTCACGCAGCCGCCGCAGCCCACCCCCCCAACAGTCTGGCCACGCCTGCATTGGCCCCGGACCGCGCCCCCCCCTAAACGGCGGCTTAACCGCCCTGAGACCACCTCTGCCTGTCAATCAGGCAGAGGCGATCGCTACTGAACGACGGACCTCGGCCGTCCGGCATGCTGTGCTGGGCGTCCCCCTGCATGTCAGGGAAGATGATCGTAGCTGTGCTAAATTTAGCACAGCTACGATCAACTCGGAATGACCCCCATAGAGCGATGTCGTCTAGTGTGTATGGACCTTTACAGCCTAACGCAAGTAACATTCTACAACATGATTTGCTCTATTGGACTAGAGTAGGTCAACACAGTAAGCTTGCATAAAATCAATTAAAATTAATTTAGCAAGAAATAAATTCTATACAATGATTACTTAGAACCAACCGTATGATTAGAAGAAGTATATTGAACACACACAAAAACAATAACAACAAAAATCAGGGAACAGTTTCTGCAAGATAGTGTAATAAGTTTTTAACCATTCCACCTTTTGGTACCATTCCATCATTTTCCCAACTGCGGGAACCACCTCCTGCCTCTAAGTAATAAAGTGTTTTACAGCGTAAATCTATATTCCGCTGCTTCCTGGTGCCAATCATTTTTATTTTTTTGCTGCACCCTAATTTCTAAAACTCTCTTTTATAACTAATTACTAAAATTATCTGCCATACAGAGCGACGGATCAGAGACAATGAGCGTGACAGTTTGACAGGCAGTGTTTTGCAGCGGCTGCGGAGTACTTGCCGAGATATTTTTTGGCACCAAAAGCTTTGCACTAAATAGTCGGTTTAAGAAACAGCTTTTCCAAAGGGAGTGAAAAAAAAAAAAAGGATGCAGGATGTAAGGTCTAGCTTGTTTAATAAGCATCCTATGTGCATGGACAGATTGGCTGGATGTCCTTGTTTTCTAAAGAACTGTAAATCCCCCCAATAAATCACATCACGTAACATACTGTATATTGATAAATGACACATTGCCATGGATTTGCCTACTAGTTGCATTGAACATTTAACACAATTTCACATTATAACAGGTGAAGTTCATGGTTTCTGGAGTGCATCAATGCAGGATGAGGCCGAATACAGATGTGTTCCCATCACCTAACACTGAAAGGGATGAAAGGGATCAGGTTTTATAAAATAAAAATAAAAAAACATTTAAAAAAATAAATAAATTGCAAATTTGCAAGTATTTCAATAGTACATTGGATGTATGCAGCAGACTTAGAGAAGTACTGTAGGATAACAGCATTGCTGTGCTGATTTTATACTGATTTACATACAGTACACTTGTTACTTGTTTGGGCACATACATATGAGGCATGAGTGGGCACTGCGTGGGTACCCTGCTTACCTGGGTCACGCTAGCAGCTCTGCTCTCCCTGCACTCAATGCCCGCCTCCTCCCTGCTCGTCCTATTTAACCCCCCGATGCCCGGCTGGCCCCCCCAGCTCCTGACTGGCTGCCAGGTACCCGCAGGTGTGAAAGAGGGGACGGGCATACCTGCCCACCCGCCCGCCCCTCCTTCGCGCCGTTGGCCCGCGGGCCGCCTTCCGCGCCTCCCCCTTAACCCTCTCTGGTGCCATCTCTGGCTCAGCACCTTTGTTCTCCTAAGGGGGAGAGGTCGACCCACGGCGTCCCCCCTGCTCCCGCTCAAATAAACTCCCCTTTAAATAAGAGTCTGACACGTCTTTTGGATCGAATTACTGGCCCAAGTTTATTTCCATTACCTTATTCCAAGTTACCTTACAAGGTTGCAGGGCACGGACAGAAGTGGTGGGCAAGGCGCAAATGGATCACTGACCCCTCCTGATTACCTATGGGCGCGCCCTGCCTACCCGGTAGGCACCGCGGAAAAGCCCCTGGGGAACCAGCCCTCCTGGCGCATATCACGCTCGCCTGGCACGCAGCCCACTGGCCCAACTGTCCAAGGCTGGAGCCGAGTGTGCGCCCATTCACCGAGGGTGAATCTGCCAACCTCAGCTGGCTCCCCCCGTTTGCCATGCCTTGTGCACCGCTTCTTCCCGCCACACGAGGATCTCAGATGCCCCCCGGGACCCGAAGCCCCCACCCTGCAACCAGCTACCGCCCTCCGGCCTCTAGCGCCTCCTGAAGCGCATTATTGGACAGGTCAATACCGATGTCCGACAAATGGACCCTGTCACCCCTATACATGCCCTCAATCCTTTGGCTGATGTCCTTATGCCGTATGTCCCGTCCGCCTAGCGCTGCAACGCACTTGCCCACGGCAGCGTTGACCCTTTTCCGGGCCCTCTCTATTCCAGCCCCTCTCCGTGCTCCGCGCCATGATAGCCTGGGGATGATGTTAGACCATATTAACTCTACCTCCGGCCATCGCTCTTTTACCCACCCTAGGTCAGCCCGTATTAGCCTGATCAGGTCGAGGGATTTCATGTCGCCCAAGTCGTTACCCCCCAGGTGTAACACTATGGTGTCTGGGCTGCCAGTCGCTTCTTCCCCGAATAATAAGGTGCCCCTCAGGCCATGCCACCTCATCCCTCTTTGCCCGAACCAGCGTACTCTCCCGTCCTTCTCTGCTAGCCCCAACTGCCTTCCATAAGACCTCCCGGCGGCCCTTGCTGCCGCCCAGTGAATGTATGAATGGCCGACGATCCATATCTGCCCTGCCTCCTTTTTCCCTGCGGATGGGGATGGGTGGGAGAGGGAGGATATGATGGTTAGATATTAACTGTTTCTTTGGTGAGCGGTCTAATGAAGCGCCTATAGCTGTTGGGACCCCACCTGCCTAATGCTTTGATCTCCTCGATCGCGCACCCTTCGCTAGCGGCTGACGTGGCTGCCCCTATTCTAAACGAGTGCGTCCCGAACTTCTCCGCCTGCCAGCCAAGGTCTGTTACGCATCTCTTCAATATTGCAGAGAACTGGTACCTGGTAAGCGCAGTCTCATCCTTGTGCACGAGAAAATTTTCCCCGCCTGCCGGCCTTGCGACCACAAAAGCTTCGACCGCCCTCACCGGGCAGACCGTAGCGTCGGTGTGCCTACGTAGCTGCACCCATTTGCCCTTTCCGCCCTGGTCTGTCTTCGATCGATGTATTTTGCACAATACTGCGTCTTTTGTTACGTCAACGCTACTGCGCTGCAGGCCAGTTTCCTTTGCCATTTTGGACTGCGCTACCAACTCGCTAACCCTGAATGCCCCACTAAAAGCCATGATAAACGCTGTTGTAAACAACCTCGCCTCACTCCGGTCGCGACAGATGCTTGGTACCGCTTCTAACAGCTTCCTCAGCCTCTCGATGGTGACTGGCTCTCTAGCGTCTGGTTTCCTAACCTCTGCCCGCGCCCAACCCCTCATTATAGTGCGTACTACAAAACTCCTTGTCTCATCCCTTTTGCCCGCCAGTTTTTGAAAAAAGGATACACCTGCTAGTATCGTATTCGCTCTGGCCCTGGAAGTCTGCTCCCTTCTGAGCTTGTCCAAGAACGCCAACAATTGATGCTGCAGGGGCTTGGATTCAGTATCTCCCGCCGCTTGGAACTGCCGACATTTTCCCCATGCGGCCTTGTAAGCCTTCCAGGTCTTTGGTGCCAGGGACCGTTCCACCAAGCTGTCTAATTCTGATCGACTATCTGCCAGAGATAGGAGGGGCATGTTAAACCTACCGCGCTTGCTCCTGGCACTGCGGCCCTAAAGACGTCCCACTTCTGCCTTGACAATGCGTCCGCTATCACATTCTTCTCCCCTGGCACGTGTCTAGCTTTGAATGTAATGTTGTGGTGCAGGCATGCCACCACTAACCTCCTAAGCAACCTGACAACTGGTGGTGATGATGCTCGCTGGTTGTTCACGGCTTGCACCACCCCCATGTTGTCGCACCAGAATTGGATTTGCCTATTGGCCAGTTTTTTGCCCCATATATCAACTGCCGTGACTATCGGGAACAACTCCAATTCCCGCTAAGTTCTTGGTGAGCCCAGCGGCCTCCCACTCTGGTGGCCATTGCTGGGTGCACCATTCACCCTGCAAGTATGCCCCAACCCCCGTAGCTCCTGCTGCGTCTGTAAATAACTGCAGTGCGCAGTTTGACACTACTGCCTTGGGCCAGATTTGCACACCATTGAAATGTAGGAGGAACTCCTCCCACACCCGCAGGTCTTCCCTAAGCTCCCTGGTGATACGTATGAAGTGGTGCTTCCTTGCCATGCCTGCGGTGGCTTGTTCCAGCCGCCTCTGGAAGATTCTGCCCATGGGAATCACCCTGCAAGCGAAATTTAGGCTCCCCAATAATGACTGCAACTGCCCCAACGTGACCTTCTTGGTCTTCACACAGTCGCTCACCTCCCTGACCAACCTTACCACCTTCTCTGTGGGGAGTCTGCACTCCTGCCTAACCGTGTCGATCTCGATGCCTAAGTAGGATATAACATCCTTAGGACCCTCCGTCTTCTCCACTGCGTTGGGTACGCTGAACTCCTCCAGCATGCCCTGCAGCTCGTGCAAGAGGTGGCTGCACTGTTCCGACTCCGGTGGGCCCACCACCAGGAAATCGTCCAGATAATGAGCTATGGCCCCCGATCCTGCGCGTTCCTGCAAACACCATTGTAGGAATGAACTAAATGCCTCGAAGAAAGCGCACAAAATGGCGCAACCCATTGGCAGGCATTTGTCCACAAAGAAAAAGCCGTCAAAGCTTAACCCCCATCAGCCTGAAGCTCTCTGGGTGCAGCGGGTGCAGTCTGAAAGCCGACTCTTCGCCATGAGAGCTCCTTTCCCTTGTGCTCTTACCATATTGACCGCCCGGTCAAATGATTGATACTGCACTGAGCATTGCTCTTTGTCCAGGGCGTCTGACGCTCCCTCGGGATAGGACAGGTGCTGAATGAGCCTGAACTTCCCCGGTGCCTTTTTTGGGACCAGTCCCAAAGGCAAAACTATCAAATCCGGTATTGGGGGGGCTGTGAATGGCCCCGCCATTCTACCTAACGCTAGCTCCCTTGCGAGTTTCTCGCGCACTACCCCCGGTTGCTCCTTAATGGATTTCAGGTTTCTTATTCTACTTGTGGGAGGGACCACTCTTATTATCGGTATTCTAAAGCCCTCCCTAAACCCGTCCAGCAGCAATTTGGCTTCCTGATGCTTGGGATACCTGGCTAGCCACCCCAGGATCCTGCTTAGGTTCACTGGACTAACCGCTTTTCCCAGCCCCTGCTGCCGCGGGTAGCTTCTTTGGGTGATTAGCCTTTTTCCTATTGCAATCCTTTGCGGCGTGGCTTGCATTGCAAAAAGAACACGCGTGCTTGAACTTGCAATGCGCGCGGGTGCAGTGTGATTCGTTAAACGCCCAACATTTAAGGTCATGCTTCTGCGTGCTAGGCCTCCCCGCCCCGGCTGCGTGCGCCGGTGTGGCCTTCCCCCCTAGACTGCTAGCTAACGCCTTGAGCCAAGCATCCAGGTCCCTAACTCCGAATTCAATGGGCTTACCGCCCTCCGCCTTCATTCTGAACCTCTCGTCGTACCTCAGCCAGACTGATCCCCCTTGCTCCTTGTACTCGGAGTAATAAAATCGGTATATTTTAACATGCTCATCGCTACCTCGGGGTACGCCTCTATGTAACAGCCGGAGTAGGCGAACATTCCGCTCAGCCAGTTCTTGATTGTCTTGTAGCTATCAGATTGCGTACCCCCTTTTGGCTTTGCCTTTTCCTTGTTGCTCAGCCCTTTCTCTGTCAATGAGCATATATCTACGAAAGCCCCTTTTTCAATCTCCTTCCTGGTTTGCTTTGGCAGGTGGCCTGCCACTGAACTGAACTCACAACCCACTGAGGTCCCTGTCTGCAAAAATGTTTTTGCTGTGTCCTGCTGCACCTGCCCCATCCACTCCCTAACCGCGTCTGTCCCCGGGGTACCACCTTTCTTTTTCTTTCAATTCGCTCTGGCCAACTTTAGCTGCTCCCTCAACACTCTACATGATTCGTCTTCATCCGAATCAGCTGAGCTGTCTCCCTGCTCCCTCCCCTGACCTGCTCCGCTATTACCAACCACCCCCGTAAACTTAACCATAACATTACTAACACTCTGCGAGATCTCTGGGGACACGTTAACATTGCACAAACTGTTATTATCAACATTGGTCTCTCCCTCCCCGTGTGAAGATTCTCCTCCAGCTACGCTGGGACTGGTTGTCGGTGCTGCTGCCGCTGTACCCTCTGCGCTGGGCATCGCGCAGGACGCCGCCTTCGGTGTGGTAGCCACTTGGACCGTGTGGACTGCTGGGGCATCGCTGGCCGGAGCGTAGCCCGTGACGCTCTCTCCTCGCTGAGGCTCAGCGCCTCCTGGCCACTGCGTGTACTCGCGCTGACGCTTCCGCGGCGTGATGCTATGTGCTTCGTGGATCGCCGTAGTGCTCCCATGCGGAACTCTGGCTGGCGTGGTGAAGACTGCCGCGTCTTGACGCCAGTTCCTGTGTGTTGCCGCCCTGGCGCTTTGCCTTGTCGGGGTGCCGTGCTGGCTGCTATGGTGCGCTGATCGATGCCCTCCTCCTGTAACCTGATAACGCTGTTCTCGTCTGTCCTCCTGCCTGCTGCAGCTGCACCCTCGGCAACCGTGCTGTGGGGCAGGGACGGATCTAGACTTTTCTTTAGGGGGGGCGGTTTACTGTTTAATCTTGACTCCTCCCTCTACAGTCCCAACTCCTCCCATCTGCAATCCTAACTCCTCCTCTCTCAATTCTGACTGAACTTTTTGAGTGAGACTGAGATAGAGCTTTGTGATTGTTCTATGTACATGTGACTGTGCTATGGGGTAATTGTATTTATTAGCCCTAGTACCCACACACCAGCAAGTGAGGGGCAAATGCTCTGTAACCCTTGCTCTCCTGGCTCCTCTGTGCTGCTGTGGTATAAGCTGCAGCACATCGTTCTGCCTCAGGCTCTCCCAAGAGAGCTCTCTTCTGCTCAAAAGTGGGCGTGGCTATGACATACTATTTAATAGGTACAGTACCTTTTTTTTATGGTCTGTACCGATTTTTGGCTCTCCAAACTTCCATTGAAAGTATAGGAAAAGGGGTGTGGCCACACACCCTTTACCCGTGGCCACGCCCCTTTTTCTAATTTGTACCGATTTTTGTTTGTAAAATGTTGGAGGGTATGCTATGACTGTGTTAGGGGGGGCGGTCGCCCCTTTCGCCCCCCCCCCCTAGATCCGGCCCTGCCATGGGGTGATGTATGCCGCTGGCGGTGATGCGTGCCGGCCGTAACTCCTAGTGGGTGATGGCCGGCGTGCTCTGGAATGGTGGCTGTGCTGATGCCGGGAGCTGGGGGGTGGCGAGTGGGAACGCTGGGATCTCCGACTATAAGATGACTCCCTACTTGCATGCCCCCTGTAATGTCTCTCACTGCTGTGGCGATGTTCGGAGTCCTGCAGCCCCCTGCTCAGCTGCCCGACTGCCGGAAGCTGTGACAATTCCCTGAACAGCTGGGTGGAAGCCTGATGCACCCAAGAATCCCGGTCGCCTGGTGATGGGCCACCCTCGTACCCTGCCTTGCCTTTCTCCAGTATGCGGGCTGGGGTTTGGGTGGTGGGTGAGATGGGGTTGCCGGGGTCTGACCTTTCTCCAGCGCCTTCCGACCCTCCCCTCCGGAATCGAGGGCCATCTGACTCTGTTGCAGCAGGGATATCCTCATAAATGGGCGGCAGGTCACTCACCCCGTGTACCTGCTCGCTGCTGGTCGCTGCTGCCGGCTACTTCTTCTTCTTCGCAGCCCTTGCTGTAGGATTGGAGCTGCTTTTCCTTCTCCTCTGCTCCTGCTGCCGTCCTGCTACTTTCTGGCCGCCAGGGGGAGCTCCCGTCTCATTAGACCCGTGCTGCTGCTGCTGCTGCCGTGCTCCATCCCTCCTTGCAGAGCTGAAATGTAACCCTGTGATGTCCTCGGCCTCCTCCTGGAACCTGTGAGGTATGCTTCTCCTTCTGACCCCCCTCTCTGCTGCGTCCTTCATGCTGCTTTGAAGCTGGCTTCCTTTGTCCCTTTATGTCCCTTTATGCTGCTGAGTTGAAGCTGGGTCACGCTAGCAGCTCTGCTCTCCCTGCACTCAATGCCCGTCTCCCCCCCTGCTCGTCCTATTTAACCCCCCGGTGCCCGGCCGGCCCCCCCAGCTCCTGACTGGCTGCCAGGTACCCGCAGGTGTGAAAGAGTGGACGGGCGTACCTGCACGCCCCCCCACCCTCCTTCGCGCCGTTGGCCCGCGGGCCGCCTGCCGCCCCTCCCACTTAACCCTCTCCGCACCATCGGCACCTTTGATCTCCTTATCGTCCATCGTCAGCCAAGTGCAGCAGCAGCACCACGGTGCTCTTGCTCACTGCTCCAGCGCCGGAAGGGTTCCAGCAGGGCGGCAGCTCTCTATGCTAAGTACATCCGTGGGATTGGTCAGTGACGGGGAGGTGGAAGGAGTGGGAACTACACACAAGCCATTTCCACCTGCGTAACACTCCAGTGGCTGTGGCATCTTCCTCCAGGAGACACTGCAGCAGTATCCCCTCCCTGCTCCCAGCTCCTGCTACACACAGAGCCCAATGGCTGCTGCTGCTAATCCCGGGGATCTGCAAGCTGGCGAGAGGCGCCCAGTGTGGGCACAGGAGGTGGGGGAATCAGCAGCAGGAGGCGCCCGGAGCCCTGTGAACCAGAGAGGGACCGTAAGGGCTCAGCAGCAGGCAGGGCATCCACCCGTTACCATAGAGACCACATCCACAGGTAAGCAGGGTACCCACGCAGTGCCCACTCATGCCTCATATGTATGTGCCCAAACAAGTAACAAGTGTATGTAAATCAGTATAAAATCAGCACAGCAATGCTGTTATCCTACAGTACTTCTCTAAGTCTGCTGCATACATCCAATGTACTATTGAAATACTTGCAAATTTGCAATTGATTTTTTTTTTAAATGTTTTTTTTTTTTTTTTTGTTATAAAACCTGATGACTTTCATCCCTTTCAGTGTTAGGTGACGGGAACACATCTGTATTCGGCCTCATCCTGCATTGATGCACTCCAGAAACCATGAACTTCACCTGTTATAATGTGAAATTGTGTTAAATGTTCAATGCAACTAGTAGGCAAATCCATGGCAATGTGTCATTTATCAATATACAGTATGTTACGTGATGTGATTTATTGGGGGGATTTACAGTTCTTTAGAAAACAAGGACATCCAGCCAGTCTGTCCATGCACATAGGATGCTTATTAAACAAGCTAGACCTTACATCCTGCATCCTTTTTTTTTTTTTCACTCCCTTTGGAAAAGCTGTTTCTTAAACCGACTATTTAGTGCAAAGCTTTTGGTGCCAAAAAATATCTCGGCAAGTACTCCGCAGCCGCTGCAAAACACTGCCTGTCAAACTGTCACTCTCATTGTCTCTGATCCGTCACTCTGTATGGCAGATAATTTTAGTAATTAGTTATAAAAGAGAGTTTTAGAAATTAGGGTGCAGCAAAAAATAAAAATGATTGGCACCAGGAAGCAGCGGAATATAGATTTAGGCTGTAAAACACTTTATTACGTAGAGGCAGGAGGTGGTTCTCGCAGTTGGGTAAATGATGGAATGGTACCAAAAGGTGGAATGGTTAAAAACTTATTACACTATCTTGCAGAAACTGTCCCCTGATTTTTGTTGTTATTGTTTTTGTGTGTGTGTTCAATATACTTCTTCTAATCATACGGTTGGTTCTAAGTAATCATTGTATAGAATTTATTTCTTGCTAACTTCATTTTAATTGATTTTATGCAAGCTTACTGTGCTGACCTACTCTGGTCTAATAGAGCAAGTCATGTTGTAGAATGTTACTTGCGTTAGGCCAGGCATGTCCAAACTGCAGCCCTCCAGCTAGTGTGAAAATACACATCCCAGCATGCCCTGACACAGCTTTAGCATTCTCTGACAGCAAAACTGTGTCAGGGCATGCTGGGATATGTAGTTTCACAACAGCTGGAGGGCCGCAGTTTGGACATGCCTGCGTTAGGCTGTAAAGGTCCATACACACTAGATGACATCGCTCTATGGGGGTCATTCCGAGTTGATTGTAGCTGTGCTAAATTTAGCACAGCTACGATCATCTTCCCTGACATGCGGGGGGACACCCAGCACAGGTCTAGCCCGCTCCGCATGTCAGTCCGCCACCCCCACCCCCCCGCACAAATACAAAAGCATCGTACAGCGGCAATGCTTTTGTATTTATGGCGTAAGTCCCGGCCAGCGCAGCTCCTGCAGCTGGTCAGGAGTTGATCGTCGCTGCCACTGGTCGCAGCGGCTGCGTGAGACGTCACGCAGCCGCCGCGGCCCGCCTTCCCAGCGGTCCAACCATGCCTGCGTTGGCCGGACCGCGCCCCCAAAACGGTGGCTTAATGCCACCGTCCAGCCCCCTCCCGCCCTGCGACCGCCTCTGCCTGTCAGTCAGGCAAAGGCGTTCGCTACTGAACGACGGACCTCGGCCGTCCGGCATGCGCCGGCGCACTGCGGCGCATGCGCAATTCCGACCCAATCGCTGCGATAAACTGCAGCGAGTGATCGTGTCGGAATGACCCCCTATAAGCGACGTAGTCTAGTGTTTCCCCTGCCGGGCGGTCCAGATTGAGTTGTGTGCACTGCCGACAGCGATGATTGTTGCCGACCCGCAGGACCGCACATCGATCATCACTGGTGGCATACACACTGGCCGAGAAAATTAACAATGTCGCTCAGGAAGGGGAAAAATGAGCGACGTTGCTCATTTTGGGCCAGATGTACTAAGCCTGAAAAGTGATAAATATCACAGTGATAAAGTACCAGCCAATCGGCTCCTAACTGTCATTTTTCAAACACAGCCTGTAATATGGCAGTTAGGAGCCGATTGGCTGGTGCTTTATCATAGTGATATTTATCACTTTTCAGGCTTAGTACATCTCCCCCCATATCTGCAAGTGTGTATGGGCCTTGAGTGGTACAGTGTGGCTGGAGCTGTACAGTAGTTGGGCCTCATTGTTTTTGTTTTGTGACGGTAGAAAATGTGTTACATATATTTGGCCTCATTCAGTAGATCACACAATTCACAGTCATACAGATAGAAGGGAGATCCCGGCCTCCAGTAAGCCATACCCAACCCAGATAGAAGGCTCCTTCGCCTATTCCAGAGGTTCCTAATCCTGGTCCTAAAGGCACACTCAGTCCAGGCTTTAAGCCTTGGATGGAGTTAAAGTGGGCGGAGATAAAGTACCAGCCAATCAGCTCCTAACTGTCATTTTTCAAACACAGCCTGTAACATGGTAGCTAGCAGCTGATTGGCTGGTACTTTATCTCCATCCACTTTATCTCCAGCCAAGGCTTAGTAAATAGACCCCTAAACTAAATCATACCCTGCAACATTTTACACATAAAAATCGGTACAAATCTGAAAAAGGGGCGTGGCCACCGGTAAAGGGTTTTCCCTTTCAATGGAAGTTTGGAGAGCCAAAAATCGGTATAGACCATAAAAAAAAGGCACTGTACCTGCTGAAAAGGTACAGCTGGAGGGTATGTTAAATTAGTACCTCAGTTATTTGGATTTAGCTATCTGTGCTCCATCATGGGTCAATATCAGGGCCAGATTAACAGTGGGGCGAATGGAGCTCCAGGTCTCCACATAAAAATAGGCCCATCAGCATGATGATATTAAGCCACCCAGTTGGTCACACAGGCGGCCATAAATCATAGGAGTTAAAATTGTGTTTCTGTTTTCCTCAGAAATTTTTATGCTTTTACGTATTTAGGGGGAGATGCACTAAGCAGTGACAAGAGCGGAGAAGTGAACCAGTAGAGAAGTTGCCCATGGCAACCAATCAGCATGGAAGTAACATTTATAATTTGCATACTATAAAATTATACAGAGCAGCGGATTTGTTGCCATGGGTAACTTCTTCACTGGCTCATTTCTCCACTCTTATCACTGCTCAGTACATCTCCCCCTTAAAGTGTGTACACACGGTGAGATTCTGGCTATGCCCGATTTTGACTATGCGACTTCCCTTGATCTCCCCCAGACCCCAGAAGCACTGATTTTGTACTTTCAATTTTGACAATGTACGATTTTGACTAAGTGCCAATTTCACTACACTTTGTACTAGATAGTAGATAGTACACTAGATAGTCAAGATTGACTTGCCTGCACAGTCTATCAGGGCTTGCGATACCGACCCCGCAGGGACACGCATTGGGATCGAATCCGTACCGCAAGCGGCATAACACCTTCCGATTTCCTCTAACTTTTGTTCCGATTTTGACTGTATAGTCAAAATCGAAAGGATTTATCTCGCCGTGTGTACACACACCTTTAGGGAGATGTTGAGGCTGATAGTGTACACACCAACATGGACCTGACCACACCCATACAGCACTGGTCACACCCACATGGAACTGACCACACCCATACAGCACTGGTCACAGCCACATGGAACTGACCACACCCATACAGCACTGGTCACACCCACATGGAACTGACCACATCCATACAGCACTGGTCACACCCACATGGAACTGACCACACCCATACAGCACTGGTCACACCCACACAACTTAGTCACAGCTTCTCTGCTTTTCATAATCGGCTCTTGAACACTATACCAACGCCGGAACACGGATTTCGGGCCAGCCCGACAGTCGGCATGCCAACTAACAGGCACTATTTCTACTCGTAGGTGTCCGCGGCACCTATAGACTGGAAATAGAACCTATGGCGAGCCAACGAGCCCGCAAGGAGCTCCGTCGTGCTCGACTCCCCCTCCCGCGGCGGCATTCTAGCATCCGGGATCCTGGGGTCGGTATGGTGACCTCCAGGTTCACAAACGCCGGTCTCCTGATTCCAACCCTTTTCTGACCCATGCAGCCCTTATTTTTGCCTGGTCATATCACTGAGCATAACTAATCGCTCTTCCAATCTCTGTACGCAGAAAGTAGCGCAGAGCACTAGTGAGGCCAGTCAGGTATTCTTCTAGTGGACAATTACATTTGACACTGGTTCTTATAATCCAGATAACTTGGAGTATAACTTGTAGAAAAAAATGAGAACACAAAGTTTAAAGAGCAAAGATGATCATGGAAAAATTTGGGCTTGGAATCAAAACTTTCACATATAACATTGCAAATGCTCCAAAATAAGAGTATCTAATTTCCTGAAAGTTGAATTATCATCCAAAATAATTTGTTGAGGGTGGGGGCTGTAGACGCCTTATGAAAGGTACAGAGCATTAGGAAACCGGGTAAACTGCCTAATATACAGATTCCTGTAACAGTACATCGATTGGCATATGATGGCCCTCATTCCGAGTCGTTCGCTCAGCAAATTTCTTCGCATCGCAGTGAATTTCCGCTTAGTGCGCATGCGCAATATTCGCACTGCGACTGCGCCAAGTAAATTTGCTATGAAGAAAGTATTTTTACTCACGGCTTTTTCTTCGCTCCGGCGATCGTAGTGTGATTGACAGGAAATGGGTGTTACTGGGCGGAAACAGGCCGTTTTATGGGCGTGTGGGAAAAAACGCTACCGTTTCCGGAAAAAACGCGGGAGTGGCTGGAGAAACGGGGGAGTGTCTGGGCGAACGCTGGGTGTGTTTGTGACGTCAAACCAGGAACGACAAGCACTGAACTGATCGTAGATGCCGAGTAAGTCAAAAGCTACTCTGAAACTGCTAAGAAGTTTGTAATCGCAATATTGCGAATACATCGTTCGCAATTTTAAGATGCTAAGATTCACTCCCAGTAGGCGGCGGCTTAGCGTGTGCAATACTGCTAAAATCGCCTTGCGAGCGAACAACTCGGAATGAGGGCCGATATTCTGGTGTTCATGTTAAATGACCTAACTGGATGGAGAATAAAAACAATGGTAGCCTTTATCATAGCAGCAGTTCTACTGATAGCATCCAAGGGATAATTGTATTCTCCTACTGCTTACTGATACACCAAAGAAATATGTTGTAACTTTCCATAATTATATATTAATTAGTTGCCTTTGAACACTGATAATAATTTTATAAGCGGCGTGCATAATTTCTGTGTGCCTTGTGATTAGTTTTTTTTTATTGCAGATTTTAACTCCTATTTATTTTTTTAGCTTAACACCCCTCCTACTACCGCAACATTCTCTGCCCTCTTTTCCCTATTGCGTCCACCCATATACAGATTATTATTATTATTATTACCAGTTACTTATATAGCGCACACATATTCCACGGCGCTTTACAGAGAATCTTTGGCCATTCACATCAGTCCCTGCCCCAGTGGAGCTTACACTCTATATTCCCTATCACATGTACACAGACATTCACACTAGGGTTAATTTTGTTGGAAGCCAATTAACCTACCAGTATATATTTGGATTGTGGGAGGAAACCGGAGTACCCGGAGGAAACCCACGCAAGTACGGAGAGAATATACAAACGCCACACAGAACCATGGTGGAAATCGAGCCCAGTGCTGTGAGGCAGAAATGCTAACCATTACACCATCCGTACTGCCCCATACTTTTCTTTATATTTCACGTTATATGCACCACAGACGTAGCGAAATGCCACTCACAGTGCACTAGAGATGCTGGGCTGTGACATTAACCGCACAAGAATTAGTTTTACACATGGACTTGGCGTGAGAAAAAGCCACGGCCCCTGCATCAGAGCCCTATGGGGGTGATTCCGAGTTGTTCGCTCGCAAGCTGCTTTTAGCAGCTTTGCACACGCTAAGCCGCCGCCTACTGGGAGTGAATCTTAGCTTATCAAAATTGCGAACGAAAGATTAACAGAATTGCGAATAGACATCTCTGTGCAGTTTCTGAGTAGCTCCACACTTTCTCGGCTACTGCGATCAGTTCAGTCAGTTACGTTCCTGGTTTGATGTCACAAACACACCCAGCGTTCGCCCAGACACTCCCCCATTTCTTCAGACACTCCCGCATTTTTCCCAGAAACGGTAGCGTTTTTTCACACACTCCCATAAAACGGCCAGTGTCCGCCCAGAAACACCCACTTCCTGTCAATCACATTACGATCACCAGAACGAAGAAAAAAACTCGTAATGCCGCGAGTAAAATACCTAACTGCATAGCAAATTTACTTGGCGCAGTCGCACTGCGGACATTGCGCATGCGCATTAGCGACTAATCACTCCGTTGCAAAAAAAAAATAACGAGCGATCAACTCTGAAAGACCACCTATGTACCCAGATTCAGACTCACACAGATGTATGAATGTCACACATCAGATTGCTCAGTGTAATCTAGCCGTGTAGTTTTGTCGCTCCAAATTATTTATTTATGTGACTAAGGGGCCGATTCAGATATGAGAAAACGCACATCTACGATCAATTTCTTTGGCGGGGGGGGGGGGGGGGGGACGCCCGGAACAGGGAAAGTCCCTCCCACATGCCGGATCCTGCCCACAACCTCCCATTGGAAATGTCAACATGTGAAATACTGACATTTTGAAGAATGGCGACATTAGATTTGGGGAGTGGGGGGTGGGTTAGGGGTAAGGGTTAGTGTACTTGAACTCTACATTATCTGCCAGACCAAAAGTTACCGCTGCACCGCCGCAGCTGCACCGAGGTAAGTGATGTCACACTACCGGGACACACTGTTTTGTCAACATTTGAGAATGTCGATATTTTATGAGTGTCGACATTGTCAATGACAACGCAAATTGAACGCATTGAACTAATTGAGTATATTTGCCAGTTACACAGCTTTGCGGCCAGATGGGATATAGTTTATATCCCGACTGATAAAATAATGGTTGACATGAGCCTCATCTCAAAATCCAGACATCCCAAATATAAAACATCAACACCCCAACAGGTTTAAAATCTCGACACACTCATAATACCGACACATTTACATAAATACTGACAACCGAAATCCCAACAGTAAAATAATACCGACACCCTAAATACAACATGAATAGGATACCTACATGACAAACTACCAACACATCAAAATATCAGAGCCCATTTGCCCCCAGGCCTATCCTTGGTGCAAAAGATCAGTCTGACAACAAGCATAATTATACATGCGCCTAACGCTGCATTGCCTGGAGTTCTGTGGACAAACCCCCCTGCATGTGACCAGCCTGTTACCACCCAATTAGTAGAGATGAGCGGATTCGGTTTTACTCGGTTCTCAAAACGACATCTTATTGGCTCACGGATGTCACGTGTTTTGGATAGCCAATAAGATTCGGTTTTGAGAACCGAGTAAAACCGAATCCGCTCATCTCTACCAATTAGAACACTACAAGTAGAGGTACAACTGAGTTAGCATGTCTTTCCAGCGCCCTTAGTGGTGTACGCTTAGAAACATTCACAGTGTGACAACACATTGGAAAGAAACGAAGAGAAACCAAAGAGGAAAGAATGGGGGTCATTCCGTGTTGATCGTAGCTGTGCTAAATTTAGCGCAGCTACGATCATCTTTTCTGACATGTGGGGGGACAGCACAGAGCTAGTCCGCCCCGCATGTCAGTGCTGCCCCTTCCCCCCCCCCCCCCCCCAATGCACAAATACAAAAGCATCGCACAGCTTTTGTATTTCAGGAGTAACTGCCGGCCAGTGCAGCTCCTGCGGCTGGCCGGGAGTTGGTTGTCGCTGCCGCTGGCCGCAGCGGCTGCATTTGACGTCACGCAGCCGCTGCGGTCCGCCCACGCCTGCGCTGGCCAGACCGCGCCTACGAAACGGCGGCCAAACGCCACTGTTCCGCCCCCTCCCGCCCAGTGACCGCCTCTGCCTGTCAATCAGGCAGAGGCGATCGCTGCCCTGCTACGGCCTTCGTCCGTCTGGCATGCGCCGGCTCACTACGGCGCCGGCACATGCGCAGTAGAGACCCGTTCCCTCGGCTGCGATAAACAGCAGCGAGTGAACGGGTCAGAATGACCCCCCCATGTCTCTTTGTTGGCGCCAACAAAGAGACATTCTTTCCTCTTTGGTTTCTCTATGTCCATATACCTTGTCTCTGGCAGCACCCCCGGAACTCTTTATAGATGGATATAAGTCCCCTCTGATAAATAATGGTCGGGGTATTTGTTAATTTATTGAGTTTATTATACCCGTGCAGAGATTCATCCCCATTTCCCCCCTTCCTTTATATGACGGAAAAAGCCCGAAGGCGAAGTATTCTTTAATAGGACAAAAACACTTTTTTAGTCTACTTCCCAATCAGTGATAAAACTCACAAGATATGCCCACAAAACTAACAAGGTCAACTCTACAGGAGCACCTTATTTTATATTAAAAGTGTTCTATAATAAAGTAATATTACATTGATGTATTATGCTGCTATTTGGCAACACTTTTAAGTGTCATTTAGTGCACTGTATCTGTATGCATGCATAGGACATAGGTACCTACTCTGCCGGGTGACTCCTGATTTATTGGCTAGCCCCCCTGACTCCTGGAAGAGTTGGCGATTTCCCACATGGGAGATAATCTCTGGGCTTCTCCAGGAGAGGAGACATTAAATGCCAGCCAGCATGGCATAGGGCCATAACTACAGGGGTGTGAGCTGTGCGCCATCACTGGCAGGCGGTACCTACATTTTGGCTAACAGGGTGTCCGGAATGGCAGCCTGCACGTTCCAGGCACGCAGCAGGCTGTATAGCCTAAGGATGCTTCGGCTGTCAAGTTATTGTGTGTGTGTGTGTGTGTGTGTTGGGGGGCACAGCACAGGGCACAAAATCGCCTCCGCCAGTGTACATGCATGTACTCTATACTCATATAATGGGCGGGATGTACTAAACAGAAAATGCGGTAAACTCCCTGTTTACCGCATTTTCCTGCTGTACCATCCCCCGGCCGGCAGGTCAGCGCCGCGGCGGGGTTTGCCAGCTTTAGTCCATAGAAGCCTATGGGCTTCTTTCCGCGGCGCTGTGTGAGGGATCTTATCGGAAGAGCTGTCCTCAGCAATGTAAGTACATATGCGATCAGCATCATGGCGCAGGGCGGCGATGTACATTAGTACATCCCGCCCAATGAAACTACTCCAATTAGAGGCATACGTCATATATTTGTAAGTGACACACAGGTAACATACGCTGACATACACTGATTATATAACGGCTTACTTTGACCATATTTCAGCTTTTACTTGTTAAGGTTTCTCAATATAGAAAGCACTGTGTTTTATGTACCCAGATCACAATTAAGTTATAATGATTAATGTTCTCCACTTTGTTTATCCAGGTTTTAAAAAGAGTACTATGTAAACAGGCAGAGGAGGTTAATGACAAGGCATATGTAAATAGGGCAGTTTATTTATTGAACCAAATCAGTGGCTTAAAAACATAGAAACATAGAATTTGACGGCAGATAAGAACCACTTGGCCCATCTAGTCTGCCCCTTTTTTTAACCATATTTTTTTTTATCTCAAACCTTATTTGATCCTTATTTATTTGTAAGTATATCCTTATGTCTATCCTATGCATGTTTAAATTGGTCTACTGTCTTAGCCTCTACCACCTCTGATGGGAGGCTATTCCACTTGTCCACTACCTTTTCTGTCATTTTTCCTCAAATTTCCTCTGAACCTCCCCCCCTCCAGTCTCAGTGCATGTCCTTGTGTCCTATTGCTTCTCTTCATTTGGAGAATGTACCCCTCCTGGACCCTTGATATATTTGAAAGTTTCTATCATTTCCCCCCTTTCCCTTCTCTGCTCCAAACTATACATATTGAGATTTTTTTAGTCTTTCTGGGTATGTTTTGTGATGTAGGCCATGCACCATTTTAGTTGCCATTCTTTGTACAGTCTCTAATGTAGTAATATCCTTTTGAAGATATGGCCTCCAGAACTGAACACAGTATTCTAGATGAGGCCGTACCAATGACCTATACAGTGGCATTATTACTTCTTTCTTTCTGCTGCTGATTCCTCTCCCAATGCAGCCAAGCATCTGACTAGCCTTCCTCATTGCTTTGTTACATTGCTTTCCTGCCTTTAAGTCACCTGAAATAGTGACTCCTAGATCCCTTTCCTCCTCAGTAGTTTTCAGTATAGTGTCGTTAATACTATATTTAGCCTTTGGATTTTTGAGACCCAAGTGCATAATTTAGCATTTTTTGGCATTAAACTGTAATTGCCACACTCTTGACTATTCCTCTAGTCTACCTAGATCTTCAATCATTTGTTTTACCACACCTGGTGTGTCTAATCTGTTGCATACCTTTGTGTCATCTGCAAATAGGCATACTTTCCCTTTAATGCTATTTGCAATGTCATCGATAAAGATATTAAAAAGCACTGGTCCAAGTACAGATCCCTGGGGTACTCCACTGGTAACATTTCCCTCCTGTGAATGCACTCCATTTACTACAACTCTTTGTTTTCTATTCTTCAACCAAGATCTTATCCATTCAATAATTTTAGTATCCCATCCCAAACTTTCAAGTTTATTTAGCAGTCTTCGATGTGAAATAGTGTAAAAAGCCTTACAAAAGTCTATATAAGCTATATCTACGGCTCCACCTTTATCCATCACTGTAGTCCCACAGTCAAAAAAAGTCAATAAGATTTGTTTGGCATGATCTCCCCCCAGTGAATCGGTACTGTTTGGGATCCTATAAATTGCTGGATTTGAAATAATCTACAACTCTTTCTTTTAAGAGTGTTTCTATCAATTTCCCTACTACTGATGTAAGAATCACTGGTCTGTCGTTGTTTGCCTCTTCCTTGCTTCCACTTTTGTGCAGTGGGACTACGTTTGCTCTTTTCCAGTTCTCTGGAATAATTCCTGTAGCTAATGACTGGTTGAATAATTCTGTCAATGGTGCTACCAGCACCTCTTTAAGTTATTTTAGTATCCTTGGATGTATCCAGCTGGCCCCATAGATTTGTCCACTTTCAGGTTTGTGAGTTCTGTTAGGACCTTCTCCTTTGTAAATGTACTTGTTTCATTTTCCTGAATATCCCTGCAACTTAACTGTGGCCCCATCCCCTCTCATTCAGTAGTGAATACTGAGCAAAAATAATTAAGATGATCTGCTATTACATTGTCTCCCTCAACAAGACTCCCTTTGTCTGTCTTTAGTTTTATTATTCCGTCTTTTGTTTTTCTTCTTTCGCTTGAGATGTGTAATCTCACAGATATTGTACATCATTTACAGAGAGCTTTTCAATCCAAAATAAGTGATTATAGCAAAGTGCTTAATTTTACTGTCTATATTGCACAATTGGAGCGTAGTTACACGTTTCTACAATTCAGCCATTTAAATACTCCAGAATGATCCTCCTTAGGAAGTACATTAAAAAGTTGCACGGTTAGTGCTGCAGGGAATCATTGGGGAAGAATGCCCTATATTATAAAACTGTACTGATAGCTTTTAAAGATTCCTCCGGACTAGTGTGTTGGGTGGAACAAGTTTAATGTATATTGGATGCATTGTTTATTTACAATAAATGTGACGCTTCAGTTTCCTCAGGGGCAGATGTATTAACCTGGAGAAGGCATAAGGAAGTGATAAACCAGGGATATGCGCAAGGTGATAAAGGCACCAGCCAATCAGATCCTAACTGTTAATTTACATATTGGAGCTTATTGGCTGGTGCCTTTATCACCTTGCACATATCACTGGTTTATCACTTCCTTACGCCATCTCCAAGTTAATACATCTGCCCCTCAGTGTATACTTTGTGTTTTCTCGTTCTTGCTGATTCAAAGCTACTGTACCGTGAGTTACCGAGCACCATTATTGCAAATGAAGTCATTTAAATAAATATTTTTTGTTAAATTACACTTTCTATGTCTTTGGAATTCAGTAAGTGTACACATTTATTGCAGTTAGCTAAGATGCCAGGTCAGCTTGTACTGTTTTTCTTTTATGTTAATGATGATTAGCTTTATTCTAGTGCTGATTGATCATTTAAAGCTTGACAGCTATCATAGATTTATATGTGCGGCGCATTATACGCTGCTGTATATTCACACTGTAGGCTGACAGCCACAGTCTGGAGTACTACCTAGAATAAGCATACTCGGGTGTGGTATGGCTAACCGCCGGTCAGCATACCGACTCCGGGATCCCGGCGGGGAGGGGCGAGTGCAGCAAGCCCCCTGGGGGCTTGCTGCGGGCTCGGTGGCGACCGTCGCCACAGGTTCTATTCCCACTCTATGGGTGTCGTGGGCACCCACGAGTGGAAATAGTCCCTGTTGGTCGGCATGCCGACCGTCAGGATAGTGAGGGGGCGGGATGTTGGAGGTCATGTGACCGTCGGCCTCCCGACCGCCGGTCACATGAGTACCACCCGGCATACTCTATTACTCTATCCGTGTATAAGAGTATAAGTCAGCAGACGGGTGTGATCTCAAACAAACAACAGGAAAGCAAGCATTACATAGTAACATAGGGGCAGATTCATTAAGCTCGGTGAAGTGATAAAGTGGAAGGTGATAAAGTACCAGCCAATCAGCTCCTAGCTACCATGTCAGAGGCTGGGTTTGAAAAATGACAGTTAGGAGCTGACTGGCTGACGCTTTATCACCTTCCACTTTATCACTTCACCAGGCTTAATAAATCTGCCCCATAGTTTCTGAGGTTGAAAATTTGTCCATTGAGTTCAACCTGTTAATGATCTCCTACACTGTAATATTTTAAAATGAATTACTTAGGTCATGTGTGTATGGGGGTGGTTTGGTATACCAGGTGAGGGAGAAGGGGTGCAAGCTGAAAGGCAGAAAATTATAGTAAAGAGAAAGGAAGAACCAGAATAGAGGGGGCAGAGTATGAGGAGCCTGGGAGTGTGACATAGTAGGTAGTATACAGGTGGCGTAAACTGCGTCAATTGTGTTGTTTTGAAGGCTGACAATGTTTGTTCCATATGTACGTTTTTATTGCCTTCAGTGGAAATTATGTTTTATCTCATTTAATAGTCTGTGGAACAGAAATACTGAGACACACCAGAGAATTTCTGAAGAGTCCTGCATATCCTAAGTGTCTGTAATACTGGTAACAACATGCCCAGATTTTCCTGATGGCATTCACTGTTCCTCAAGGAAGAGGTCTTTCATTAGACTGTAAAGTCTTCTGTTGAGTCTCATTCACATATTGCCGATAAATGACTCATTGCAGACAGGGCTGCGTTCCGTGCTAACCACCACATTCACTTACCACTGGAAGTAGTGCAGAAGTAGGGATTCACATTCACTAACCACTGGAAGTAGTGCAGAAGTAGGGATTATTGATACTGTCGCAAATTTCATTGCTCACATTTTTAGTGCGCAGAACATTCTATAGTTGAATGCAAGGGCATAACCTCCATTCCATATGTGTATTTATGTATGCACCAGTGGGTGCCGGCATATTGCTTAATCATTGTCTGAGTGGCATATGATATCAGTGGCCCCGTTCCCTTGTGTACATACACACAGTGGATAGTCTAAACATACTCTATCCTTTGGGGGGGGACGCAACAGGTAGTACATCTGGTGCATTGCACCCGAACCCACCGTAATGAAGGGACCTGAAGACAGCGGGATTATCAGCCGTGCTGATAATGAATCAGTGACTGATTATAGTATACCACGACCCCTGTGGAACGGCCTGTTCTGCAGTATTACCTGACCTTCGCTAAAGTTGTCACTACTTCTCTCCTTTCTACCTGCTGCCGTGTACACAGTACTGGAACACTGCCTGCACGTATGCTGTTCCAGTCACTTAGCTTCTGGTTATGGGTGGTGGCAGGTGCTGGGGAGCATGGTGCAGCCATTGTGTCCCTAATAACCCCCCTACCCCCATCACTCCCCCCTGTAATGTAGAGCCATGATTCCCAGAATTGTAAAACAAAAGGGGAACCATAATTCCAGGCAAATTACATCTTCAAACCTGCCTAGACTGTCACCTTGATTTGGGAAGCAGGTGACAGCGGACCCACTTATCGGCATTTAGGAGATTTTCCTACTTTTCCTGGGATCTGGGAGGGCCAGCCCGATATTTGGGAGTCTCCCAGGCATTTTGGGACAGTCAGTAAGTATATATTCTCCCCATTAGTTATCTGACTGTGTACTGTGTCTTTTGCAAAGCAGCTATATCTTACCCCAAGCTACATTGTAATTAAATGTGGATGGTGTGGACTGCCTAATAACCCTGACCCAAATATTGGGGCAGATGTATTAAACTGGAGAAGGCATAAGGAAGTGATAAACCAGTGATATGTGCAAGGTGATAAAGGCACCAGCCAATCAGATCTGAACTGTTAATTTACATATTGGAGCTGATTGGCTGGTGCCTTTATCACCTTGCATATATCACTGGTTTATCACTTCCTTATGCCTTCTCCAGGTTAATACATCTGCCCCAATTTGTTTCGCCGCTGTGCATGTCATCGCAAAAGTGAGTAAACTGCGGTGTACTTTCTGCATTTTAATTGACACTACAACACATAATTCTGTGTTTAGTTTTCTCTACACTACATCTATGCTTTTCATTTTTTAATTCATACTTAGCTTTAATCTGTGAAAACTGCAGCATTGTTTTTTATGCATACATAATGTGCAGCGTCTCCCAGCAATCACTGCGCATTTCATTTTATCTTTACTTTGTTTTCCATTTTCTGACGCATTCCCAGTGGACCCCTTGACTTGGAAGAAGCCTGTACTAGTTCCAGTCTTTTTTTTATATCTTACTCTGCCTGCCTGCCTGCTATTAGAGGAAATCTTACCTGACCCGTGTAACACAGTAAACCACAGCCCTCATCAATCACACTGCAGCTTAACGCTAGAATTGCATCAGATGCCGTTCCAGTGTCAGCATCTATCAATCTCACATATTCATCAGTCGCACCAAGAATATATATGTTTTTGTTTGTTTTAACGCAACAATTTTTTTTGTAAAGATGTTTTATAATTAAATATACTTAAGTAATAATAAAATATCACCTTTTTCACACTATGATGCTTAGATTGCATTTAACATAGTTTATCATAAACACACTGCAGATACCTGTACATGAATAACATGAAGCCACAATATAAGTCAGGAAAAGTCTTAAAGTATGGGCTGTAATGTATGCAGGCGCCAGCTGCTGCTTCTCCATATCTCTGATGGGGTTGGGTATGGGATACTGGCATTTAGGAAGCCGGCGGTAAGAATACCGACACAGACATCCAGAATGTTGTAAATTCCAACAAGGGCACTGCATTAATGTAACCTTAAACCTTAACCCTCCCCCCCCCACCCCGAACTGTATCCCTTCACTCCCTGAGCCTAACCCTAACTTCCCCTTTCCCCCCACCGCATCCTAACCCTAACCCTTTCTCCCAGCAGCCTAACCCTAACCCATCCCCACATACGGATGTTTGGGAATCTGGCAGTTGGGATCCCGCGTCCGCATTCTGACAGCTGTCGGGATTCCCGTGCCGGTATTCTCACCGCCGGGATCCCAGAAGCAGGCATCTCAACTACATCCCTTCTGATGGGCTGAGAACAGGGGTGCATTAAGAGGGGGTAGGGGGCCCATGTACAATCTCCATCCGAGCCCCCTCTTCTCTAACAGGCAGCAGCAATGACAGTAACTCTGAACACTAGGTGGTGCACAGGTCTCTAGCAAAATGGCGCACACATTATACATACGCCACTGGCTGGGAGTGTAGAGCTTGGCTAAGACTGCACAGTCAAGTGCCACGCTCCCTCTCAGGGGAGCAGCAGGGGAGGAGGAGAATGCTGTCTCCTAGTGTGCTCCCGGAGACAGGGGCATGTTCATTTTATGATGTTTTTCTTTTTTGGGGACATGTATTCTTTTGGAATTATTCTGAAATAAATCTGTTTCAATCTTCTGAGCATTCATGGGCGTATCTATAATGGGTACAGAGTGTGGGTGGGCAGTAGGTCCCCTGGTCCAGTAGGGCCCACATCCTTAACCCAATTCCCAATTCTTTCCACTGTGTCGGCAACTCAGGTATCTTCAGGAAACTGGTGCAGGCACCATGTTTCCAGAGATTTGTGCATGTGCTCTAAAGAAATCACCAGAAAAAAGGGGGCCTATGCCATTTTCTCGGAGATCAGCACTTGCCAGAGTCTACTTGGAACTTGAGCTGGCAAGTGAGGAGCCGTATGGAGATTGCACATGGGTCCCCCCTATTTTAAAGTATCCCTATAAGCATTGTATGGTGAAAACTGGAAAATTCAGTACAGTTCACCTTCCTACTGTTTTAACAATACTGTGTTTAGTACAACCCACAAATATTTCTCAAAACATTCTTTGTCACTCATCCCAATCTTAGAGATGCCAAATATATGTACGTTATCATACCGCTCATCCTTGGCCATGGCTTATTTTGGATGTGGGTGCGAGCTAGGGCCCTGTACCTACAAAACTGGGAAGTTTGGGAAATATGATGTTACTTAAATTGTGACCGTTATTGGGTCCAAATACAAAGGTCTGCATTTTAGTTTAAATACTTCTGCGTTCAGTTAAAGCTGTGCTGCAAATTACTAATATACTTTTATGATCTGTTTCCACTGACATCAAAATCTCGAGTTTTTGCATGTGAACGCGCGTAAACCTGGGATTTTCAATAGTAGAAAACAGTTTCCCCTAAAAACAAACCCAGGCTTTTCTTCCCGGGTAGCTGCTTTGGACTCGAAGTATCCAGTTAAGGGTGTAGTATAAACAGGTAACCCTGGTTATCCGACTTGGGTCCTGTTTACAGAATGGAGAGAGACGGATTTCCCAGCGCTGGGAGATGATGTAATCTCCATGCACCGGCAGAAGGAAGACTGCACCTGTGTGCAATGTTATACCTCTTTCACACTGCCAATGCTGGATCCCACCCGGGAATTGGAAACGGGTCCTTCCCGGGTGGGATCCGACATTGGCAGCTGCTGCAGGCTTCCCCGACCCGACAATATGCCGGGCGGGTTGCCATAGCAGCAGGGGGAAGCAGCGGAGGTGGAGGCGGCGCTGGGAGATGAGATCATCTCCGCGCCGCCTCTCCCTGCTGTTGTAAACGAGTCCCGGGACGCATCAACCCGGGAGCCCGTTTACGCAGCCACTGACCCGGTATTCAACCCGGGTATAACACTGCTTTATTCCCGGGTTGAAATGCCGGGTCAGGCTACCCGCGATTTCGGCTATGCCCCTTTCACATCGCACGCCGACCCGTGTCGACCCGGCAATATGCCTGGTCGATACCTGGTTATTTGTGCGGTGTGAAAGGGGTATAAATGGTGCCAACCCGGGAATAACCCAGGTCAGAGCTGCAGTAGGAACAGGGTCTGTCTCGGGATTGACACGGATTCAAACCGTGTTCCAAATCTCGAATCGACCCCAGGATTTTAGTGGAAAAGGGCTATTACTTTCTTTTTTCTCATAATAGCCCTATACAACATGTACAAGCTGCACCTCTTTGAAATGTGTCAGTAACAATGTATACAATGTAGGCTACTTTTCTAGATGAACCTTTTTTTCTGGAGTTTAGTTACTGTAAATTCATATTGACCAGTGTTCCAGGATTGGCGGGTCAGAAATAGAATTGTATAATTTGTGGTCACTCAGTTGGGGCGTACAGAGTAGCCGGGCTTCCCCCAAGCTCCAATCCTCTTAATAGGAATAGCGCACATCTATTCACGCGAGGACGATAGGAAACGGACACTTTTCCCACCCACAGGACACTGCGGCCCGTGCGTGGGGAAAGCACCTGGCAGGCTGTTTTAGCAGGGCACTGCAATAAGGGCAGGGCACATTTTTATACTTTTTAAATTGGGCAGGGCACCGTGCCCTGCTACATCAGCTTAGCGTGAACACTAGGGGTCCTTGGTAAATTGCCTGAAAGTAGCCTGTCTCTTCACTGCAAATAGAGGAGCTTAATTACAAATGTCTTAAAAAATGCGTGGGTAAGTATAGCATATTGTTGCAGTAGGAAATTAATTAGCAGGGCAGTGTGTTACAAAAGCCAAGCAAGGACACAGGCTTACACCCCTTTTACACCGCCAGCTTTGTACACGGGTTATTGCACATGAGTGCGCCCGCGGTGTAAAAGGACCCAGTTGGAATAATCCAGGTTGAGTGCCCCAGTATTCCAACTCTGGTAGCTTGCAGGGTTGAACATGGGTTTAACCCGGCTCGCTGTGCTGTATATATGGGAAGCCGTTGATGCAACCTGTTTTCCCATTCACTCTGTGTGGACGGGTGGCACTTGGAGATCATGTGATCTCCAAGCGCCACCCCCCGCCACGTCACCGCTGACGTCACCAACATGGCCGGTTTGGAAACATTGCTACGTGTTTTTAGAGCTTGACAGATTTGACAAGATCACAGTCTCCATAGACTAGTATGTGGACTGCATTTGAGATGGAATATAGAGCGACTGCAGCAATAGTATTTTCTCTAACGTCCTAGTGGATGCTGGGGACTCCGAAAGGACCATGGGGAATAGCGGCTCCGCAGGAGACTGGGCACAAAGTAAAAGCTTTAGGACTAGCTGGTGTGCACTGGCTCCTCCCCCTATGACCCTCCTCCAAGCCTCAGTTAGATTTTGTGCCCGAACGAGAAGGGTGCAATCTAGGTGGCTCTCCTGAGCTGCTTAGAGTAAAAGTTTAAATAGGTTTTTTATTTTCAGTGAGACCTGCTGGCAACAGGCTCACTGCATCGAGGGACTTAGGGGAGAGAAACGAACTCACCTGCGTGCAGAGTGGATTGGGTTTCTTAGGCTACTGGACATTAGCTCCAGAGGGACGATCACAGGCCCAGCCATGGATGGGTCCCGGAGCCGCGCCGCCGGCCCCCTTACAGATGCTGAAGCAAGAAGAGGTCCATAAATCGGCGGCAGAAGACTTTCCTGTCTTCATAAGGTAGCGCACAGCACTGCAGCTGTGCGCCATTGCTCTCAGCACACTTCACACTCCGGTCACTGAGGGTGCAGGACGCTGGGGGGGGGCGTCCTGGGAAGCAATGAATTTACCTTAGTTGGTGAAAAATACATCACATATAGCTCCTGGGCTATATGGATGTATTTAACCCCTGCCAGTTTTCCAGAAAAAAGCGGGAGAAGAGCCCGCCGTGAAGGGGGCGGGGCCTATCTCCTCAGCACACAGCGCCATTTTTCCCACACAGCTCCGCTGGTAGGAAGGCTCCCAGAATCTCCCCTGCATCCTGCAACTACAGAAACAGGGTAAAAAAGAGAGGGGGGCACTTATTTGGCAAAATAACAGATATAAGCAGCTATAAGGGATAGACACTTATTGTAAGGTTGTCCCTATACATATATAGCGCTCTGGTGTGTGCTGGCAAACTCTCCCTCTGTCTCCCCAAAGGGCTAAGTGGGTCCTGTCCTCTATCAGAGCATTCCCTGTGTGTGTGCTGGGTGTCGGTACGTGTGTGTCGACATGTATGAGGAGGAAAATGATGTGGAGGCGGAGCAATTGCCTATAATGGTGATGTCACCCCCTAGGGAGTCGACACCTGAATGGATGGCCGTAATTAAGGAATTACGTGACAGTGTCGGCACGTTACAGAAAACTGTTGACGACATGAGACAGCCGGCAGCTCAGTTAGTGCCTGTCCAGGCGTCTCAAACACCGTCAGGGGCTATTAAACGCCCATTACCTAAGTGGGTCGACACGGACCCAGACACTGACTCCAGTGTCGACGGTGAAGAAACAAACGTATTTTCCAGTAGGGCCACACGTTACATGATCACGGCAATGAAGGAGGTTTTGCACATCTCTGATACTGCAAGTACCACAAAAAGGGGTATTATGTGGGGTGTGAAAAAACTACCCGTAGTTTTTCCTGAATCAGATGAATTGAATGAAGTGTGTGATGAAGCGTGGGTTACCCCCGACAGAAAACTGCTAATTTCTAAAAAATTATTGGCACTATATCCCTTCCCACCAGAGGTTAGGGCTCGTTGGGAAACACCCCCTAGGGTGGATAAGGCGCTCACACGCTTATCAAAACAAGTGGCGTTACCGTCTCCAGAAACGGCCGCCCTTAAGGAGCCAGCAGATAGGAGGCTGGAAAATATCCTTAAAAGTATATACACACATACTGGTGTTATACTGCGACCAGCAATCGCCTCAGCCTGGATGTGCAGTGCTGGGGTGGCTTGGTCGGATTCCCTGACTGAAAATATTGATACCCTGGACAGGGACAATATATTATTGACTATAGAGCATTTAAAGGATGCATTCCTATATATGCGAGATGCACAGAGAGACATTTGCACTCTGGCATCAAGAGTAAGTGCGATGTCCATTTCTGCCAGAAGAGGATTATGGACGCGACAGTGGTCAGGGGATGCGGATTCCAAACGGCATATGGAAGTATTGCCGTATAAAGGGGAGGAGTTATTTGGGGGCGGTCTATCGGACCTGGTGGCCACGGCAACGGCTGGGAAATCCACCTTTTTACCCCAAGTCACCTCGCAGCAGAAAAAGATACCGCCTTTTCAGGCTCAGTCCTTTCGTCCCCATAAGGGCAAGTGGGCAAAAGGCCACTCATATCTGCCCCGGGGCAGAGGAAGGGGAAAAAGACTACAACAGACAGCTTCTTCCCACGACCAGAAGCCCTCCCCCGCTTCTGCCAAGTCCTCAGCATGACGCTGGGGCCTTACAAGCGGACTCAGGCACGGTGGGGGCCCGTCTCAAGAATTTCAGCGCGCAGTGGGCTCACTCGCAAGTGGACCCCTGGATCCTGCAGGTAGTATCTCAGGGGTACAAATTGGAATTCGAGACGTCTCCCCCTCGCCGGTTCTTGAAGTCTGCTTTACCAACGTCTACCCCCGACAGGGAGGCGGTATTGGAAGCCATTCACAAGCTGTATTCCCAGCAAGTGATAATCAAGGTACCCCTCCTACAACAGGGAAAGGGGTATTACTCCACGCTGTTTGTGGTACCGAAGCCGGACGGCTCGGTGAGACCCATTTTAAATCTGAAAACCTTGAACACTTACATAAAAAGGTTCAAGTTCAAGATGGAGTCACTCAGAGCTGTGATAGCGAACCTGGAAGAAGGGGACTACATGGTGTCTCTGGACATCAAGGATGCTTACCTCCATGTCCCAATTTGCCCTTCTCACCAAGGGTACCTCAGGTTTGTGGTACAGAACTGTCACTATCAGTTTCAGACGCTGCCGTTTGGATTGTCCACGGCACCCCGGGTCTTTACCAAGGTAATGGCCGAAATGATGATTCTTCTTCGAAGAAAAGGCGTCTTAATTATCCCTTACTTGGACGATCTCCTGATAAGGGCACGGTCCAGAGAACAGTTAGAGGTCGGAGTAGCACTATCGCAAATAGTACTACGACAGCACGGATGGATTCTAAATATTCCAAAATCGCAGCTGATTCCGACGACACGTCTGCTGTTCCTAGGGATGATTCTGGACACAGTACAGAAAAAGGTGTTTCTCCCGGAAGAGAAAGCCAGGGAGTTATCCGACCTAGTCAGGAAACTCCTAAGACCAGGCCAGGTGTCAGTGCATCAGTGCACAAGGGTCCTGGGAAAGATGGTGGCTTCTTACGAAGCGATTCCATTCGGCAGATTCCACGCAAGAACTTTTCAGTTGGATCTGCTAGACAAATGGTCCGGATCGCATCTTCAAATGCATCAGCGGATAACCCTGTCTCCAAGGACAAGGGTGTCTCTCCTGTGGTGGTTACAGAGTGCTCATCTCCTAGAGGGCCGCAGATTCGGCATTCAGGATTGGGTCCTGGTGACCACGGATGCCAGCCTGAGAGGCTGGGGAGCAGTCACACAGAGAAAAAAATTTCCAGGGCTTGTGGTCAAGCATGGAAACGTCACTTCACATAAATATCCTGGAACTAAGGGCCATTTACAATGCCCTAAGTCAGGCAAGGCCTCTGCTTCAGGGTCAGCCAGTATTGATCCAGTCGGACAACATCACGGCAGTCGCCCACGTAAACAGACAGGGCGGCACAAGAAGCAGGAGGGCAATGACGGAAGTGGCAAGGATTCTTCGCTGGGCGGAAAATCATGTGATAGCACTGTCAGCAGTGTTCATTCCGGGAGTGGACAACTGGGAAGCAGACTTCCTCAGCAGACACGATCTTCACCCGGGGGAGTGGGGACTTCACCCGGAAGTCTTCCACATGATTGTAAACCGTTGGGAAAAACCAAAGGTGGACATGATGGCGTCTCGCCTCAACAAAAAACTGGACAGATATTGTTCCAGGTCAAGGGACCCTCAGGCAATAGCTGTGGACGCTCTGGTAACACCGTGGGTGTACCGGTCAGTGTATGTGTTCCCTCCTCTTCCTCTCATACCAAAAGTACTGAGAATCATAAGAAGGAGAGGAGTAAAGACTATACTCGTGGCTCCGGATTGGCCAAGAAGGACTTGGTACCCGGAAATTCAAGAGATGCTCACGGAAGACCCGTGGCCTCTACCTCTAAGACAGGACCTGCTCCAGCAGGGACCATGTCTGTTCCAAGACTTACCGCGGCTGCGTTTGACGGCATGGCGGTTGAACGCCGGATCCTGAAGGAAAAAGGCATTCCGGATGAAGTCATCCCTACCCTGATCAAAGCCAGGAAGGATGTAACCGTACAACATTATCACCGTATTTGGCGTAAATATGTTGCGTGGTGCGAGGCCAGGAAGGCCCCTACGGAGGAATTTCAACTGGGTCGATTCCTGCATTTCCTGCAAACAGGACTGTCTATGGGCCTCAAATTAGGGTCCATTAAGGTTCAAATTTCGGCCCTGTCGATATTCTTCCAAAAAGAACTAGCTTCTGTACCTGAAGTTCAGACGTTTGTCAAGGGAGTACTGCATATACAGCCTCCTTTTGTGCCTCCAGTGGCACCTTGGGATCTCAATGTAGTGTTGGGATTCCTAAAATCACATTGGTTTGAACCACTCACCACTGTGGACTTGAAGTATCTCACTTGGAAAGTGGTAATGCTGTTAGCCCTGGCTTCAGCCAGGCGTGTATCAGAATTGGCAGCTTTATCCTATAAAAGCCCTTACCTAATTTTTCATACGGACAGGGCAGAATTGAGGACTCGTCCTCAATTTCTCCCTAAGGTGGTTTCAGCATTTCACTTAAACCAACCTATCGTGGTGCCTGCGGCTACTAGGGACTTGGAGGATTCCAAGTTGCTGGACGTAGTCAGGGCCCTGAAAATATATGTTTCCAGGACGGCTGGAGTCAGAAAATCTGACTCGCTGTTTATCCTGTATGCACCCAACAAGCTGGGTGCTCCTGCTTCTAAGCAGACGATTGCTCGTTGGATTTGTAGTACAATTCAGCTTGCACATTCTGTGGCAAGCCTGCCTCAGCCAAAATCTATAAAAGCCCATTCCACACGGAAAGTGGGCTCATCTTGGGCGGCTGCCCGAGGGGTCTCGGCTTTACAACTTTGCCGAGCAGCTACTTGGTCAGGGGCAAACACGTTTGCTAAATTCTACAAATTTGATACCCTGGCTGAGGAGGACCTGGAGTTCTCTCATTCGGTGCTGCAGAGTCATCCGCACTCTCCCGCCCGTTTGGGAGCTTTGGTATAATCCCCATGGTCCTTTCGGAGTCCCCAGCATCCACTAGGACGTTAGAGAAAATAAGAATTTACTTACCGATAATTCTATTTCTCATAGTCCGTAGTGGATGCTGGGCGCCCATCCCAAGTGCGGATTGTCTGCATTACTTGTACATAGTTATTGTTACAAAAATCGGGTTATTGTTGTTGTGAGCCATCTTTTCAGAGGCTCCTTCTGTTATCATGCTGTTAACTGGGTTCAGATCACAAGTTGTACGGTGTGATTGGTGTGGCTGGTAATGAGTCTTACCCGGGATTCAAAATCCTTCCTTATTGTGTACGCTCGTCCGGGCACAGTATCCTAACTGAGGCTTGGAGGAGGGTCATAGGGGGAGGAGCCAGTGCACACCAGCTAGTCCTAAAGCTTTTACTTTGTGCCCAGTCTCCTGCGGAGCCGCTATTCCCCATGGTCCTTTCGGAGTCCCCAGCATCCACTACGGACTATGAGAAATAGAATTATCGGTAAGTAAATTCTTATTTTCCGTGAACAGGTCTTAGTAAATAGGCCCATTTATTTATAGAGACAGGTGATGACATTATGAAAGCAAACTAAGGCCCTCATTCCGAGTTGATCGCTCGCAAGGCGAATTTAGCAGAGTTGCTCACGCTAAGCCTACGCCTACTGGGAGTGTATCTTAGCTTCTTAAAATTGCGACCAATGTATTCGCAATATTGCGATTACAAACTACTTAGCAGTTTCAGAGTAGCTTCAGACTTACTCGCCATCTGCGATCAGTTCAGTGCTTGTCGTTCCTGGTTTGACGTCATAAACACACCCAGCGTTCGCCCAGACACTCCCCCGTTTCTCCAGCCACTCCTGCGTTTTTTCCGGAAACGGTAGCGTTTTTATCCACACGCCCCTAAAACGCCGTGTTTCCGCCCAGTAACACCCATTTCCTGTCAATCACACTACGATCGCCGGAGCGAAGAAAAAGACGTGAGTAAAAATACAATCTTCATTGTAAAATTACTTGGCGCAGTCGCAGTGCGAATATTGCGCATGCGTACTAAGCGGAATTTCACTGCGATGCGATGAAAATTACCGAGCGAACGACTCGGAATGAGGGCCTAAGTTTTCATTGCTGCAGGCTTGAACTCGGTAGCTTTATTATTATTATTATTATTATTATTATTATTATTATGCTTTATTTATAGGAGCTACAAAAGTTCCACAGCACCTAAGAAAGGGGTCCATTTATCATCGAGTTTTAGCTATTTAAAACTTGTTGCATATAATAAATGGTGCTCCAGCCAATTTTTCAAACACATGACAACTAGAAGCTGATTGGCTGGAGCACCATTTATCATACGCAGCTGATTGGCTGGAGCTCCATTTATCATACGCAGCTGATTGGCTGGAGCACCATTTATCATACGCAACAAGTTTAAATAGCTAAAACTCGTTGAATGAATGGCCCCAAAATACATAAACAAATGAGCAAACAAGAAAACAGTACAAGACAATGCAGGACAAATACATGATATATAAATATTACTGCATCAGGGGTGATTAAACTGAAATAAGCATCAGGGTGGCAGAGACTAAGGGGTAGGTTGTAGGGCATATGGAGCAGATTATAGTCTACTATAAGTAAGAGATAGAACAGAACATGAGGGCCCTGCTCGTGAGAGATTACATTCTTCTGTTCACACTGCTCTGGGTAGACTGTCCTCTTTGCTGCTACTGAATGGTAGTCTGTGCTGACACTATGTTATTATGAAGATCAGTTCATGCCTGTAATTACATCTGACCAAGCATTATTCACTGCATGGAGAACATATTCGCACTCAGACGAAAGGGAACCTAAAAACGGATGTGTGTCTGTGCTTTCAGATGTAATGGAATCTTCCAATTGGTCGCATTCCGAAAATGAACGGGTACCATTGGCGACAGCAGGACTTCAATGATTTTGGTGGAAAGTTAGACAATAGATGTAAATATACTGTACAATAAGAGATGTGTTACAGGTTAATGAACACTGACGATGTTTAAAAACAAAATACATAATGCATGCGGAATGTGCATTTTACACATCTTTCAAGTGAAAACCTCTTTGAGAAATAGGTCCCATAGTGATGCAGTCGCTTAGTACGCTACATATTAACACAAAATCATCATAAATATTTTAGACATTGCATAAAAGTCTCAGGTGCCACAAACAGTGAGGACGTAATTGCAGAAAAAGGTGTCAAACACATGTATAGCGACTGAGAAATATTCTCTGGAAGGCACGGTGTAGGGTAGGCACTATATGAATCGCAATTACTAAATAAAATAAATAGTGACCACGGAATACTCTCCTATCGGCATATATATGGCCTGAGTCAGAGGTGGTCATAGACGTGGCTGCATCTTTTGGTGGCTGCTGGCCTGCGACTCTATGCAGCTGCTGCTACAAATGCCTTCCCTGGTGTACAGCCGCGCACAGGAATGTACTGGGAGCATCTGCGGATGCTGGAATACAGCATGGTGCATCTTTACACGCCACCACTGGTCACATCTAAATTTGCGCCAGCCCTGTGGCAGGTGCGGATTTTACATCTGAGCATGGCCTCCAATGTGAAAGATACTGTGTATGCAAACACTTCAGCGGTACACCTGCGACACTTTCATAACATGCCCATAAGACGGCCCTGCATGCATCTGCATAGCCACTGCCCAGGAACCCCCATTACTTTTCCAAGACATCTTCTGATACCTTGCGTCTCAAATGCAACTGCACCTTTGTGCGTACACTTTGTGTAAGGCATACTGGGTCTGATTCAGGTCCTGAGGATCCAGCAATTTAATGTCACCCACTCCAAGGATGACACCCTGGAGCGTCCTACACATCCCCCCCTCCCCTCTCTCGAACCCGCCTTGTGGTGCCTGTGAATAGTAATTTACTCTGCAACACACGATCCTGTCTGTATCTCACACCACTGGTTAGAGCAGTTCCAACACATATACCTCAGATAATAGTAATAAAAACCACAAACAAAGCTATGGGTGAATTATAGTGATGAAAGTTTGTTATTAAGGGTGAATTTATCCCAAGATTATGTGTTGTTGTTTTTTTGTTGTGTATTTATAAGTTGGTCGATCAACATATTATAGACTGGATTCTGCAGGCCTCATTCAGAGGTGTACTTAAACCCAATGGGTCGGCCCCGTTTTCTGAGCGTGCTTAAACCAGTGGCTGTGTCCTTGGACGCAGCTTCACAGACTTCAGGAGCGTTAATTTAAACAGCAATCCTGAGTAACCGGAGAGTCAACCAGATGACCGATGTTCATGTCCTTAGATACAGCAGCAGATCAGAGAAGCCGACAGGAGGAATCTATTTACGCCGTCCACCTCCGGCGGCATTAGCATATTATCGCACAGCCACAGCGTGCAAAGACGCAGCAGTAGGGTCATCTGCTACTCATTACCAGGGAAGCTGCTGCAGAGAGAAGAACAGAAACATCGGAGCCATCGCAGAGTCCTTAGCAACTGCGTGCACATACACAGTATCGATGCAATAAAGGGGAACATCGACTCCCCGAGTCAGTCAATGGTCACGCAGACTGGCCGCGGCAGTAGCGACGATGGCGCTACTGCCACGTATATGATCGCAGCTTAAACACCCCCCCAAAATAATACATGTAACATGCCTGCTCTTTTCACCCCACCCCCCCTCCGTTCCCCCACCCCCCAAGCAGTCCCTTTAATCACTCTGCATTTAAATCCTCACTGCAAGCTGCATCGCAGAGGTACCTTGGTTCTTGGGCAGTACGATTGCACCAAATGCGCAGTCTGCCAATAATCTCTCAGTTGCGTGAACGTCAGCATTGTGTACAAACATTAATTAGGCCCAATGTGCAGTCACTCTAGAAGATGGCAGTAACTATAAATGTACCTTGCTGAGATTGGTTTTCTTGTAACAGTAGAAACATTGCTTCAGTCCCCACCACAAAGTCCCCATTAATAAATTAAGTAATTTAGTCACACGAGTAAAGGGCCTAAATGTGGCTGCATGGCTGCGACAGGTGGCTTGTGCGGCACCATGGATGCCGTAGGCTGCCCAATGGTGATTCAGTGTTCCAATGCTGTGCCCAAGGATGCAGGAGGTGTTCTACTGCGGCAGGAGGCGTTTGCTTGTAATAGATGCCTCCTGCCGCATTTATATACACAGCTATTACTACTGCTCCCAAGGAAGTGATAGCACCTCCAACCACATCTGAATCAGGCCAAAGTGCGTAAAGAGGATTCTATTTATTTCACTACTATCTAAAGTGATGTCATGTTAATCGATCTTGATTGTAGAAATGAATAGATCATTCCAACAAATTCTTATTATAAATTCCCTCCCTCCTGTAAGATAGTAAAACTCTTCCATGACAACCCATGCAAGCTCAAAGATTCTTAAAAGTCTGCAAAGGCAGCAGCACAGAGAATATTAGGAACAAGGATTCTGTGGGGCTAACTTCATTATTGCCAGGATCCTGCTGAGGAGAGCCTAGTGGTTTAATAATTAAAAGAGGCATGACAAACCTATTTTCGTTCCTCAGCAAAGGAACGGGGGACATGGGATCAACCAACTAATGTCATTTTTCCTTAGCTGCGGATGAACTGTGGGACAGTCCCGGCTTAGATGCAATTGATCAGTGTTTTTGGGACTTGTCCTGGAGTTGCAGTGTAAATGTCTTGCGCTGCTGCTGCTGCGGCTCCGGTCGCAGTGCCCTGTTAGGGGCAGCATCATAGACAGGGTGCGGGTGTTTCATGGCGGCGATGGGGACTATAAAAAAACTGGGGCATGTCGGCCCTCCTGATTCTGCCCTAGAAAGTCGGCAAAATGCAAAAGCACTGCCTACTCTTTTGGGACTCCTTGTTATAGTGTTCAGCCTGTCACAGCCTGATGCTGGTTACGGGTGTTTTGGGGTAACACTGATTATCTCATTGTATTAGCTTGGATCAGTTTGTAAATGAGGGGAATGATGGTTTTTAAAATAGATGAGCACCAGCAAGAGATACACTTGCTAGCATACATATCTGCAACTTGTCCACCTCTGATTTAGTAGCAATTAAGTCTATATGCCCTAATGTACTTAGCCCACTTTGTTCCTTTCCTCCCATATTCTAACTCTCTAAAATGCATATTTTATGGAAGAAAAAAAAAGTATTTACCTCGACTGATCATGGGGTCCAAGAAGTGTATAGTTATTTTAGGTGGAGAACCAGTAACATTGACTAATGTTTTGACAGTTGTTAATAGGCAAAGACTGTAATCCGTGCATGCTGATATTGTAAGATGACCATTCAGGATTATCATGGATGGGGATTTCCACGTTGAAGGTGAGAATTGTGGGGCTGTGAATTGCTTTATCACAGCCTTGCATTCCTTTCGCTCAATGCTGCAATTTGCTGAAACTGGGCCACGATGACGCAATTCATTGTGTATCATGTCATCAAGCCTGCAGGTGTAAAACCAAGGGTGCAGTACCTATCCTCACCTGCAGGTGTAATGCCAGTAACTAAGTTTCAGAGCTCTGTAACTCGCCCCACTTTCAGGTGTAATGACAGTAACTAATTCATAGGGTGCAGTAGCACTCCCCACCTGCATGTGTAAAGCTAGTAACTAATTCTCAGGGTGCTGGAACTCTCCCTTTCCCTGCAGGTGCAAAATCAAGGGTACACTACCTATCCCTGCCTGCAGGTGTAGCACCAGTTACTAATTCTTGGGGTGAAGTAACTCTCCTCGCCTGCATGTGTACCGCCAGCAACTTATTTTCAGAGCCCAGTAACTCGCCCCACTTTCTCGTGTAACGCCAGTAACTAATTCTTAAGGTGCAGTAACTCTCCATGTCGGCAGGTGTAAAGCCAAGGGTGCAGTAACTCGTCTTGCCTGCAGGTGTACTGCCAGTAACTAATTCTTAGGGTGCAGTAACTCTGCCCACCTGCAGGTATAAAGTTAATGATGAAGTACCTGTCCTCGCCTGCAGGTGTAATGCCAGTAATTAATTCTTAGGGTGCAGTAACTATCCCCACCTGCAGGTATAAAGTTAATGATGCAGTACCTGTCCCCACCTGCAGGTGTAATGCCAGTAATTAATTCTTAGGGTGCAGTAACTCTCCCCACCTGCAGGTATAAAGTTAATGATGCAGTACCTGTCCCCACCTGCAGGTGTAATGCCAGTAATTAATTCTTAGGGTGCAGTAACTCTCCCCACCTGCAGGTATAAAGTTAATGATGCAGTACCTGTCCCTGCCTGCAGGTGTAATGCCAGTAATTAATTCTTAGGGTGCAGTAACTCTCCCCACCTGCAGGTATAAAGTTAATGATGCAGTACCTGTCCCCGCCTGCAGGTGTAATGCCAGTAATTAATTCTTAGGGTGCAGTAACTCTCCCCACCTGCAGGTATAAAGTTAATGATGCAGTACCTGTCCCTGCCTGCAGGTATAATGCCAGTAATTAATTCTTAGGGTGCAGTAACTCTCCCCACCTGCAGGTGTAAAGCAATGGTTGCAGTAACTCTCCTTGCCTGCGGTTGTAATGCCAGCAACTAATTCTTAAGGTGCAAACAGAATAAGGTAGCTCCATTTCGATTGCTCTTTTAGAGATGAGCGCCTGAAATTTTTCGGGTTTTGTGTTTTTGTTTTGGGTTCGGTTCCGCGGCCGTGTTTTGGGTTCGACCGCGTTTTGGCAAAACCTCACCGAATTTTTTTTGTCGGATTCGGGTGTGTTTTGGATTCGGGTGTTTTTTTTAAAAAACACTAAAAAACAGCTTAAATCATAGAATTTGGGGGTCATTTTGATCCCATATTATTATTAACCTCAAAAACCATAATTTCCACTCATTTTCAGTCTATTCTGAATACCTCACACCTCACAATATTATTTTTAGTCCTAAAATTTGCACCAAGGTCGCTGGATGACTAAGCTAAGCGACACTAGTGGCCGACACAAACACCTGGCCCATCTAGGAGTGGCACTGCAGTGTCACGCAGGATGTCCCTTCCAAAAAACCCTCCCCAATCAGCACATGACGCAAAGAAAAAAAGAGGCGCAATGAGGTAGCTGACTGTGTGAGTAAGATAAGCGACCCTAGTGGCCGACACAAACACCGGGCCCATTTAGGAGTGGCACTGCAGTGTCACGCAGGATGTCCCTTCCAAAAAACCCTCCCCAAACAGCACATGACGCAAAGAAAAATAAAAGAAAAAAGAGGTGCAAGATGGAATTGTCCTTGGGCCCTCCCACCCACCCTTATGTTGTATAAACAAAACAGGACATGCACACTTTAACCAACCCATCATTTCAGTGACAGGGTCTGCCACACGACTGTGACTGATATGACGGGTTGGTTTGGACCCCCCCCCAAAAAAGAAGCAATTAATCTCTCCTTGCACAAACTGGCTCTACAGAGGCAAGATGTCCACCTCATCATCACCCTCCGATATATCACCGTGTACATCCCCCTCCTCACAGATTATCAATTCGTCCCCACTGGAATCCACCATCTCAGCTCCCTGTGTACTTTGTGGAGGCAATTGCTGCTGGTCAGTGTCTCCGCGGAGGAATTGATTATAATTAATTTTAATGAACATCATCTTCTCCACATTTTCTGGATGTAACCTCGTACGCCGATTGCTGACAAGGTGAGCGGCGGCACTAAACACTCTTTCGAGTACACACTTGTGGGAGGGCAACTTAGGTAGAATAAAGCCAGTTTGTGCAATGGCCTCCAAATTGCCTCTTTTTCCTGCCAGTATAAGTATGGACTGTGTGACGTGCCTACTTGGATGCGGTCACTCATATAATCCTCCACCATTCTTTCAATGGTGAGAGAATCATATGCAGTGACAGTAGACGACATGTCCGTAATCGTTGTCAGGTCCTTCAGTCCGGACCAGATGTCAGCATCAGCAGTCGCTCCAGACTGCCCTGCATCACCGCCAGCGGGTGGGCTCGGAATTCTGAGCCTTTTCCTCGCACCCCCAGTTGCGGGAGAATGTGAAGGAGGAGATGTTGACAGGTCGCGTTCCGCTTGACTTGACAATTTTCTCACCAGCAGGTCTTTCAACCCCAGCAGACTTGTGTCTGCCGGAAAGAGAGATCCAAGGTAGGCTTTAAATCTAGGATCGAGCACGGTGGCCAAAATGTAGTGCTCTGATTTCAACAGATTGACCACCCGTGAATCCTTGTTAAGCGAATTAAGGGCTCCATCCACAAGTCCCACATGCCTAGCGGAATCGCTCCGTGTTAGCTCCTCCTTCAATGTCTCCAGCTTCTTCTGCAAAAGCCTGATGAGGGGAATGACCTGACTCAGGCTGGCAGTGTCTGAACTGACTTCACGTGTGGCAAGTTCAAAGGGCATCAGAACCTTGCACAACGTTGAAATCATTCTCCACTGCGCTTGAGACAGGTGCATTCCACCTCCTATATCGTGCTCAATTGTATAGGCTTGAATGGCCTTTTGCTGCTCCTCCAACCTCTGAAGCATATAGAGGGTTGAATTCCACCTCGTTACCACTTCTTGCTTCAGATGATGGCAGGGCAGGTTCAGTAGTTTTTGGTGGTGCTCCAGTCTTCTGTACGTGGTGCCTGTACGCCGAAAGTGTCCCGCAATTTTTCTGGCCACCGACAGCATCTCTTGCACGCCCCTGTCGTTTTTTAAATAATTCTGCACCACCAAATTCAAGGTATGTGCAAAACATGGGACGTGCTGGAATTTGCCCATATTTAATGCACACACAATATTGCTGGCGTTGTCCGATGCCACAAATCCACAGGAGAGTCCAATTGGGGTAAGCCATTCCGCGATGATCTTCCTCAGTTGCCGTAAGAGGTTTTCAGCTGTGTGCGTATTCTGGAAACCGGTGATACAAAGCGTAGCCTGCCTAGGAAAGAGTTGGCGTTTGCGAGATGCTGCTACTGGTGCCGCCGCTGCTGTTCTTGCGGCGGGAGTCCATACATCTACCCAGTGGGCTGTCACAGTCATATAGTCCTGACCCTGCCCTGCTCCACTTGTCCACATGTCCGTGGTTAAGTGGACATTGGGTACAACTGCATTTTTTAGGACACTGGTGAGTCTTTTTCTGACGTCCGTGTACATTCTCGGTATCGCCTGCCTAGAGAAGTGGAACCTAGATGGTATTTGGTAACGGGGGCACACTGCCTCAATAAATTGTCTAGTTCCCTGTGAACTAACGGCGGATACCGGACGCACGTCTAACACCAACATAGTTGTCAAGGCCTCAGTTATCTGCTTTGCAGCAGGATGACTGCTGTGATATTTCATCTTCCTCGCAAAGGACTGTTGAACAGTCAATTGCTTACTGGAAGTAGTACAAGTGGGCTTACGACTTCCCCTCTGGGATGACCATCGACTCCCAGCAGCAACAACAGCAGCGCCAGCAGCAGTAGGCGTTACACGCAAGGATGCATCGGAGGAATCCCAGGCAGGAGAGGAATCGTCAGAATTGCCAGTGACATGGCCTGCAGGACTATTGGCATTCCTGGGGAAGGAGGAAATTGACACTGAGGGAGTTGGTGGGGTGGTTTGCGTGAGCTTGGTTACAAGAGGAAGGGATTTACTGGTCAGTGGACTGCTTCCGCTGTCACCCAAAGTTTTTGAACTTGTCACTGTCTTATTATGAATGCGCTGCAGGTGACGTATAAGGGAGGATGTTCCGAGGTGGTTAACGTCCTTACCCCTACTTATTACAGCTTGACAAAGGGAACACACGGCTTGACACCTGTTGTCCGCATTTCTGTTGAAATACCTCCACACCGAAGAGCTGATTTTTTTGGTATTTTCACCTGGCATGTCAACGGCCATATTCCTCCCACCGACAACAGGTGTCTCCCCGGGTGCCTGACTTAAACAAACCACCTCACCATCAGAATCCTCCTGGTCAATTTCCTCCCCAGCGCCAGCAACACCCATATCCTCCTCATCCTGGTGTACTTCAACACTGACATCTTCAATCTGACTATCAGGAACTGGACTGCGGGTGCTCCTTCCAGCACTTGCAGGGGGCGTGCAAATGGTGGAAGGCGCATGCTCTTCACGTCCAGTGTTGGGAAGGTCAGGCATCGCAACCGACACAATTGGACTCTCCTTGTGGATTTGGGATTTCGAAGAATGCACAGTTCTTTGCTGTGCTTTTGCCAGCTTGAGTCTTTTCATTTTTCTAGCGAGAGGCTGAGTGCTTCCATCCTCATGTGAAGCTGAACCACTAGCCATGAACATAGGCCAGGGCCTCAGCCGTTCCTTGCCACTCCGTGTGGTAAATGGCATATTGGCAAGTTTACGCTTCTCCTCCGACAATTTTATTTTAGGTTTTGGAGTCCTTTTTTTACTGATATTTGGTGTTTTGGATTTGACATGCTCTGTACTATGACATTGGGCATCGGCCTTGGCAGACGACGTTGCTGGCATTTCATCGTCTCGGCCATGACTAGTGGCAGCAGCTTCAGCACGAGGTGGAAGTGGATCTTGATCTTTCCCTAATTTTGGAACCTCAACATTTTTGTTCTCCATATTTTAATAGGCACAACTAAAAGGCACCTCAGGTAAACAATGGAGCTGGATGGATACTAGTATACAATTATGGACGGACTGCCGAGTGCCGACACAGAGGTAGCCACAGCCGTGAACTACCGTACTGTACTGTGTCTGCTGCTAATATAGACTGGTTGATAAAGAGATGTCGTAGTATGTATGTATGTATGAAGAAGAAAGAAAAAAAAACCACGGTTAGGTGGTATACAATTATGGACGGACTGCCGAGTGCCGACACAGAGGTAGCCACAGCCGTGAACTACCGTACTGTACTGTGTCTGCTGCTAATATAGACTGGTTGATAAAGAGATGTCGTAGTATGTATGTATAAAGAAGAAAGAAAAAAAAAACCACGGTTAGGTGGTATACAATTATGGACGGACTGCCGAGTGCCGACACAGAGGTAGCCACAGCCGTGAACTACCGTACTGTACTGTGTCTGCTGCTAATATAGACTGGTTGATAAAGAGATGTAGTAGTATGTATGTATAAAGAAGAAAGAAAAAAAAACCACGGGTAGGTGGTATACAATTATGGATGGACTGCCGAGTGCCGACACAGAGGTAGCTACAGCCGTGAACTACCGTACTGTGTCTGCTGCGACTGGATGATAAATAATGATATAAAAAATATATATATATCACTACTGCAGCCGGACAGGTATATATATTATATAATGACGGACCTGCTGGACACTGTCTGTCAGCAGAATGAGTTTTTTATAGAATAAAAAAAAAAACACCACACAAGTGAAGTCACACGACGAGTGTTTAACTTTTTCAGGCAATCACAATATAGTATACTACTAACTATACTGGTGGTCAGTGTGGTCAGGTCACTGGTCAGTCACACTGGCAGTGGCACTCCTGCAGCAAAAGTGTGCACTGTTTAATTTTAATATAATATGTACTCCTGGCTCCTGCTATAACCTATAACTGGCACTGCAGTGCTCCCCAGTCTCCCCCACAATTATAAGCTGTGTGAGCTGAGCACAGTCAGATATATAATATATACATAGATGATGCAGCACACTGGGCTGAGCAGTGCACACAGATATGGTATGTGACTGTCTTGTACTCCTGGCTCCTGCTATAACCTATAACTGGCACTGCAGTGCTCCCCAGTCTCCCCCACAATTATAAGCTGTGTGAGCTGAGCACAGTCAGATATATAATATATACATAGATGATGCAGGCATGCAGCACACTGGGCTGAGCAGTGCACACAGATATGGTATGTGACTGAGTCACTGTGTGTACCGTTTTTTTCAGGCAGAGAACGGATATATTAAATAAAACAACTGCACTGCTGGTGGTCACTGTGGTCAGTCACTAAACTCTGCACTCTCTTCTACAGTATCAGCCTCAGGTCAATCTCTCTCTCTCTCTCCTAATCTAAATGGAGAGGACGCCAGCCACGTCCTCTCCCTATCAATCTCAATGCACGTGTGAAAATGGCGGCGACGCGCGGCTCGAGTCCTTATATAGAATCCGAGTCTCGCGAGAATCCGACAGCGTCATGATGACGTTCGGGCGCGCTCGGGTTAACCGAGCAAGGCGGGAAGATCCGAGTCGCTCGGACCCGTGAAAAAAAACATGAAGTTCGTGCGGGTTCGGATTCAGAGAAACCGAACCCGCTCATCTCTACTTTCTACATGCCCTTTGGGACGGAGAGACATCTCATTAAGAAAGTGAACAAGTCAAGAAATAGAAGGAGAATTTTCGCCAACACATAAGGAATGTAAAAAACCTTATTCTGTTTGTATGTTTATTTTATTATAGTGGCACTTATACAGGTGTAAGGTTCCCTACTCCAGTTTGTATCTAAATTTGCATCAGGTGACCTGTTAAAGCTGCCTTGCGCACATTTCGGTCCAATTCCCCCAATTCTTAAGGTGCAGTAACTCTCCCCGCCTGCAGGCATAATACTTTCACACCGCCAATGCCGGATCCCACCCGGGAATTGGAAACAGTTCCTTGCCGGGTGGGATCCGGCATTGGACGCTGTTGCTGGCTTCCCCGACCCGGCAATATGCTGGTCGGGTTGCCATAGTGGCGGGGGGCGGAGCCGGCAGCAGGGGCGGAGGTGGCGCTGGGAGATAAGATCATCTCCGCGCCGCCTCTCCCTGTAATAGTGACCCGGGAATCCGTTTACGCAGCCACTGACCGGGAATAACACTGCTTTATTCCCGGGTTGAATTATCGGGTCAGACGACCCGGGATTTCAACTATGGCGCTTTCACACTGAACGTCGACCCGGTTGATACCGGGTTATTTGTGCGGTGCGTATGCATCGCAGCATGTGTATTTCGGGAAGTCGTGTGTGTGCGTACTCTCGCAGCCATGATCCACACGCAGCCAGGTGCGCAATATCGGTACCCTGATGCATTTACCCGTGCATTCGCAACACGGCAACGTTGTAAGAGGACACATCTATATCTGGTAAGCTCCTTGAGTCCTATTGAAGAAAATAAAAGTATTATTATTACTCTCTTGGGAGTTCAGGAGAGGTTCCGAAATGTGTCAGTCTCTCAGACATTCTGGGAGAGTAGGCATGTATGCTTACCTATCTAAGGACTTTTTACGTTTCCTCTCCGGTAGAATGCCAGAGAGGAGAAGCAGGTGGGTGGTGATGGGGGTGGGGCTGGACTAGTTACGTCATTAGCCTCCCCTCGTGTTTAAATGCTGTGATTCATGCATATTCTAATAGAGGCGGGGCTACAATGGCACAATTACCATAGAGCCTCATTATTAGGTTCTGCCCCATCCCAACTGACTGCAGATTCACCGTATTGATCTCCCCATTCTGCCCACTTCACTAGGAAGTGGGAAGAATGCGGGATGGTCTGCTGCTCTTCCGAGGGCGGGGAATACTCAAAAAACCGTGAGTCTCTAACAGGTTTCGGGAAAGAAGGCAAGCACATTTGTATGCTGTAGCCTTATCAAGCCACATATTATTATTCTATTCATGACTAGCTCATATGTTAAAAAGTTTTACAGATCTGATACATCAAGTTACCGTGTCTTCTGACTTTGCATTAAATAGCTGATTTCTAAATGACTCAGGAGAGTGCAGTAATTGGATAACTGTCCCTGATACAACTTCTCTTGTCATGGGACCTAACATAAATAAATCCAGCTAGATAGAAGTTACTTTGGCACATTTGCCATTAGCAATTTTTAATTTAGTTCTGAAAATGTTCTCAGAAGTTTATTTAAAATCTGCATAATGCAGTGACACAGATATAGATTTATAAGGATTCCTGTGGAGGGGGTTTCAGTTCAGATTCTCTACTTCTCTATCAATGAATGAAGTTGGGAGACAATTGCCCCCTCATTTGCTCCCCTTGTAGTTGTCACACAAAATACTAGTACCTTACACCCTAAGCAGCTGACACATGAAACATGCAGTATATACAAGCACATAAATGTCACTCGTGAAAGTAGAGGAGATCAGATACAACGGGTGGTATTCATGTGACCGCCGGTCAGCTGACCGACAGTCACATGACCTCCTCCACCAGCCCGACGGGTCACTGTCCCGATGGTCGGCATGCCGACCATCAGGGACTATTTCCACTCGTGGGTGTCCACGACACCCATAGAGTGGGAATAGAACCCGTGGCGACCGCAGGTCGCCACCGAGCCCGCAAGGGGCTTGCTGCACTCGCCCCTCCCCGCCGGATCCCGGCGTCGGTATGATGTCGGTATGATGCCGGGATCCCGGCGTCGGTAAGCTGACCGGTGGTCAGGAGACCGCCGGTCAGCCGTACTACACCCGATTCAACACCTCATGTTATGCACAAAGTTTATTTTCCGTCATGGTGCATAGGGGCAGATGTATTAATTCTGGAGAAATGATAAAGCAGTGTTTGGTTGGTGCGTTATCATCTTCCACTTATCATTACAGGTTTGAAAAATGACAGGAGCTAAATGGCTGGTGTGTTATCACCTTCCACATATCACTTCTTTATTACTTCTCCAGGCTTACTACATCTGCCCCATAGATAGTAATGAGCAAGATGGCGAACTTTGCACAGGTCAGAGGGATGAGTTAGGCAAGGTGATCAAATTCATTGCAAAGTGCATAGTAACACTAATGACATAAGGTAAAGGATGCAGGTGGCTTGTTGTTACTGGCTTTCTGTGCTGTGCGGAGGGGAGGGGTGTAGGGCTACTTCCAATCACTAATTAGGCCTAATGTATCAGCTTACCATTCTTTTGGGACCCATTTTGTCAAACCAGCACATTTCAGTGGGCTAGGTAAAAGAAAGCATCACACACACGTAAGTACCACTTGTAATAAAAATAGTCCTGATGTCCCCTCACTCTCACCACTAATGATTGGCCAGGTGGGCTGAGAGGTGGGGGAGTTTTACAAAATACCTGGACCTCCCAAGGGGGCACGGTTACACCACAAAAGATGATGTGGCCGCACAGCATCCAAATAGGGACTGTGGTACTTTCCACAGGCCACACACTTGCCCCCCTCACCTCCTGCGTTACTTTAGCCTGAGACTACAAGTGTTTAACCTAAGTAATATATCAGGGGGAAAACAGAGCAGTTAAATTATAAGGTGCAGAAGGTCTGACTTTGATGGGACACTTGCACTTATGCACAGTTTGCCTGTCTCTGTACCATACTGCCCAACATTTTCAAATGCTGTCCCGGGACACCTGATGCGCAAAAGGGGGTGCAACATCGTGCCCAAAAGGCCACCCACTGGTGGATTATGGTTTCTGGCGTTTCTTTGAGTCGCACCCCCATTCGTCCTCGTGCACCCAGCCTCCTGCGGTACAGTGTAGATGATGTGTGCACCTTATTCCAAAATGGAATAAATTCATTTTTCCCCTCAAAATTTTTCCCTTTTAATAAATTTGCAAAAATCTAAAAAAAAAACACCCTTTTTCACGTCATTGGCCCTCATTCCGAGTTGTTCGCTCGCTAGCTGCTTTTAGCAGCTTTGCACACGCTAAGCCGCCGCCTACTGGGAGTGAATCTTAGCTTTTCAAAATTGCGACCGAAAGATTCGCAATATTGCGAAAAGACTTCTCTGTGCAGTTTCTGAGTAGCTCGAGACTTACTCTGCCAGTGCGATCAGTTCAGTGCTTGTCGTTCCTGGTTTGACGACACAAACACACCCAGCGTTCGCCCAGACACTCCTCCGTTTCTCCAGCCACTCCCGCGTTTTTCCCAGAAACGGAAGCGTTTTTTCACACACTCCCATAAAACGGCCAGTTTCCGCCCAGAAACACCCACTTCCTGTCAATCACATTACGATCACTAGAACGAAGAAAAAACCTCGTAATGCTGTGAGTAAAATTCCTAACTGCATAGCAAATTTACTTGGCGCAGTCGCACTGCGGACATTGCACATGCGCATTAGCGACTAATCGCTCCGTTGCGAGAAAAAAATAACGAGCGAACAACTCGGAATGACCCCCATTATGGGGTATTGTGTGTAAAATTTTGAGGGGAAAAATAGGATTTTAATTACCTACCGGTAAATCCTTTTCTCATAGTCCGTAGAGGATACTGGGGTCCATTTAGTACCATGGGGTCCCCCCCCCCCAAAGTCCCACGAAGCAGGCAGGCTGGTGCCAACCAGCCCTACCTGAAAATAACAAACAGAGGAAATAAATGCAGAAAACTCTTCAGGAGCTTCCTTCAGCGTGACCGGCTCCTCCAGGCACATTTTCTAAACTGAGTCTGGTAGGAGGGACATAGAGGGAGGAGCCAGCTCACACTATCAAATTCTTAAAGTGCCCATGGCTCCTAGAGAACCCGTCTATACCCCATGGTACTAAATGGACCCCAGTATCCTCTAGGACGTAAGAGAAATTAATTTATTCCATTTTGGAATAAGGCTGTAACATAACAAAATGTGGAAAAAGTGAAGCGCTGTGAATACTTTCCGGATGCACCGTATTCTGCATCCACCTCTGATCAGGCTCTATGTGTCACAGTGGGCCCGGTGGATTGGCTGCGAAATCAGAATCCTGACCAATCCAAGTAAGTATTCCAACCGTACCCCTAATCCTAAACTTAACCCTCACCCACCCTCTTGCAGCCTAACCCTAAACATCCCCTTCCGCAGCCTAAAGGGGGGTACACACGGAGAGATCCGTTCTTAAAATCTAAGCAATCTGACTAGATTGCTTAGATTTTAAGCACGGATCTCTCGTGTGTATGCCCTCCAGCGATAGGGATGCGCGGCCCCGCGCGTCGCTATCGCCGGTGCTAGATTGGCCTGCATGCAGGCACAATCTAGCACATCGCTCATTTAATCCGCTGGGTGAAATGAACGCCCCCTCCACCCCTCACTCAGCACACATCGTGCTGTGCTGAGCGGGGGGAGAGATGTGTGCTGAACGGTCACTGATAGATCGCTCAGCACACATCTCTGCCAGTGTGTTCTGGATTTGCCCCTAACCATCCCCTTACGCAACCTAGCCCTAACCGTCCTCTGCAGCCTAAGCCTAACCTTCTTCACCCCCGCAGTTTAACCCTAACCATCCCTTCTTGCAGCCTAACCTTCCCCCCTCCCATCCGCCTAAACCTAACCTCCCTCCCCCGCAGTCTAATCCTAACCCTCCCCCTAGTGCCTAACTCCAACCACAGTACTTACCTTCAGGACCCATCAGTATTCTGAATGTCAGGATCCAGAACACATTCTGGCCCTGTCAACCAGTAGTTAATGAGACATTCTGGAACTTGTAGTTTCACAATAGCTGGAGAGCGGTAAACTGCCTGTTTGTTAAGAAGCTGGTAACTTTAGTAAATAGGTAAATTGGTTGCCCAACATTTAAGACACCTTTTTCATTTTCTTTTTCTGATACTCCGCCAAATCCAGTTTTTTTTTCTCTATTCATCTTCTTGCCGTCTTACTATATATAGATCTATTTAATCCCTAGATATTTAATTTCCGTAATGCATTCTGTCACATCAAATGGCTGGCTTGCTGCACACTGAAGCATTACTGTCACTGTGTATTATCTGGTATATAAGTAACTTTTATTTCTAATACGGACTCCTGGAATAAATCCATCATAAATTAAAAAATAAAATGAGTGAAAAAAATGTGACCCTTGTGATGTCATTGCATTTCGCTGCATAAAAGCAATCTGCAAATAGCTGCATCATCATTCTGCAACACTCTTTCCCATCATGCACCTTGCTGGGGACATTGTTCATTTTTGTTTATCACAGGTGCTTGCTTGTCTGCACCTTCACCATGGTTACAACATTAGTTAGAAGGCAGTAACTATAGGAGGCTTTACTGTGAAGGAGTGCATTCTGCGTTCCATTCCTGATTACTAACCATTATTGATAGAACAAATAGGATGTGTGTGCGGTGTATCATACAGAGGGACGCTTGATACCACATATTTCCTGCACCGGCAAAGTAGTCTTAACAACATTGTTGGCAATGGGCAAAGCAATGCAATGAGGACCCTACACATCCCTTCATGGGAATACATAAAAAATAACTTACCCATCCATACAGTAATTAACTCTCAGCTGTCTAATTGGTGGATAGCTCCAGCAATCCACCAATCAGCATGCTGACAGCCATTCACTGTCTGGCTGCAGGTTGGGAGGCCCGTAGAGAATTCAGCCTGGCCACACTGATTGTGTATAATTCATATTCAGAGCAGCCGGGCAGACTTCTCTACCTGCCACTCAAGAAGCTCTGGAGGCACCAGCCTGCCCCTGCTCTAAGACTTCTAGAATTGTTTGCCCATGGGCAGCTACCCGATGTGCTCATATGTTAAGATGGACCTGTGCACCAGTATGACAAAAGCCTCACATAACGGTGTACCTGAAATGTGCAGCCTCCATGTGAGCCCCTCTACCTCACTGACGCAGTTGCGGAGTAGACTCTGCGGTCACATATGTGTGGCCGACTGCGTCAATGCAGAGATACGCATTTATTTCAGCACATGGAAGAGGTTGTTTTACATGTAACTGAATAGTGGCCAGTATTATTTGCCATTAGTGCCATTACATATAGGTGTATATGCATTGTGATATTAACTCCTTCAGTGATGCGTTTTCAATTTAAAAATACACCCTGCCAGGGTGTTTTCAAATTGGCGTGGGGGCGGGGGGAAGTTGCAGTGGAGGCGAGTGACGGGGCAGGGCGAAGTTATCGCCCAGGGATCGCCAGCCCCGGAATCAGTATATGCCATTATACAGCTAAGCCCGCACCCCCCAGCCAATCGGAGTCCGCTGGGCGGGCTTATCTCCATAATGGAGTATGCTGATTCCCGGGCGCCGTGCACACTGCACAGCTGTCCCCAGGGAATCAGCATGTAGTATGCACGGATATCTTCCTGGGTCGCCAGCGCTGTCAGCTCCTAGCTTATTCAAGAGAGGTTAAGCCAGGAGTTACCTTGGAATCACGTTCCGGGAAGGAGCCAACTTTGCCTATTTGTTTAGAAGTTCCGGGTTCTACAGTTAAAGTTTCAGCTCTCCTAGATTCCGGTGCAGCCGAGAACTTCATCACTTCAGCCTTTGTTATACGATCTAAAGTTCAAACCGTGCCTCTGGAAGTAGCAGTTTCTGTTACAGCAGTGGATGGAAGTCGATTTCCAGAAGGCATAATTACTCATCTCAAGATGAAAGTTGGTGTGCTCCATTCCGAATATATTTCCTTCCTCGTGATTCCCAAAGCCTCTCATGATCTGATACTTGGATTACCTTGTCTGCAGAAACATAATCCACAATTCAACTGGTGAACCATGGAAATTCTTTCGTGGGGTGAATCTTGTACCAAGGACTGTTTAGCTTCAGTTAAACCCCTCTGGTCAGTCAGTCTTCCCGTGTTACCTTCAGTCTATCAATATTTTGTGGATGTCTTCAGTAAACAAGCAGCTGACTCCTTACCCCCTCATCGCGAATGGGACTGCCCAATCGATTTGGTGTCGGGCAAAACACCTCCTAGGGGTCGAATTTATCCGCTGTCCATTCCAGAGACTCAAGCTATGTCTGATTATATGCAAGAGAATTTATCCAAAGGGTTTATTAGACTATCATCTTCACCTGCAGGAGCCGGATTCTTTTTCGTTAAGAAGAAAGACAGTGGCTTGCGCCCATGCGTAGATTATTGCGGGCTTAATGAGATCACTGTAAAGAACAGGTACCCGCTGCCGTTAATTCCAGAATTATTTGACGGGGTAAAGGGAGCTACAGTTTTTACGAAATTAGATATTTGTGGAGCCTACAATTGAATTTGTATCCGTGCAGGGGATGAATGGAAGACTGCCTTTAATACCCGGGATGGGCATTACGAATACCTTGTAATGCCTTTTGGTCTTTGTAATGCTCCTGCAGTTTTCCAAAGCTATGTAAACTAACTTTTTCGAGATCTTCTTTACAAGTGTTTAGTAGTGTACTTGGATGATATCTTAATATTCTCCAAGGATCTGATGTCTCACCGTCTCCAAGTTGAAGAGGTACTAACCCGCCTGAGGAAAAATCTACTGTATTGTAAGTTGGAGAAGTGTACATTTGAAGTATCTTCTATACCGTTCCTTGGCTATATAATTTCCGGATCAGAGCTACATATGGATCCTGTAAAAGGTACAAGCTATCCGAGACTGGTCCACTCCTACGACTCTTAAGAGGATTCAGCGATTCCTTGGCTTTGCAAATTTCTATAGGAAAATCATTAAGAATTATTCTACGTTGGTCGCTCCCAGCACAGCCCTAACACGCAAAGGAGCAAATCCTACGAACTGGTCATTTGAAGCAACTAAAGCCTTCTCCGATTTGAAGCAAGCTTTTGTGTCAGCTCCCATTCTTTGACAGCCAGATTTGAACCGTCCCTTTCTAGTGGAGGTAGATCCATCTACTGAAGCAGTGGGAGCCGTGTTGTTGCAAGTCTTTGAAGATAAAAAATTCCATCCATGCAGATATTTCTCACGTGAGTTTCTACCGGCTGAACGTAATTATGCTGTTGGGTAGCAGCAATTACTTGCTATCAAATTAGCGTTTGAGTAGTAGAGATCCCATCTAGAGGGAGCACAACATCCCATCACAGTATATACTGATCATAAGAATATTCTTTATCTGCAGTCTGCTCATTGTTTGAATCCACGGCAAGCTCGATGGGATCTTTTTTTCACCTGATTTAATGTTAAGCTTACCTATCGTCCAGGGTCTCAAAATACAAAAGCAGATGCCCTTTCTCGGTCCTTCAGCTCCTCTGAGTCAAATAAATCTACCACAAATCAAGCCATTGTAAGTCCTGCATCTTTTCAATGACTCAAACTTCTCCGGTCCCTCCGCCTGGCAGAACCTTTGTCCCCTCAAATCTTTGAAAACGACTGCTTACTTGGGCTCACTCTTCGTCTTTCATGGGTCATCTTGGGGTCCAAAAATGTATTCAACAGTCCTACTGGTGGCCACGTCTTAAAGCTGACGTTCAAGAGTTTATAGCAGCATGCCCTAAATGCGCCCAACATAAGAATCCAAAGGGTCCTCCTCCAGGTTTATTACAACCATTATCTATACCCAAACAACCTTGTACTCACATTACAGCACCATCACCATATTTCAGCACCGCAACACCATCAAATCCATCATCTTCAAATGGAAAGAACATTGTACCACAACAAACCTGCCAAGAGAGGGCCGGCCACCAAAACTCACAGACCGGGCAAAGAGGGCATTAATCAGAAAGGCAGCATAGAGACCAAAGGTAACCCTGAAGGAGCTGCAGAGTTCCACAGCAGAGACTGGTGTATCTGCGCATGGGACAACAATAAGTCGTATACTCCACAGAGCTGGGCTTTATGGAAGAGTGGCTAGAAAAAAGACATTACTTAGTGTTAAAAATTAGAAGGCACGTTTTGAGTTTGCCAAAAGGCATGTGGACGACTCCTCAAATGTATGGAGGAAGGTGCTCTGGTCAGATGAGACTAAAATTTTACTTTTTCGGCCACCAAGGAAAACACTGTGTCTAGCGCAAACCCAACACATCCCATCACACCAAGAACACCATCCCCACAGTGAAACATGGTGGTGGCAGCATCATGCTGTGGGGATGTTTTTCAGCAGTAGGAACTGGGAAACTGTTTCGAGTCGAGGTAAAGATGAATGGTGCTAAATACAGGGATATTCTTGAGCAAAACCTGTTTCAGTCTGCCTGTGATTTGAGACTGGAACGGAGGTTCACCTTCCAGCATGACAATGACCCGAAGCATACTGCTAAAGCAAGTGGTTTAAGGGGAAACATTTAAATGTGTTGGAATGGCCTAGTCAATGCCCAGATCTCAATCCAATTGAGAATCTGTGGTCAGACTTGAAGATTGCTGTTCACAAGCGGAAACCATCCAACATGAAGCAGCTGGAGCAGTTGTGCCTTGAGGAATGGGCAAAAATCCCAGTGTCAAGATGTGGCAAGCTCATAGAGACTTATCCAAAGCGACTTGCAGCTGTAATTGCCGCAAAAGGTGGCTCTACAAAGTACTGACTTTAGGGGGGTGAATAGTTATGCACGCTGAAGTTTTCTGTTATTTTGTTGTTTGCTGCACAATAAAAAATAAAAACAAATCTTCAAAGTTGTAGGAATGTTCTGTGAATGAAATGATGCAAACCAAACAATCCATTTTAATTCCAGGTTGTGAGCCAACAAAACATGAAAAATGAAAAAGGGGGGGGGGGGTGAATATTTTAGCAAAGCACTGTACATATCTTCTTTAGATTTCAGTTTGAACACACCCCACCCAACTCTAACTCTCTCTGCACATGTTATATCTGACTCCCATCTGCAGTGCACATGGGGGGGTAATTCTGAGTTGATCGCAGCAGGAACTTTGTTAGCAGTTGGGCAAAATCATGTGCACTGCAGGGGAGGCAGATGTAACATGTGCAGAGAGAGTTAGATTTGGGTGGGGTGTGTTCAATCTGCAATCTAAATTGCAGTGTAAAAATAAAGCAGCCAGTATTTACCCTGCACAGAAACAAAATAACCCACCCAAATCTAACTCTCGCTGCACAGGTTATATCTGCCTCCCCTGCAGTGCACATGGTTTTGCCCAACTGCTAACAAAGTTCCTGCTGCGATGAACTCAGAATTACCCCCCATGGTTTTGCCCATTAGCTAACAAATTTGCTGTAGCGATCAGATCTGAATTAGGCCCATTGTGAGCTACTTTACTGGGTAATGGCATATAACAATCATTTAACTTTGTGACTAGAGCACATATATGAAGTATGTATGTGCTATAAGTGTGTATGTGCTCCAGGAAGTAACAGTGATAAGTAACAAGCGTACTTCCACCAGACAGTCTAAATACCATGCATTGATGAAGTCATGGCAGCTAAGTGATCCAGGGAATAGTCAGAGTCCAGTGCTGAGGCTAGCGTGGACATCGGTCCCTGGAGTAGTCAGAGTGCAGTGCATGGACTGAGATCCATGAAGTAGAGCTCAGTGCTGAGGTCAGCGATCCACAAAGTAGAGTGCAATGCTGAGGTCAGCGAGGACAGAGATTCATGAAGTAGAGTGTAATTCTGATGTCAGCGTGGACAGCAATCCATGGAGTAGAGTGCAGTGCTGAGGTCAGCGTGGACAGCGATGCATGAAGTACAGCGCAGTGCTGAGGTCAGGGTCGACAGGGATCCATGAAGTAGAGTGCAGTCCTGAGGTCAGCTTGGACAGAGATAGATGAAGTAGAGTGCAGTGCTGAGGTCAGGAAGGACAAAGATCCATGAAATAGAGTGTAATTCTGTTGTCCGCGCTGACAAAAATCCATGAAGTAGAGCGCAGTGCTGAGATCTGCCTGGACAGAGATCCATGAAGTAGAGTGCAATGCTGAGGTCAGCATGGATAGAGATCCATGAAGTAGAGTGCAGTGCTGAGGTGTACAGTCCATGAAGAAGAGTGCAATGCTGGGGTCAGCATGAATAGAGATCCATGATGTAGAGTGCAGTGCTGAGGTGAAAAGTCCATGAAGTAGAGTGCAATGCTGAGGTCAGCAAGGACAGAGATCCATGAAGTAGAGTGCAGCGCTGAGGTCAGCATGGACAGAGATCCATGAAGTAGAGTGCAGTGCTGAGGTCAGGAAGGACAAAGATCCATGAAATAGAGTGTAATTCTGATGTCAGCGTGGATCGAGATCCATGAAGTAGAGTGCAATGCTGAGGTCAACAGTCCATGAAGAAGAGTGCAATGCTGAGGTCAGCAAGGACAGAGATCCGTGAAGTACAGTGCAGTGCTGAGGTCAGCATGGACAGAGATCAATGAAGTGGAGTGCAGTGCTGAGGTCCGTGTAGACAGCGATTCATGGAGTAGAGTGCAATGCTGAGGTCAGCGTGGACAGGGATCCATGGAGTAGAGTACAGTGCTGAGGTCAGCGTGGATAGAGATAGATGAAGTAGAGTGCAGTGCTGAGGTCAGGAAGGACAAAAGATCCATGAAATAAAGTGTAATTCTGATGTCAGCATAGACCGAGATCCATGAAGTAGAGCGCAGTGCTGAGGTCAGCATGGACAGAGATCCATGAAGTAGAGTGCAATGCTGAGGTCAGCATGGATAGAGATCCATGAAGTAGAGTGCAGTGCTGAGGTCAACAGTCCATGAAGTAGAGTGCAATGCTGAGGTCAACAAGGACAGAGATCCATGAAGTAGAGTGCAGTGTTGAGGTCAACAGTCCATGAAGTAGAGTGCAATGCTGGGGTCAGCATGGATAGAGATCCATGAAGTAGAGTGCAGCTTTGAGGTAAACAGTCCATGAAGTAGAGGAGTGCAATGCTGAGGTCAGCAAGGACAGAGATCCATGAAGTAGAGTGCAATGCTGGGGTCAGCATGGATTGAGATCCATGAAGTAGAGTGCAGTGCTGAGGTCAACAGTCCATGAATAAGAGTGCAATGCTGAGGTCAGCAAGGACAGAGATCCGTGAAGTAGAGTGCAGTGCTGAGGTCAGCAAGGTCAGAGATCAATGAAGTAGAGTGCAGTGCTGAGGTCAGCGTAGACAGCGATCCATGGAGTAGAGTGCAGTGCTAAGGTCAGTGTGGACAGCGATCCATGGAGTAGAGCGCAGTGTTGAGGTCAGCGCGGACAGGGATCCATGAAGTAGAGTGCAGTGCTGAGGTCAGCGTGGACAGAGATAGATGAAGTAGAGTGCAGTGCTGAGGTCAGGAAGGACAAAGATCCATGAAATAGAGTGTAATTCTGATGTCAGCGTGGATCGAGATCCATGAAGTAGAGTGCAATGCTGAGGTCAACAGTCCATGAAGAAGAGTGCAATGCTGAGGTCAGCAAGGACAGAGATCCGTGAAGTAGAGTGCAGTGCTGAGGTCAGCATGGACAGCGATCCATGGAGTAGAGCGCAGTGTTGAGGTCAGCGGGGACAGGGATCCATGAATAAGAGTGCAATGCTGAGGTCAGCCTGGACAGAGATCTGTGAAGTAGAGTGCAGTGCTGAGGTCAGCGTAGACGGCGTTCCATGGAGTAGAGTGCAGTGCAGAGGTCAGCGTAGACAGCGTTCCATGGAGTAGAGTGCAGTGCTAAGGTCAGTGTGGACAGTGATCCATGGAGTACAGTGCAATGCTGAGGTCAGCGTGGACAGCGATCCACGGAGTAGTCAGAGTAGCAGGGGCCAAACCAGAATCCGATCCAGCAAGTAATAGCAGGCATTTTGCAGACACAGTGTGACTGCACCTATGTTTGGCATAGTATTATAGATCTTCTTGCAGTATAGTGCAGGGAGCCAGTAAGGAGGCTCCTAGCAAGACAATGCCTCTTGTAATATTTTGCTAAACTGCAATTACATAATCACACTGATCTGTCTGTCTGGCTGCTTGGAGATGTCCATAGCAACCAAAACAGTCATGGTTGAACACCTCTATGCCCACCAATCACTACATTAAGTACAAAATAGAAGTTGTGTCACTGGTAATGAAGGAAGAAAAATTGTAGTTGATATACACTATCCTCATTCGGCTTATTTAGAATATAATTGACGCACCTGTGTCGGTAATGCACAAAACTACCAGCAAGAATTAGGAGGGCTCTGGATAGAGAAATGAGAAATACTGTAGAAACCGCTTCCCATACAGTGGATGAACTGCTAAAATCGCTTTAATGAATGCCACACAGGGTAAACACAATGAGATGAATCTACAATCACAGCTGGAAACCTGGTGTCACCTAGGCAGCACATTCCTAGGGAATACAAGGCTCCGTCAGTGACCATGGCAGGATTTGTGATCACGGAAGCATCTGACAATGTAGGCACGCTATGCCCAGCATAAGGCAGACAAAAAGGGTTTTTTTTTTACCCAAAGAAAATCTACCACAAGGAATCTGACATTCACACTTCACTAAAATCTATGTTGCACACGTCTCAGAGACTTACAGATTCCTTTACTGGAAACATTGCCCCTGGAGAACAAGAGAGTGTTCTGGGGTATTGGTCACACTCTATTTTAGAAAACCATAGGGGAAATGTAATAGTCTGCAGTGAGATCGCAAGTCTGCAGGATGTTTTAAAGTAGCAATCATTTTTTTTTTGTGTAAACTGTTTTTTTATTAATTAAAGCAGCAGACAAATCATTACAGCAATACTTTTCCAAAGAAGGGGACAAAAACATCTCATATCATATATGTCAATACAATACGTTTAAAGCACCCAAAGTATGGAAATAAGTTGTCTGCATAACTTATAACATCAGAACATATAGGAAGGAACATTTTAACAAAACAGCTCAGAAAAATAGGAAAGGAAAGAAAGAGAGAGGGAGGATAAGGAAGAAAAAGAAGGGGAAAGATAGTAAAGGTAGAGTCAGGTGAGAGTGTCTGCGCAGAAAGGACGATCACTTTTAAAAATAGGGGGGGGAACTTTAACAGTTAGGGAACTGAGACCAATTGGAAGGACACCTTACACGGAACATAGGGAGGGTTATGTAGCCATGTAGGACCGGTACACAGGAGATTCTTTAAAGTCGTACCAGGGAAACCAGATAGCTATAAAGCTAACGGTTTTCCCAGATGAGAAAGAGATCAGGTCCTCCATGTCTAAAAAGTAATCGATCTTTGTAAACCATAATTTAATCAAGGGTGGTGAGGTGGATTTCCAAAGAGTTGGAATAACCGCTTTTGCAGCGTTGCTAAGGTGTCTCAATAGGGAGTGTTTATAGGAGAGCGCCCCCGCGGAGGTGTGATTGAGGAGCCAAAAACCCGGGTCTTTCGGGATTACATCCCCCACTATCAGTTCAGAACACCTAAATACCTCTGCCCAAAATGGGGTTATAAGAGGGCAATCCCACCAAATATGCACAAAGCTCCCTGAGGCATTTCTACATCTCCAGCAAAGATTCGAGAGGGAGGGAAAAATTTTATTAAGAACAAGAGGAGTCCTATACCACCGGTATATGAGTTTATAGAGGGTCTCTAATGTCGATAGGCATAAAGAGCTCGCCTGGGTGTTACTAAATACGGAATCCCAATTGATCTGTGTAGGTAGCCCTATCAGATCCTTCTCCCAGGAAGCCATGAAGGTAGGAGGTTGCGGAAAAAAGTTTTCCATAATAAGCACGTAAATTTGTGAGAGAGTATGCGTGGGGAAGCTGTGAGAGACACATAGTTTTTCGAATCCTGTGAGGTCTCTGGTTATGTCAGGAAGGTTCTTGGAAGATGTTATGAAATGATGGACCTGCAGGAACTTCCAAAACTCGGAACTAGGTATGTTCCAATGAGACTGGATATCTGAAAATGAGCGCACCCTACCCGAGCTCACCAACTGACCGACCCTGAAAATTCCTGCCTCTGCCCACGGAGCAAATGCTGTCCCATGGAGACCCGGAACAAACTTGGAGTTATGGAGAAAGGAGGTTAAAGGGGACCATTTGGAGGATATATGGCTCTGAGATCTCAACGTGGCCCATAATTTAAGCGTGGGGGAGACCGTTGGATGAATAACCCTCGGGAGGATAGGAAGCCAAGGTGCAATTTCAATATAATGTGGAAGACATCCCTCCTCCAGAAGAACCCATTGTTTGCAATCTTTAGCGCGAGACCATTCCAGAATCCTATTCAAGTGTACTGCATGATAGTAGTTGAGAATATGCGAGAGTTGTTGCCCCCCTTGATGCTTTCTCCTGAATAATATATCATGTCTAAACCTGGGTGTTTTGCATCCCCAAACAACTGCCCGAATAAGATTCTGGACGTCCCGAAACCAAAGTAGTGGGATGTGTACTGGAAGGGTCTGGAGAAAGAATAATATCCTAGGGAGGGCATTCATCTTGACAACATTAATCCTGCCAAACCATGATAATCTTAATTTCTTCAATTTCTGGAAGTCCAGGCGAAGCTTCGCCAGCAAGGGGCTGAAATTAAGGGAGAATAATTTGGATAAATCGTTGGAAAATAGCACCCCCCAATATTTTAATTTGTGATCGTGCCACATAAAAGGGAAGGCATGTTTCAGACCCTCGACTACAGCAGGAGGGGTAGTTAAATTCATAGCAATGGATTTGGAATCATTTATTTTGAAGTTAGAGAGGGCTCCGAACTTCTCAAACTCAACCATCAGGTTTGGCAAAGAGGTGACTGGTTTTGAGATTATAGCGAGTAAATCGTCGGCATATAAAGCCAATTTATATTCAGTCCCTTTTACCAGCAAGCCCGAGATATTCGGATTGGCCCTAATACTTCGGGCTAATGTTTCCATACAAAGGACAAAAAGTAAAGGGGATAGTGGGCAGCCCTGTCGTGTGCCATTGGAAATAGAAAAGGAATCTGAAAGGGAGCCATTAATCCTAATTTTGGCGGAAGGGGAAGTATAAAGAGATAGGATTCTATGAAGACAGGTATTACCGAGCCCGAGATGCTTCAGTATGCCAGAGAAAAAGTCCCAGTCTACCCTGTCAAACGCTTTTTCAGCATCGGTCGACAGTATGATTGAGGGGGACGAAAGCTAGCCAGCATAGTGAATCATGTTGAGCACTTTAGAGGTGTTATCTCTGGCTTCTCGGCCTAAAACAAATCCCGTCTGATCTCCATGTATCAAACCAGGCAATAGTAGTTTAAGGCGATTTGCAATCAGTTTGGCAAATAGTTTTATATCCATATTCAATAGTGAAATTGGCCGATAACTAAAGCAAAGACTGGGGTCTTTACCCTCTTTAGGTAAAACTGCAATATGGGCTTCTAGTGATTGCGGGGAGAAGGGCGAGAGTTCTGATATATTATTGAAGGCTCTCGTGAGTAGGGGGACCAATTTGTCCTTGAAAGCTTTATAATAAGCAATGGTATACCCATCAGGGCCTGGACTCTTGCCATTGGGAGAAGATTCAATGACTTTCATAACCTCTTCATTAGAGAAAGGGGCATCTAGATCCTCTGCATCTTTTGTGGATAGTTTGGGGAAGTCTAAGGCCCGTAAATAGTCAGCTATGGCTGTTTGATGGGACGACTTGTCCGCTCTTCCCGGCGGACCTCCAATGTTATATAGAGTGGAATAATATGCCCTAAAGGCCTTAGCGATATGAGGTGTCTCATGTTGGGGCTGACCGTGACTATTTTTAATTGTATGGATAAAAGTTAGAGCACGTTGCTCTCTAAGGGCTTTGGCCAGTAATTTCCCGGGTTTGTTACCCCATTGATAGTATCTGCTACGGCACTTCCGATAAGATTTGACTCTATCAGAAAGTAGCTTATTCAGATCAGCCCTAGCAGCTTCAAGATCAGCATAATGTTGTGGGGTTTGGGATTTCTTGTGTAAAAGCTCGAGAGATTGTATCTTAGATAATAATTCTCCCCGGAGTTTCTCCATCTGCCTTTTACGGAAAGATCCTATCTGGACACAAACCCCTCAAATAACACATTTACGTGCTTCCCAGACTGAGATTTTAGAAATGTCATCTAGGTCATTGGTACAGATATAGGAATCTAAGGCGTTGTCGATTCGAGACCGACAGTCCGCGTCCTGCAAGAAGGTGTCGTTAAAACGCCAGGATCATTGACGATGTGTGTTGGGAGGCAAGCGTAATGTGAGGTTAACTGGGGCATGATCTGACCATACAATTTGTCCTATAGAGGCATTGGAAAGAAGGTGTAGGTGTCGGTGACTCAGAAACAGGTAATCAATTCTAGAATATGTCTGGTGTGGGTGTGAGAAAAAGGAATAATCTGTTTCGGCAGGATGTGTCAGTCTCCATGTGTCAATCAGCTGGTGGTCGAGCAGGGTGCGCCTCACCCCCCTATGTTCCCTCTCCGACCTGCAAGAAATCTTTTTAGAATTGTCCTGGGTGGGATCTAGGGTCCAATTTAAGTCGCCTCCCATCACCACCACCCCCTCCAAGAGAGGCTCCGCATTTTCCAAAACTGAGGACAGAAAGGAGGGTTGTTTAGCATTTGGAGCATATATGTTCAAAAAAGAAAAACGTTGGCCGTATATATCGCATTTCACCAGCAACCCTCTACCTTCAGCTAGTCTATGAGAGGTAACATTAAGAATAGGCAGGTGGCGAGTCAATAATACAGCCACGCCTAATGTCTTACCGGCAGAATTATTAGACAGGAAAACATGAGGATAGTAGTGACATTTTAGGGACGGCACATGCCCCATCTTAAAATGCGTTTCCTGAATAAAAGCAACGTCAACTCTCTCATCTCTAAGCCATTTGAGGAGTTTAGATCTTTTCTCAGGAACATTCAACCCTTTAACATTAAGGGTAGTGACATGCAGATCATTCACCCCCATTGGTACGGCAGTCCTAAGGGCATTGGAATAAACATCCCTACGACAGACACTGGAGAGGGGAAAGGAGGAGCAGCAAGGGAAGGAAATAGAAAGGGAAGGAAAGCAGAGAAAAGAGGAAAAGAAGATGCAGCGTGGAAAACCACGCTGTGAGGAATCATGATATTTAACAGAGATGACAATCCTAAAAAGAGGACAGCTGCAAAAAGGACAGGAGCGGAATTCTGCCGACTCCCAGTCCAAAGAAACAGGGGATGCAGCATGATGGGGTCCTACGGGGGGCCCAGGACAGCGACCATCCACAAATTATAAGCTAAACAAATATAAAGTATTACAGAGGAATGCACCTAGGCACAGGCGAAACATATAGAAAAAAATGTAAATAAAAATTGAAGATAAAAAATAATCAGGAAATATGCAAACTTATATATACATATAAACTTACAACTATCTATCAAGGTTTCATAAAGGCTGAGCAATAATGTATATGAGTATCGTCGCAGAAATGATGAATGTGGCTTAACCAAAAACAAGATATCATACCGACGATACTCCATTACCCATCCATGAAACCATTACAACATTACAAAATTACAAAATTACCAAATTACAAAAACCGATCTCACGTGTGAGCAACACAAATCACTATTTAAGGAAAAGAACCAAAATGTGTGACATAAGTAACAGGAGACTTCCTGTCGGCATGAGACGACATCTCCCCCTCAGGGAGGCTCAGAGGAGCGAGAACTAGGAGTAGTTCCCCGCATCCGTGGGGAACGCACTTGCTGCCATGCGTCATCTGGGGGGAGCACAACAGGTAAGTCCGGTATGTGGTGAAAAGCTTCCCAGTCTGGCAACGGTACTGGAGGTATACCCAAGGTCGTAAAGAAGGCCTGTAATTCCGAGGGTCTGGAGAGACTCGCGACCTTGCCGCCATGAGAAACCTGAAGGGAAAAAGGGAAGCCCCATCTATATTTCAGTTCAAGTTTCCTGAGAGAGTCTGTAAGAGGCTTCAAGATTCGACGCTGCTGCAAGGTCGACCAGGCGAGATCAGGAAATATCTGGATCTTGTCTCCTTGGAAGGTAATACTGTCCAGCTGACGGGCCGACCTCATTATTTCCTCTTTTTGGGCATAGTAGTGGAGCCTGCAAATCACGTCGCGTGGCCTGTCAGACGACAAGCCGCGAGGACGGAGGGCTCGGTGGGCTCTATCAAATATGATGACTTTGTTCGGATCCAGGTCGATTAGTTCTCCAAATACTGTAGTTAGAACCTTTGTCAGGTCAGCCTGTTGAACGCTCTCAGGTAGGCTCCGGACTCTAATATTGTTTCGCCGGCCGCGATTATCCATTTCTTCGATCCGTGATTTTAGAAAAGAGATATCGTCCCTCTGATGTGACAGCACCTCCCGGAATTTAGTCAGAGAATCCAAGCTAGACGTCTCATGGTGTTCCAGAACATCAACACGGGTCGCAATTTGAGACATGTCTTGTCGGAGCGCTGTCACTTCCTGAGTGATAGTGGAAAGCAAACGAGTCTCCAAGGCCAGAAAATCTTGCTTCGTGGGAAGCGATTTTACATGAGATAAGATCTCGCCTATCTCCGCAGACAGAGAGGGGGCCTGTGGAGGCTGTGGAGTCCTTGGGGACGCCATGTCGCCTAACAGCCCGTGTAGGTTCGGGGAGGCCGGGACCGTGGAAGAAGTAGCGGGGATTGAGATTGGAGTATTTAAGAACTGGCGTAGGTCCGACGAATGTCGGTTCGCAGGGGATAAGATCGCGTCCGGCTTGGTCTCGGCCTTTTTTTTCCTTATCCCTCTCACCATGAGATCGGTCTTCAAACAAAGCAGAGCAGTATTACACTTTCACATATCCTCGGCACTATTACAGCATGTGGACCGTCGCTGCGCCAAAGCCCCCGAGGGTCTGGAGAGACTCGCGACCTTGCCGCCATGAGAAACCTGAAGGGAAAAAGGGAAGCCCCATCTATATTTCAGTTCAAGTTTCCTGAGAGAGTCTGTAAGAGGCTTCAAGATTCGACGCTGCTGCAAGGTCGACCAGGCGAGATCAGGAAATATCTGGATCTTGTCTCCTTGGAAGGTAATACTGTCCAGCTGACGGGCCGACCTCATTATTTCCTCTTTTTGGGCATAGTAGTGGAGCCTGCAAATCACGTCGCGTGGCCTGTCAGACGACAAGCCGCGAGGACGGAGGGCTCGGTGGGCTCTATCAAATATGATGACTTTGTTCGGATCCAGGTCGATTAGTTCTCCAAATACTGTAGTTAGAACCTTTGTCAGGTCAGCCTGTTGAACGCTCTCAGGTAGGCTCCGGACTCTAATATTGTTTCGCCGGCCGCGATTATCCATTTCTTCGATCCGTGATTTTAGAAAAGAGATATCGTCCCTCTGATGTGACAGCACCTCCCGGAATTTAGTCAGAGAATCCAAGCTAGACGTCTCATGGTGTTCCAGAACATCAACACGGGTCGCAATTTGAGACATGTCTTGTCGGAGCGCTGTCACTTCCTGAGTGATAGTGGAAAGCAAACGAGTCTCCAAGGCCAGAAAATCTTGCTTCGTGGGAAGCGATTTTACATGAGATAAGATCTCGCCTATCTCCGCAGACAGAGAGGGGGCCTGTGGAGGCTGTGGAGTCCTTGGGGACGCCATGTCGCCTAACAGCCCGTGTAGGTTCGGGGAGGCCGGGACCGTGGAAGAAGTAGCGGGGATTGAGATTGGAGTATTTAAGAACTGGCGTAGGTCCGACGAATGTCGGTTCGCAGGGGATAAGATCGCGTCCGGCTTGGTCTCGGCCTTTTTTTTCCTTATCCCTCTCACCATGAGATCGGTCTTCAAACAAAGCAGAGCAGTATTACACTTTCACATATCCTCGGCACTATTACAGCATGTGGACCGTCGCTGCGCCAAAGCCCCCACGCGGCCTTAGGGCAACATCAGGCAGGCAGACACATAGCTAGGGAGTCTCACAGCACCAGGACATCTGGCTTGATCCAATCGAGGTGCAAATACGGGACGCTATGCGTCGCAAAGTGTGCGGCCGTAACACCTCTCCACGTGCTACGTGGACCTTCCTGGCCAGAAGGGGTGTTTTATATATATATATATATATATATATATATATAATATAAAGAGCGGCAGCGGGTGATAGCCTGTGTTAGGCACCGAAAGCAGGGACTGAGTGAGGGGCGCTTTTGTGGATAGCAGCGAGGTCACCACCTTTAATTTAACAGCCCCCCCCCGCTGGGGCACCGCAGATCCCCGGCCCGGGGTCCGCACTTACTGTCAGATGCCCAGCGGGAGAGAGACAGCCAGGAGCAGCATTCCTGTGAAGATGGCCGCCGGGCGTCTCGTGCGGCGCGTCTCCGGATCCCCAGTGAGCAGGAGAGTGTGGTCAGCGGAGGACAGCTTCTTGTAGCAGCGGCCGGCGGCGGCGTGTAGCACGGAGCTCCGGAGGAGACCCGCGGCCCGAACTGGAGGGTCCCGGAGCCGCCGACGGCGCGGGGAGGTAATCGAGGCCCCGGCTTTGTGAGCCCCGGAGGCCGCAAACCGCAGGAGCAGTTAAAACTGCTCCTCGATTCCGCGGTTCCTCCGGTGGCACAGCAGGGGGATCAGGAGGGACAAGGGGGACGCCGAGGTGACCAGATAAGTCTGCAAGGGGGGGTTTAAATGATCAAAGGAGCTCTGGTGGGTCTCAGGAGCTCCACCAGAACGCAGCTGCCTCCTTCAGCAGCCAGGCCACGCCCCAAAGTAGCAATCATTTAAAAGTCAAAACCACATTGGTTTTGCCCTTTAAATGCTTGCCACTTTAAACCATGGAACAGACCCGCCGATGCCTCCAAATCACAGCAGGCAATTACATTTGACCCCATAGCTTTATAACATCCATCTTGGATCTCCCCTGCTCAGCCTTTATGTTCTTAAAGAATTAATGTGCCAGATGTGCCTGGTTTTTTATATCGCAACACATACACAATCCAATAAAATATATAAATTTAGTTATTAATTGGCTAAAACAAACATCATCAATTCAGTTTTTTATTTTTATTTCTCAGTGGACGTTGTTTACAAAGCAGAAATTGCACTGTAGGGTCACCTTATACCGTTTGATTATTTTGCTACTGTCTGAAGCTGTAATGTCATAGCCCAGTGGTTTCCATACTTTTTTGAATCACGGCGCCCTAGAATATCAGAATTTTTTTCACAGCACCCCTAGGCCAAAAATTTCTTATTGAGAAATTTAGAAATAAATATTACATTAAGAAGATCGCGTTATATGTCATCCTTAGGGTCAGTTGTGTGGTGAGGGACAAGATTTGCTTCTGTTTGGCCACATATTTTATGACTGGCAGCCACCAGCACTGGTTTTGCCTATTATATTGACCATGAATAATTTGAATTGGTCCTGGACCTCCAACCCAGGGCACCCCTGCAAGTGTCCCGAGGCACCCCGGGGAGCCACGGCACACTGTCATAGCCTCTTGTGGAGCATACTATTGATTTTTTTAAACTGTTTCAAATGCTGATTAATATTGTCTTAGTAACATCTGGGTTGCAAGGATCTGTTTAATGGGCATTCAGTGTAATATTAATGTAATGAAGTAGCATTCATACTTTTTTATGCCTAATAATAAATATGTCTATCTATCTGTCTGTCTGTCTGTCTGCCTATCATTGCATTGTGCATGTGACAATCACTCCAACTTTTTCCATTCCTCCATATTTTGCTCTAGGAGTCACAGCCAGCTGTGGGCCAAAAGGTCGACAGTAAAAAGGTCAATAGTGTCTAGGTCGACATTAAAAGGTTGACATGTGAAAAAGGTCTACACAACGAAAAGGTCGACATGAGATTTTTATGTTTTGTTTGGTGTCAAATTGTAGGTTTCGGCATATAAAACCCCAGTTAGTGCACCGGGTCTGGGACTGAGGGCCGACAGCAACAAGGTCGACACACCTTAGGTCGACGCCAATTGGTCGACACACCTTAGGTTGACATGGACAAAAGGTCGACATGGAAAAAGGTCGACATGCGTTTTTTATGTGTGTGTTTTTGTGTTGTTTTCTTCGTACAGTGACCGGGAACCCCAATTAGTGCACCGCATCGACATGGAGTCCGGATACCAGTGCACCGTGTCCCCTCGCTCGCCATGCTTTGGACAAGGTGCTTTGCTCCACTATCGCTGCACTTGGCACAGGTTACCATTTCCAAACATAGTCTTTATCACCCTGCCTCCTGTGCTGTAGTCGCTGTGTCCCATCACCCTGCCTCCTGTGCTGTAGTCGCTGTGTCCCATCACCCTGCCTCCTGTCCTGTAGTCGCTGTGCCCCGTCACCCTGCCTCCTGTGCTGTAGTCACTGTGCCCCATCACCCTGCCTCCTGTGCTGTAGTCACCGTGCCCCATCACCCTGCCTCCTGTCCTGTAGTCGCTGTGCCCCATCACCCTGCCTCCTGTCCTGTAGTCACTGTGTCCTATCACCCTGCCTCCTGTCCTGTAGTCACTGTGTCCTATCACCCTGCCTCCTGTCCTGTAGTCACTGTGTCCCATCACCCTGCCTCCTGCCCTGTAGTCACTGTGCCCCATCACCCTGCCTCCTGTCCTGTAGTCACTGTGCCCCATCACCCTGCCTCCTGTGCTGTAGTCGCTGTGCCCCATCACCCTGCCTCCTGTGCTGTAGTCACTGTGCCCCGTCGCCCTGCCTCCTGTCCTGTAGTCACTGTGCCCCGTCGCCCTGCCTCCTGTGCTGTAGTCGCTGTGCCCCATCACCCTGCCTCCTGTGCTGTAGTCACTGTGCCCCATCACCCTGCCTCCTGTGCTGTAGTCACTGTGCCCCATCACCCTGCCTCCTGTCCTGTAGTCACTGTGCCCCATCACCCTGCCTCCTGTGCTGTAGTCACTGTGCCCCATCACCCTGCCTCCTGTCCTGTAGTCACTGTGCCCCGTCACCCTGCCTCCTGTCCTGTAATCGCTGTGCCCCGTCACCCTGCCTCCTGTCCTGTAGTCGCTGTGCCCCGTCACCCTGCCTCCTGTGCTGTAGTCGCTGTGTCCCATCACCCTGCCTCCTGAGTTGTAGTCGCTGTGTCCCATCACCCTGCCTCCTGTGCTGTAGTCGCTGTGCCCCATCACCCTGCCCCTTGTCATGTAGTCACTGTGCCCCATCACCCTGCCCCCTGTCCTGGCGGTGCTGTGTCCCATCACCCTGCCTCCTGTCCTGTAGTTGCTGTGCCCCATCACCCTGCCCCTGTCCTGGCGGTGCTGTGTCCCATCACCCTGCCCCTTGTCATGTAGTCGCTGTGCCCCATCACCCTGCTCCTTGTCATGTAGTCGCTGTGCCCCATCACCCTGCCTCCTGTCCTGTAGTCGCTGTGCCCCATCACCCTGCCTCCTGTCCTGTAGTCACTGTGCCCCATCACCCTGCCCCCTGTCCTGGCGGTGCTGTGTCCCATCACCCTGCCTCCTGTCCTGTAGTTGCTGTGCCCCATCACCCTGCCCCTGTCCTGGCGGTGCTGTGTCCCATCACCCTGCCCCTTGTCATGTAGTCGCTGTGCCCCATCACCCTGCTCCTTGTCATGTAGTCGCTGTGCCCCATCACCCTGCCTCCTGTCCTGTAGTCGCTGTGCCCCATCACCCTGCCTCCTGTGCTGTAGTCACTGTGTCCCATCACCCTGCCACCTGTCCTGTAGTCACTGTGTCCCATCACCCTGCCTCCTGTCCTGTAGTCGCTGTGCCCCATCACCCTGTTTCCTGCCCTGTAGTCGCTGTGCCCCATCACCCTGCCTCCTGTCCTGTAGTCGCTGTGCCCCATCACCCTGCCTCCTGTCCTGTAGTCGCTGTGCCCCATCACCCTGCCTCCTGTCCTGTAGTCGCTGTGCCCCGTCACCCTGCCTCCTGTGCTGTAGTCGCTGTGTCCCATCGCCCTGCCTCCTGTCCTGTAGTCGCTGTGCCCCATCACCCTGCCTCCTGTCCTGTAGTCGCTGTGCCCCATCACCCTGTTTCCTGCCCTGTAGTCGCTGTGCCCATCACCCTGCCTCCTGTCCTGTAGTCGCTGTGTCCCATCACCCTGCCTCCTGTGCTGTAGTCGCTGTGTCCCATCACCCTGCCTCCTGTGCTGTAGTCGCTGTGCCCCATCACCCTGCCTCCTGTGCTGTAGTCGCTGTGCCCCATCACCCTGCCTCCTGTGCTGTAGTCGCTGTGCCCCATCACCCTGCCTCCTGTGCTGTAGTCGCTGTGTCCCATCCATTGTGTCATCATAAAGTCACAAATACTTTATGCACTGAGGAAAACTTTACTTTATCACTGCACCGGGTGCTCGGCAAACTTGCATGAGGCAGAGCAGGCTGGGCTAGCTGGGCCTGGAAGCATCGCGGGGAGAGTGAGCACATAGGTTACCCCGCCTCCGCTGAACCTGGTGATTTTTATTTTATTATTATTGGCCGATGTGGCCCCTACCTCCACTTGAATGACAGGCAGCCCCGCTCTGCGTCCCTTTCCACAGGCTGGGACGCAGAGCAGGGATGCCTGTCATTCAAGGAGTGGGCGCAGGGGCCACGTTGGCAAATAATAAAAAAAAAACAGATGTGCTCAGGGCAGCTTGTGTGACTGGGTGCAGGGCACCAGCGGGCACTCAGGGCATCAAGGGCCCCGTAGCAGCCGTGATCCCTGCACCTATGGTAGTTACGCCACTGGTGCCCCAAACTAATGTAGCATCATTAATGTTATTCATATGTGGGGTGTATCAGCATCTAACCAAAACAGAGCAGTTTTCCCATACTCTGCCCAATCAGGTTGTAGCTTTAATTAGGAGCTGATTAGAAGGGATGTAGTTATTAAGTCGATTTTTTTGACATTTCATCAGTGTCTACATGATCAGTGCCAACATGGGTCAATGTCAACATTGGAGAGCGAAAGGACGGAATAGGATAGGAGAGGGTTAAACCCCGCAGGCTGGGGGCGGACCAGGGAAACCTCAGGTTTTTAGTGGACTATGGGTGCAGAGGGTAGGGGTTGTCCCTGAGTTGTTGGAAAGGATCTGGCAGTTATCTCAGCCTCTTTTCTAGAAGATTTTTGGCAGGTAGGAGCATTGTCTGTGGGGTTAATTAATTGCACTCAGTTCTTCAGCTCATTGCAGTTAATAACACTACACATTTCTTTACTCCTTAAGTCCCATGCCTAACCGCCAGCAGCGTTTCCACCGGATCCCAGCCCGTTTTCGGGCTCCAGAGACTAGTGCTGGGGGCACTGAGGCTCTGTCTGCGGTTCCCTTACCTGTGGGCCGCGGCAGTAGCCGAAGAGACGCTCTGTACAGCGGATTCCTGCCACTGCTGCTTCCTCACCACCGCATGGGGCTCCCCTTCCCGGACGCCCAGTACACAGGGCAGGGGGAGGGCGGCGGGGGTCTGGTGCGGCGGGTCATGACTGATGACAAATCATACCACACCCCAGTAAAAGCTACGACTCCTGACAGGCTTATATGCTGCTGTGTGCCCAGGCCTGACTCACATATACGCCTACCTGCCGTGTCCCCCCCTTCCCCCATCCCAGCTTTGTAAGCAGAAGACGTAAGATGTATCTGAATCTGCATATGGATGTAGCGTTATGCATATACTTTTGTGTGCATCCGCATCCGAAAATGTGCACATTTCTATATTACCTCTATATTTATATAGCTTTTTTAGAAAAAATTAAGAAATACCCCAGTGATTTGCTTGGGTTGTGCCTGATGTGGTTTTCAGGGCCAAGATATTACCGTGGTACCCTGGTTCGCAGTCTGTAACAGGGTCTGGCTGGCAACTGTCAGTCTGGGGGCAGCCACAAGTAAGTGGCCCAGGCTTTTCTACCAGCGCACTGTAATGGAAAAAAACAAAAATGGGCTTAACAAAAATTCCTGTTGGCCTATTGTGAGTGTGGTTTAAATAACCAATGGAATACATGAATAAATGTTAAGTCAAAGAGCTATAAATAAACTATCCGCCCCATCTGACAAAGGACTGACCCGACAAAATAACTGGTGACCAATATACTGATAGATAATAAAGGGTCCACTGAAGTTACCATGATAAATCATAAAAGGTATAATTAATAAATGTAGTTAGCAAAGTACCAATACACTGGATATAAACACACAGATCAGCTATTTGAAAGCAAAATAGTGATCGCCTTTCATTTTTATTTTTCACAAGTTGTCATTCTGAAGGGTTTTCACATGTGTAATAAATTCAGATCTGACCACCCCCAGTCACTTAAAATCACATCTAAACCCTCTTTCCCTCACACAAACCCCAGATCTGACCCCCTGGATGAAAATTAGACACCAGGGGCCGGATGTATTGCCATCTGAGTTCGGCGGCCATGCGGGATGCCAGCCGTCCCGAACTTGGAAGCTTTTTAAAAGGGCAATCACTTGCAAGGCATGGTTTTGCCTTGTAAGTAATTGCCCCTTTAAAAAAAAAGTCAGAGTTCGGGAAGGCTGGCATCCCGCATGGCCCAGATCTCATCCTCCTCTTATTTTATATTAGAATAAATTTCTGATCACCCCTTCCTTCATTAAAAACATACTCCAGATGTGAATTACCACCTGTCCCGTTGAAAACTAGACCTCGTATCCAATCAGATTACTCAAAACTGTTCTGGTCACTCATTGCCTTAACAGCTTCTTACAGTACCACTACTCTGGAGAAAAAAAGAGCACCGGAGTGGTCTGATGGTACATATCGGGCACATGGAGGGATCTGATGGCATATAAGAGGCACATGGAGTGGTTTGATGGCACATTTGGGGTACATGGACGGTCCTGATGGCACATAAGGGGCACACGGAAGGCTCTGAGGGACATTTAAGCGTGGTCATAAAAAAGAAAAATGTGTTTTATTTCTCCTACACTCCCATCTCCATTCTTTCCTTTATGTGTAGCTTGCCCGCCATACTCAGCAGGAGGAAGGGACTCAGAGCCGGGAGCCAGAGACAGCCAGTTGCACCACTCGCAAATTTTCCTTCAGGCACTCAGCACTTCACTGTGGTGTGCACTTGGAGCAGCGGGTAATAGCATTGGGGCTGGGGTGGCATCGGCTATGCCTCTCTCCTTATAGACATAACTCGGATTGTCTTACACATACAATCAGAGCAAGCGGGAGCGGAGCATTCTCTGTTTGCCGTCAGGCACACCTGCGACCCTCCTAGTAACTAAATTGGGGGGGGGGCCTGCCCCCCAGCCCAGCACATTGCTGGCCTGGAAGTCTTGTTGCTCTTTTCAGTAAAAATTTAGTAGAACAACTTAAGGACTTTGGGGCAGATGTATTAAGCCCGGAGAAGTGATAAAGCCGTGATAAGTGCAAGATGATAACGCACCAGCCAATCAGCTCCTGTCATTTTTTCAAATCCGTAATGATTGGCTGGTGCGTTATCACCTTCTGATTATCACTTCTTTATCACTTCTCCAGGCTTAATACATCTGCCCCTTTATCTGCTTTAGTGGTCAGAATCAGAAGGATATTAATTTCCCTCCTTTCCGTGACTGTGCGTGTTGTAATAAATAGATGTTCCTACTCTCATATCTGGGGAAGGGGTTTATGTGTTTCTTAGAAAGCCTGAGGTTTCAGACTTGAGGGCACATTTTTGCCCTGTAAATTGTGTGTATTACGGGCTATGGGCCCGATTCGTGTTTGTAAGGAATTGTAGAGCTGCAAGGAAACGCCTGTGTAGTTCTGTGTCATTTAAAATTGTAATGCAGCAGGAGACATCTGTAGGTCTGTAGGAGATAGATTCCTCGGTATCCGTTCACATGGTCGACCATGTTATGGGCGACAGTCATTAGGTCGACCACTATTGGTCGACATTGACATTGACATGAAAATGGTCGACACGTGAAATGTCGACACGTGAAAAGGTCGACATGATTTTTTAAAAACTTTTATTTCTTTTGGGGAACTTTTCCATACTTTACGATCCACATGGACTATGATTGGAACGGTAATCTGCGCCGAGCGAAGCGGTAGCGGAGCGAAGGCACCATGCCCGAAGCATGGTGAGCGAAGCGAGCCATGCGAGGGGATGTGGTGCACTAATTGGGGTTCCCAGTCACTTTACGCAAAAAACGACACCCAAAAAAGTTAAAAAACGCATGTTGACATTTTCATGTGTTGACCTTTCATGTGTCGACCATGTGTCCATGTCGGCCATGTCAATGTCGACCAATAGTGGTCGACCTAATGACTGTCGACCATAACATGGTCGACCATTCATACCGGAACCGCATGTCTATCATCAGGAGGCTGCGTCATTGCAAGACCTGTTCTGGACATGCCCAGACCCCCAAACATCGTATTTGTATGAGATTCCTAATATACATTTTATTACTGTTCATTTCACATTATCACCATCTTTCCCCGCTCTGTTCCTGCAATTTCCGTCCTTTTTAACTTCTAGAGTATCGTCCCTCAAAAGAGCCGTAGATGTGTGTATGGCATAATCGCTATGAATTTTATTCTATTTATTTAATTCTGGTTTTCAGCCTTCTCTGGATAATGAACCTCATAGTTGTACTTGGTAGGCTTAGTGTATTTATTTTGTGTATATCTGTTATGAAAATCCAAAATTCATGAAGCTCTTCGATGAACGCAGCACGCATACAATCAAAAAACAAAATGAAAATTTACTGTAAACATTTTTTTCTTCTGTATTCAACTGGTTTATGGGAGTATTAACAATTTCTTACAAATAATTTCATCATTTCACTGTGCCATAAATTCATGTTCGCATTTCACAAAGTACAAGGCGTATAATTCATAACGGATTCTCTATGTTGTTGTAAGTGGCACTTCAAAGTCATTATAGTGTTTAGAGCAGTCAATTTATTTTATTTTATTTTATTTCTACATAGTGAATTTTAGTCATTGTTAAGATCACTAAAAATAATACTTTTTATTTCCGAAACTGACACTGCAGCTGCGGAGAAGCTCAAATATTTAACAAGAGAACTTGTTTTCTTTCAAAGCATTTTGCATAGTTAAGTGCAAAGTTTTGTTGTTGTTGTTGCCTTGGTAACTAAGTGAGTTATTGAGCAAATGTTTACTTTCACCAAGTCATTGATACGTTATTTTCTCAGACATTTAGGGGGTATTCAATTCGTGTCGGAAAACTGCCGTCTTGTCGGACAGACGGCAGTTTCCGACAGCTTTAGGTCGGAAGGGGTTCCGACCTATTTAATGCGGACCTTTTTTTTCCGGCAAGTCAGGAAATCCGACTTGTCGGAAGCCTGTCGGAATGCACGCGGAAGCCACTGATCCAAGTGTATTGTCGGAAGCGTTCCGACATGAATTGAATATACCCCTTAGCCTATGTTTGTTATCTGTCTATATCTTTCTCTAAAGAGTTATTACCTCGTCCTGTCTTTTGTGCTGGTTTATGTCATTTATGCAACAAAGTTTACAGTAAATTTCATTTGAAGCTTAAAGAAACGTCTACCTAGTCCTCGGAGTACGTGCCTACTCTCCGGGAGTCTCCCAAACATGTTTGGGAGACTCCAGGATTTTCTGGAGGTGTCCTAGACCCCAGGAGTGCAAGGATCCCTCCTGGGTGGTACGGGAGCTTGATGACCTAAACCGTCATGTTGCCACCCTATGGGGTATATTCAGTTGTAGTCGAAAGCTGCCGTCTGTCGAAAAGACGGCAGTTTTCGACTTTTTAAGGTCGAATCGTGATTCGACCTATTCAATATATCCCAAAATTTTTCGACAAGTCGATGAATTCGACTTGTCGAAAAGCAAGTGGATCGACGGACTAGCTGCCGATCCACGTGCTTGTGTCGAAAACGGGGCCAAAACCGACAGGATTTGGCCCCCTTTTCGACCATCTCAGTCCGACATAAAAAAAAATGTCGGACTGAGATGTGGGACCCAGAGGAGGAGACGGGGGACAGCTACGGGCATATAGAGGAGCTCAGCGCTACAGCACAGACTGCAGCAGGATGTCTCAAAGCCGCGCCGCTCACGGCAGCTTCCACCCAGCTCCAGCAAGTGAGGTCACGCTTGCTGGAGCCGGGTGGACACTGCCGTGAGGTCGGGCGGCTGTGTGACATCCTCCTACTGTAGCGCTGATCTCCTCCGTCTGCCAGCGGCTCCCCCCCCCCTTCCTTCTCTGGGTCCCTCATCTCAATTCAACTTAAAAAAGTTGAATTGAGATGAGATTGAATAGGGGTTGTCGGATCCATTCCGACAAATGCATGTCGGAATGGATCCGACCCTAATTGAATATACCCCAATGTGGCTTTGGAGTTGATGATGATGATTGTAATCTGTGCTGGCCAAGCACTGAATTTAGCGATTGGCAAGAAATTGGATGTATATTTTACCCTTTCACTGTGAAGGATGAGTGGGATCCCTTGCCGTCCGTTGTAAGCACCCTCCAAGGAAAAAAAACAAGTAAAACTGACCTTCCGGCATGGTACTGATTACTAGTGGAGAAGATGCTAAAAGGCATATTGGAAGAAGCACAGGTATTGCCAAGGCAGGGGCGGGTCTACAGTGGGTGCTTAGGGTGCCATTGTCATGGGGCCCAGAGGCTAAAGGAGTCCTGCCAAGCACCCACCTTACATCAGCATATGTGCCAAATGGTGCAGTAAGAACATGAAACACTGTATGAATATAGAAAGGGACAGTCTACAAACTATTCAAAACAATGTCTGTGTATTCAATACAGATTACTGAATAACCGCTATCTGCCCCAAAGTGCTTTGCATGTATCAGTTTCAGAGCACGGGCAAAGGGAAGAAGATAGCATTTGAGGTCATGTGATCTGGGGGGAACTGTGCCATAATGTGAACTAGGGGCACTTTGTGGTGTACTGAAGGACTGTTCAACATAATGTAAACTGGAGGAACTGCGTGGCATAATGTGAACTAGGACACTACTATGGGGAATAACATAAATAGTCTCTCTGTAAGCATTGGGGGCCCATCAAAATGTTGCTATGGGGCTCATCAAGCTCTAATTACACCCCTGAGTTAAGGCATAGAATAGGCCACGAGGCTGTTTTATAATCAACTGAACCTGTCAATAACAGACGCCGCAGGGTAACTTGAAAAAGTAGCAACAAGAAGTTTGATTACTGCTCTTATCCAATTAGTAATGTCATCCAGATACATGAAAGGGAGGAGTTATTCTGAACAAGAAGCGCCAGTATCCCTCAGCACACTGGATGACATCAGCAACAGGATTTGATAACTACATGGTGGTAGAAATTTCAGAGATCTAAATTGCATACATTGCAAAGGTATGGGAAGGCCCAGGCCAACTACAAACCGGCAGGGACTAGACACCCCAGAGCAGCACACCGGTGTGAAGTTAAAGTGTAAGTGAATATTAGGAAGCAGAGGCTATACTTAAAAAAAAAAAAGATACACATGAAAAGTGTAATTAAAAAAGTGATAATAATAGAAAATGATATGAAAGTGATACATAAAGTACTAAATTAGATGTGACAGTGTGCTACCCCAAAGCAGCCCAGCCCCACCAATCCAGGGAGCACCGCGCCCCAAACTCATCCTCAAAACTATTATAGCATATATTTGCTTAGTACATTTCCACATGATAATGGCACATATACAAATGTAACTAATTGGGTGCTAGCTTACCTGGAGATACCCTTATATTCTCCTGTGGCACTGCAGGAACCAGCATGCCCTCCTAATGCTGGTCCCATTTGTTCCTCTCAGAACAGCAACAAGAAGTTGTTGGTAACGTGGCCCCAATCCCCCCTGATCTGTGAGGTTCTTCTCCATGAGTAAACCTCAGTACCATCCAAATTTTAATAATAAATTAATTTGTTTATAAAATACATAAAGGCTCTTAAAAAAATATCGATAATATTTTGGTTTGAAGTGGCCCTATGGAGCTTTTTGAAGATTTTATCCATTTCATTCGGAAAAATTATTTTATTCCAAATTAACGATTAGTATTAATGGGAAAAAAAGTTTTTGATATGGTGCAAAGACACAATAAACAGGTGATGAACTCATATTGCAATTTTAAACCTGTAGGTATTAATAGCTACACACATTTTAATAGTGGTCATCTATCTACTGTAGATGGAACTCTTAAATGAATAAATCTCAGTTTTGTAGAATAAGTAGAAATTATAGTAACAAGGATACTTTCAATTAACAACTCATTTTCTATGGCAAAAGTGGATACCCCAAAACATGAATTCATGAGGCTAAGGAAGATGCGAAACGTGTAGATAGAAACCTATATATTTGGAATAAAAAAGAAGGAAAGAATATGCCAGAAATATGATGCATTTTATCACTAGCGCCACGCTATCTATTCTCCCTCCAGGGGAGTCGTGGGCCCCCAAGAGGGAGAAACGGTGTCGGTATGCCGGCTGTCGGGATGCAGGCGCCGGTATACTGTGTGCCGGGACCCTAACAACCGGCAAACTGAAGACCACCCGCTGGGGCAGCAGGGCTGTACCAGGGCCCATTAGTGCTTTAGGAGAAATGTTTCCTAGGTGGTAGTGCAGCTTTAAATAAGAAGAACTAAGGGGTCTATTCAGGAAACAGTGAAAAATGTGGAGAAGTGAGCGAGCGGAGAAGTTGCCCATGACAACCAGACAGTGTTGAGATAACATTTATAAAGTGCATTCTATAAAATCATACGTAACATCTGATTGACTGCCATGGGCAACTTCTCCACTGGCTCACTTCTCCACACTTTTCACTGCTTCATGAATAGACCCCTAAGACTGTCTCTGACACATCGGTTTTGCTGTTTGCGCTAGTTTTTGCGGCGGTTTTTGAGCGTTGTCCTGTCATTGGCTACGTAGCTGGGCGTTACTGTTCCTTTGCAACGGAAACCACCCCTCCCCATTTATCCGGGCTTAGGACCGGCTATGAGATTCACAGGCTGTGTTGGTGGGAGATGTTGCTTTGTGTGGAGCACAGGCTATCTATGGTGCACAGCCAGGGCCGGTTCTACCCCTTGTGGTGCCCAGGGCGAGAGTTTCCACTGGCGCCCCCCCCCCCCCCCCCCCGTGGTAAAACAGTTAGTGTGCAGGGGGGCTTCATAGGGGAGGGGCGTGGCCAGTTATGCTCCCAGTATCTGTGCCCCCCAGTTGATTTGCCCCCAGTATCTGTGCCCCCCAGTTGATTTGCCCCCAGTAGCTTTGCCCCCCAGTTGATTTGCCCCCAGTAGCTGTGCCCCCTCTTTATTTGCCCCCAGTAGCTGTGCCCCCTCTGTATTTGCCCCCAGTAGCTGTGCCCCCTCTGTATTTGCCCCCAGTAGCTGTGCCCCCTCTTTATTTGCCCCAGTAGCTGTGCCCCCTCTTTATTTGCCCCCTGTCGCTGTGCCCCCCGCTTACAAACACACACACACACAAAATAATAAAAACAATACTTACCACTGCCCCGCTCCTACTCATACTTGCCTACCTGACCCTCTCCATGAGGGAGAAAATGCTCTGTTCCTGGACTTTCCTGGTAATGTATGATTGCCATCACCTATGGTGAAACACCTTTCTTAAGTTTCTTATCAATTAACTAGCTCACCACAGGTGATGGCAATCATACATTACCAGGAAAGTCCAGGAACAGAGCATTTTCTCCCTCATGGAGAGGGTCAGGTAGGCAAGTATGCTCCTACTTCTTCTGCTGCTGCTCCGTCAGTCTGGCCGTCCGCTCGCTCCTCTCTATGGGAGAGACGTCAATGACGTCTCTCCCATAGCGCCGCACAGACACTAGAGGTCAATAACGACCTCTAGTGTCTGTGCCTGGAGCCGGCTGCAGCGGACGCCCACACAGCCCACGGCGTCTGCTGCAGCCGTGGAGCGGGGTGCGGGCAGGCGGCGGTGCCTGCGGGGTGCCTGCGGCCGCGCCCCCAGGCCGCAGCGCCCCGGGCAAAGGCACTGCTTGCCCGCACCAAGAACCGCTCCTGTGCACAGCCTAGAGCTGATGATGGAGCTTGTGGTGTATGGTGCAGAGCCTGGAGCTGATAGCAAGATTGCAGGAGACATTGTTCTGGTAATGACTTCACTTCCATAGTTGTTTTAAAGTCAGGTGATATAGGCCAAGGTGGCGTCATCCATACTCCCACCGCTCTGGGATGTCTCCGGGGGCCAAAAAAAAAAAAAGCACCAATGGACATGAGGCTGCTCCCCCGGTCAGATGTATACTATCCTAAGCCATAGTTGTGTCATTCTGTCCACCCTCCTCTCTGAGATCATTAAAGAGCTGGGTGAAATATTCATGGTCGGCATTGATGCGCAGCACTAGCAGTATTTACTATATATATATATATATATATATATATATATATATATATACATTGCAGACAGCGGCGGCACTCGGAGACTTCAATTAAAGTGCATAAAGTGTTTATTCTCAAACATCTACGTTTCGGGGTACGCAGCCCCTTCGTCATCCTGACGAAGGGGCTGCGTACCCCGAAACGTAGATGTTTGAGAATAAACACTTTATGCACTTTAATTGAAGTCTCCGAGTGCCGCCGCTGTCTGCAATGTATGTGTGAGGGACGCGCTGTCTCTCAAGGAGGAGGGCACAGGAGCAAGATTGTGGAATCCGTGGGGACGGAGGGAGTGCCGGATCACTTTGGACATTATATATATATATATATATATATATATATATATATATATATATATAAATATATATATTTATCTAGGGACCCAGCCCATGCATTCTTTAATGGTTAAGCAGCTGGCCACACCCCTAAACATGGGCCCCTACCACTGCATTTCCCTGGTGGGCCCTTCATTCCCTAGTCCACACTGTAGAGATCTTATTTAGAAGAGCAGATGATATAAAGGATTTCCTAGCTCCTAACATGGTCAGACATTCAATGAGAGGCAGTAAAATGGTCACTAATACTAAAGGTTGTTTTAAGTGGGATAAACGTTTAATTCTAATACTGTGTATAGTATAGGTGTCCCGGTTTTAAAGGGAAATGACGGAAATATAATTTATATGTGTGCATTACATTAAGAAACCTAATAATAATGGCGTGGGCAGCGTGACTTGAGGTGCGGGTAGCGCTGTGGGTGGTCCAGTGCGGGCAGTACTGCGAGATGTGTGGGCAGAGCTGCGGGAGGTGTGGGTAGCGTGGGGGGAGGTGTGGGCAGAGCAACGAAGGTGTCAGCAGCCTCCTTGACCCGGCAGGTAGGAGCCACCACTGGATGGCACTAATGTCATTCCTGTTATAAATTACATAACTTGTACCAGTAATATCAACCGTATTCTCACTGGTCATCCCCGAACCCACCTATTCCCTCTCCAAGCTCTCCGTAATGCTGCTGCCAGACTAGTATTTTCTATCATGCAGTTGTCTCTTCCTCCCTACTCTGCCAATCCCTATCTCCTACAGGATCCAAATCTCATCATAACCTTTAAAGCTCTCCTACACTCTGCTCTTCCTCCTAGATCTCCAACTTAATTTGCCTCTACACCTGCTGCCCTCTCCGATCAGACAATGACAGCCTCCTTTATCTTTACTAATTACCACTTCTAAATCCCACATCAAAAATGTATCTTGTTCTACCATTAGTACTGTATATAGAATTCTGTTCCTCATTCTGTTAGACTCTCCCCCAAAATTCAAGGTTGATTGCAAAACAACATTTTTCTCTAATGGGCAAAACCATGTGCACTGCAGGTGGGGCAGATATAACATGTGCAGATAGTGTTAGATTTGGGTGCATTATATTGTTTCTGTGCAGGATAAATACTGGCTGCTTTATTTTTACACTGCAATTTAGATTTCAGTTTGAACACACCCCACCCAAATCTAACTCTCTCTGCACATGTTACATCTTCCCACCTGCAGTGCACATGGTTTTGCCCATTAGAGAAAATGTTGTTTTGCAATCAACCTTGAATTAGGCCCTTTGCCCATATTTGAAACTGTGTGGTTAAAATCTGTATTCATTATGTCCCCCACATTTACTACTATGTATATTTTTTAACCTTGCTTAGTTTTCCCAGTTTTGTGGTGTCTAATAAATACAAGTCAATGATAATAATAATAGAACTTATTTGATATACCTTAGAATGTACATATGGTTTTTTTTCTATGGCGAAAATGAATAGGATGATAGATTGCTCTACTAGAACACATTAATGCCATAAAAAAATAACTCATCATTTGGTCCCTAGCCACTTTTTAGAAGAACAGAGGGGGTAATTCAGACCTGATCCCTGGACTGCTAACTCTGCTGTCCTGTGGTCAGATAGGCGCTGCCTCCAGGGGGAGTTTAAATTCGCCATGCAAGTGTGCGATCCATGTGTGCGCAGCCCAGAACTTACTCCTACAGTCTATATGGAAACGGGGCCTGGACTGCACACCCTAGCTTATTATAATGGGATGTGCTACCTTGCTGGGACTAAGTACTGTAATACTACAACAGAGGAACAAAGGGTGCAGGTGCACCATACACCATTAAAATTATTATAACCATAATATAATGTTTGAGGTTCTTGGCATATATTGGCCAGTATATGAGCCTGCCCACCTGCTTCACGGTGACCTCATCGGACAGGTCCCTAACACTATAGGGGTTCATCTCCGGGACGCAGAGCGCCCCCAAATCACCCCAGCTAAACCACCCCAGGGCATCACACAGAAAAAGGATAGGAGTGAAAGATCAGTGTTAAGCAAATGAAAGAGGCTGCTGAATATAAAAGAAAAGAGGACAGCAGTAAAGTATCAGAATGTGAAGTTTAGCTGAGCAGTGTTATAAGTGTAAGAGATATGTGAAAAAAGCTACATAAATATAAAACAAACACAATGTGATATAGGTGCACAGGGCAGGAAAGGCTGGACTGGGGGTCACACAGGGCAGGGATGGCTGACCATTGGGGGCACAAGGCAGGGAAGGTCGTATTTTAAATTTGGTGCCAGCCACAAGCAGCTCCTGCTTTGCCGTTTATCCGCAAGTTGCGATTGGCTGTCAGTCAGGGCCAAATTCGAAATACCACCGCTGTCTTTCAATGGCTGGCTACTGGTTCACAATCTGCCAGACCAGTCCCCCCGATGGCAGCCCTAGCCCGACCTCCGGCTGCATAATGGCACCAATTTTAGCACCACCCACCTTTATCTGATGTCTGTCATTTCCCAGTGTCGAAAAAGCAGAATTTCAGCAAGTATGTGCTGGAGTAACTAGTCACAGGTTAACCTTCTGCTTGGGCTACGTTAGTGTAATGTGCTTTCATGGCTGTGACCAAGGTCCCTTGAAAGAAGCTGCCCTCAGCTTTCTCCTGCACTAGCACTGTAAAAGTCATTTTGTAGGCTGAACTAACTTTTATAAGATGCAGTCAGTTCACTAGGAACAAGTAGCTATGGGGTCGATGTATCAATAAGTGAAACAAGTGGAGAAATGGACCACAGCACCTAATCAGCATCTACCTATCATTTTAGAGAATGTACCTGACTTTTTTCCCCTTAAAACTGATTGTTGCTATTTGCAACTTCCACACCGGGCCTTTTCACTGCTTGATACATCAACCCCTTTGTCTCTTTGTGCCCATTGGAAGTGGGGGACATTCTTTATCACTATAATAGATAGATTGCTTTATATATTGCACATTCCTTCTCACAGGCTGTTAAATAAAAAAAGCACTTAAAATCTGTAACACTGCCACTGACAATACAGACCCAGATCCTGGAACAATTGATTTTCTAAGTAATGCAATCCATTTTAAGCTTCATAAATGCAATTTTGGCAGAAAGTCATTGATTTGTATTACTTAGCTTCCGTAGTGTGCTATATATATATATATATATATATATATATATATATATATATATATATATGTGAGAGGTGCGGCTGCGGTGTGGTGGTGCCTGCTGCCGTGCAGGTGTAGACTCGGTACTCACCAGGCACCGCTCTCTCTCACCTTCAGGTACCGGAACCTTCAACGGACCTGGCAATCTTCAATCGGATCCGGACACGGCGATTCCCTCTCGGAGCTGACCGACGACCGAGCTGAGGAGAGAATAGTTTACCTTAAAGGGGGTATCGACCCTTCTTCCACTGGAACAGGGGATACCCCAGGGGTGACCGCGACCTTCACCGGTTGGGTGAAAGGTCATCACTGGCACAAAGCCTCAGCCACCCAGCTTTCACACACTCGCGCTCTCGAACGTAGTGTGATGAAAAGGATTCTCACGTCCGTGAGCAATCCCGACTCCGGCGCTCGGGGACAGACAAGGGACAAACGTACACGGATGCTACTCACCGTCACAAGTCTTGCACTTCGATCTTCTCCACTTACAGGTCCCTGTAAGGAGGCAAAGAGAGAAACAGCCGTGCAGGGCCAAGAACTACCCTAGTGTGCGTCCGCTACACTAGCTACATAAACAGAGCCCTCAAACTAGCTCGTGTGGGTGGTGCAAAGCAACTATGCACAACTTAAACAACACATACACTTTGCCCTGCACGGTAACAACATACATCACAATATCGGAATACAAGATCACACGGTGCTGTCCCTTTAAATCCCTCCCGCTGGAAAGGGGGCGGGCGCCGCACGGCCTACCCAACTCCTGTACCTTCCCTTATGTGGGCCCCAGGCCTGCCTACCTAAATACCTCAGGGTGTCCTGGGCCTAGCGCCCAGTGCCACCTTTATTCACCTCGGGGGTCTTATTCACTGGGCCTAGCGCCCCCTAGCTGCACACAGGCCGGAGGCCTGATTTCGCCCACGAGCCTAGCGCCCGCCAAACTTGTTGCCCGTTGGGTGACCTGGGCCTTGTGCCCAAGGTCACCTTATCATATCCCTAATCGGCCAAACTACACTAGGGTCTAATGCCCTCTATCTGTCCCCCAGGCCTATTGCCTGCTTTTGTCCCCGGGCCTAGTGCCCACCTAACTGGTGCCACAGGGATAGGGTGGCTTGGGCCTAATGCCTAAACCACCTAATCAAATAATGGCCCCCAAACCTCCTATCTGCGCAACAGGCCTAGTGCCTGAATTGTGCCCCCGGGCCTAGTGCCCGTCCCTGGTGGTCGAGGGAGGAAAAGGGAGGGGGTGAAGTTGCCTCACTGAGGCCTCACCTGCTCCAGGGATCTTCGATGCCCTCTTCTGCCGCTGACCCGTCCTGGCCAGCGGCGCCGCCTCCGCTGCTCCGCGTCCAGCCGCCGCTGGACATCTTCTTGCAGGAGCCCGACGTCTTCCGGCCTCTTCAGCGGCCACCGGAGCTCTTCTTCCCACGGCCGTCGTCTTCTTCTCCTTGCGGCGTCCTCTTCCGCGCACGCGGTCTTTTCTCCTCCCGCCCGGCATCCCTCTGATCTTCGCCGCTCTTCGGCGCGGCCTCCTCCTTGAACGGCTCCCGCCCGGCGTCTGACGTCAGACGCCGGGGGCGGGGCCTATGACGCGGCGAGCGCCGATTGGCTCGCCGCGTCCCTCTCTGATTGGCTGCCGCTCCGGGAGCCGCGATTGGCTCCTGGAGGGCGCCAACATTCAAAGCCCTCTGCAGCTTCCGGTCCGGTGCAGGGAAAAGGGTAATCCCTGCACCGGACACCCGCCGCCGCCACGCACCCAGCGCTGCTGATGTGCCCACAGGGCACATTTCTATATATATATATATATATATATATATATATATATATATATATATATATATATATATATATATATATAAAATGTGTGTGTGTGTATATATATATATATATATATATATATATATATATGTGTATATATATATATATATATATATATATATATATATATACAGAAGTCATACCGGCACTCCCAGAGACGACAACGAGTTCCTTTGCTGCGGTGCCCTCCAAGTCAGCAATGTGACTAGCATAGGTAGTGAATGAACGGCGGCACTCAAGCAGACTTAGTCGTTATGAAGATAAAATTTCCTTTAATCGCCTTGGCGATTAAAGGAAATTTTATCTTCATAACGACTAAGTCTGCTTGAGTGCCGCCGTTCATTCACTACCTATATATATATATATATATATATATATATATATATATATATATATATATATAGTGGCAATAGGACCAGTGTGCTGCAGAGTAAAAGACTGTGTGTCTTACCTGTTTGCTGATTTTGGTGTATTTCTCCCTGCAGCCAGTCACAGCCAAAGGCATGCGAGTGATCAAACCAGAGCAGCTGTAAAGAGCTCCCTTTTAAAGGCAAGGTGGGCGTGTCCTTTTCCTGTCAGTCTGGGAGGGGGAGGAGGAGTCTAGGGTTCATAAGGTCCGTCTAGGCCATTTCGAATGCAAGGCGTTCACACAGTGATTGACAGGAAGCAGGCGTTTGGGGGGATAACTGGCCGTTTTCAGGGCGTGTCAGGGAAAAAGCAGGCGTTCCCAAGCATTTTCAAGGAGGGTGTGTGATGTCAGCTCTGGCCCCGAACAGCCTGTTTGTATATCACTGTAGTAGTAAGTCCTGGGCTGTGCACAGACTGGAAAAATCATTAGTTGGTGAGTGAGTTGCGTATTTGTAGCTGTCCGCTGTCTGGCAGAATTTGTGCACGGCGTACACATGTATTCGCACACTTGCACGAAGCAGGTTTTCACTCTCCCTGAGCGGCGACTATCTGATTGCAGACCGGGGCAAATTTGCTGCACAGCGATCAGGTCTCAATTAGGCCCTGAGTCTGGATTTATTTTGTTTACATAGACTCTTGAGTGCCAGTCGCATCTACCTGCTTGTGTGTGTATGTATATGTGTATGTATATGTGTGTGTGTGTGTGTGTGTGTGTGTGTGTGTGTTAGAAACAGGTAAAATCAGCAAATATATGGATAAAGTGGTCCAAGGAAGGACAACCAGTGAATTTGGTGACAGGGTCATGGGTGACCTAGACTCATTGATGGGCTTTGGGAGTGAAACGTTGCAGACAGGTCAGAGGGCCCATGCTGACCCCTGTCCTCCACCAAAAGTGCCTACAACAGAAGTGTGAGCATCAGAATTGGATCATGGAGCAATGTCATGTAGATGGCCGGTTGCACGTGCATCATTTATCTGGGAAAGAGATGGCAACAGGATGCACTATGGGAAGAAAGCAAGCTGGCGCAGGCAGTGTGATGCATTGGGCAACGTTCTACTGGGAAACCTTGGGTCCTGGCATTCATGTAGATGTTTCTTTGACATGTCCCACCTACCTAAACATTGTTGTCTGACCAAGTACAGTACACCCCTTTGGGATGTAGTTATGTGACCAACGGCTACATCCTTCCCTCCTCCAAATGCCAACATTTGGCATGCTGACTTGCAGGGACAATTCCCACTCGTGGGTGTCCATGACACTCACAGAGAGGGAATAGAACCTGTGGCGAGCGCAGCAAGCCTGTAAAGGGCTTGTTGTGTTCAGTCCCCCGCCGGCATTTCTCCCCTGGGATCCCGTGGTCGGCATGCTGACCGATGGTATCCTCAGCGGCGGTAATGCGTACCCAACCATCCCCTTTATGGCAACGGTATTCCTTGATAGCAGATGCATATCTTTCGGCAGTTTAATGTTCCATATCACATGGCAATAATTGCTCAGGAATGGTTTGAGGAACACGACTTAAAGAGTTCAAGGAAATGACTTGACTTCCAAATTCCCCAGAGCTCCTCTGTTCAAGCATCTGTGGGATGTGCTGGAAATTCAAGTCCGAGCCATGGAGACCACATCTCGCAATTTACAGGACTTAAAGGATCTGCTGCTAACATCTTGGTGCCAGATACCACAGGACACCTTCAGAGGTCTTGTGGAGTCCATACCTCAATGGGTCAGAGCTGTTTATGCAGCACACGGGGGACCTACACAATATATTAGGCGGGTGGTTTTAATGTTAAGGCTGATTGGGACAGTCTCAGATTTTCAAGACGTGTCCTTGGAAATATTTGTCCTTATTTCTCTATCGTCCTAAGTGGATGCTGGGGTTCCTGAAAGGACCATGGGGAATAGCGGCTCCGCAGGAGACAGGGCACAAAAAAGTAAAGCTTTACTAGGTCAGGTGGTGTGCACTGGCTCCTCCCCCTATGACCCTCCTCCAGACTCCAGTTAGATTTTGTGCCCGAACGAGAAGGGTGCAATCTAGGTGGCTCTCCTAAAGAGCTGCTTAGAGAAAGTTTAGTTTAGGTTTTTTTCTTTACAGTGAGTCCTGCTGGCAACAGGATCACTGCAACGTGGGACTTAGGGGGAAAGTAGTAAACTCACCTGCATGCAGAGTGGATTTGCTGCTTGGCTACTGGACACCATTAGCTCCAGAGGGATCGAACACAGGCCCAGCCGTGGAGTCCGGTCCCGGAGCCGCGCCGCCGACCCCCTTGCAGATGCTGAAGCGTGAAGAGGTCCGGAAACCGGCGGCTGAAGACTCCTCAGTCTTCATAAGGTAGCGCACAGCACTGCAGCTGTGCGCCATTTTCCTCTCAGCACACTTCACTGGGCAGTCACTGAGGGTGCAGAGCGCTGGGGGGGGGCGCTCTGAGAGGCAAATATAAACCTTATACAAGGCTAAAAATACCTCACATATAGCCCATAGGGGCTATATGGAGATATTTAACCCCTGCCTGACTGGAAAAATAGCGGGAGAAGAACCCGCCGAAAAAGGGGCGGGGCCTATCTCCTCAGCACACGGCGCCATTTTCTGTCACAGCTCCGCTGGTCAGAACGGCTCCCAGGTCTCTCCCCTGCACTGCACTACAGAAACAGGGTAAAACAGAGAGGGGGGGCACATTAATGGCTATATATATATATATTAAAGCAGCTATAAGGGAGCACTTAATATAAGGATATCCCTTGTATATATAGCGCTTTGTGGTGTGTGCTGGCAGACTCTCCCTCTGTCTCCCCAAAAGGGCTAGTGGGTCCTGTCTTCATTAGAGCATTCCCTGTGAGTTTGCGGTGTGTGTCGGTACGTGGTGTCGACATGTATGAGGACGATATTGGTGTGGAGGCGGAGCAATTGCCAAATATGCAGATGTCACCCCCCAGGGGGTCGACACCAGAATGGATGCCTTTATTTGTGGAATTACGTGATGGTTTATCTTCCCTTAAACAGTCAGTTGAGGACATGAGGCGGCCGGACAATCAATTAATGCCTGTCCAGGCGCCTCAAACACCGTCAGGGGCTGTAAAACGCCCTTTGCCTCAGTCGGTCGACACAGACCCAGACACGGGCACTGATTCCAGTGACGACGGTAGAAATTCAAACGTATTTTCCAGTAGGGCCACACGTTATATGATTTTGGCAATGAAGGAGACGTTACATTTAGCTGATACTACAGATACCGTAAAACAGGGTATTATGTATGGTGTGAAAAAACTACAAACAGTTTTTCCTGAATCAGAAGAATTAAATGACGTGTGTGATGAAGCGTGGGTTGCTCCTGATAAAAAGTTGATAATTTCAAAAAAGTTATTGGCATTATACCCTTTCCCGCCAGAGGTTAGGGCGCGCTGGGAAACACCCCCTAAGGTGGACAAGGCGCTCACACGCTTATCCAAACAAGTGGCGTTACCCTCTCCTGAGACGGCCGCACTTAAGGATCCATCAGATAGAAAGATGGAAGTTATTCAAAAGAATATATACACACATGCAGGTGTTATACTACGACCAGCTATAGCAACTGCCTGGATGTGCAGTGCTGGAGTAGTTTGGTCAGAATCCCTGATTGAAAATATTGATACCCTAGATAGGGACAATGTTTTACTGTCGTTAGAACAAATAAAGGATGCATTTATCTATATGCGTGATGCACAGAGGGATATTTGCACACTGGCATCTCGGGTGAGTGCTATGTCCATTTCAGCCAGAAGAGCCTTATGGACACGACAGTGGACAGGCGATGCGGATTCAAAACGTCACATGGAGGTTTTGCCGTATAAAGGGGAGGAGTTATTTGGAGTTGGTCTATCAGACTTGGTGGCCACGGCTACTGCCGGGAAATCCACTTTTTTACCTCAAGTCACTCCCCAACAGAGAAAGGCACCGACCTTTCAACCGCAGCCTTTTCGCTCCTACAAAAATAAGAGAGCAAAGGGCTTGTCGTACCTGCCACGAGGCAGAGGAAGAGGGAAGAGACACCAACAGGCAGCTCCTTCCCAGGAACAGAAGCCCTCCCCGGCTCCTGCAAAAACCTCAGCATGACGCTGGGGCCTCTCAAGCGGACTCGGGGACAGTGGGGGGCCGTCTCAAAAATTACAGCGCGCAGTGGGCTCACTCGCAGGTAGACCCCTGGATCCTGCAGATAATATCTCAGGGGTACAGGTTGGAATTAGAGACGGATCCTCCTCATCGTTTCCTGAAGTCTGCCTTACCAACCGTCTCTTCCGAAAGGGAGAGGGTGTTGGAAGCCATTCACAAGCTGTACGCTCAGCAGGTGATAGTCAAAGTACCCCTATTACAACAAGGAAAGGGGTATTATTCCACTCTATTTGTGGTACCGAAGCCGGATGGCTCGGTAAGGCCTATTCTAAATCTGAAGTCCTTGAACCTCTACATAAAAAAGTTCAAGTTCAAGATGGAGTCACTCAGAGCAGTGATAGCGAACCTGGAAGAAGGGGACTTTATGGTATCCTTGGACATCAAGGATGCGTATCTACACGTTCCGATTTACCCCGCACACCAGGGGTACCTCAGGTTCATTGTTCAAAACTGTCACTATCAGTTTCAGACGCTGCCGTTCGGATTGTCCACGGCGCCTCGGGTCTTTACCAAGGTAATGGCCGAGATGATGATTCTTCTTCGAAGAAAAGGCGTATTAGTTATCCCATACTTGGACGATCTCCTAATAAGGGCAAGGTCCAGAGAACAGCTGGAGACAGCTTTAGCACTATCTCAAGAGGTGCTAAGACAACACGGGTGGATTCTGAATATTCCAAAATCCCATTTAATCCCGACAACTCGTCTGCTGTTCCTAGGAATGATTCTGGACACGGTTCAGAAAAAGGTTTTCCTTCCAGAGGAAAAAGCCAAGGAGTTATCCGATCTGGTCAGGAACCTCCTAAAACCAGGAAAAGTGTCAGTACATCAATGCACAAGAGTCCTGGGAAAAATGGTGGCTTCTTACGAAGCAATTCCATTCGGCAGATTCCATGCAAGAATATTCCAAAGGGATCTGTTGGACAAATGGTCAGGGTCGCATCTGCAGATGCACCTGCGAATAACCATGTCACCAAAGACAAGGGTGTCACTTCTGTGGTGGTTGCAGAAGGCTCACCTATTAGAAGGCCGCAGATTCGGCATTCAGGATTGGATCCTGGTGACCACGGACGCCAGCCTGAGAGGCTGGGGAGCAGTCACACAAGGAAGAAACTTCCAGGGAGTATGGACGAGTCTGGAAAAGTCTCTTCACATAAACATTCTGGAACTAAGAGCAATCTACAATGCTCTAAGCCAGGCGGAACTTCTCCTGCAAGGAAAGCCGGTGTTGATTCAGTCGGACAACATCACGGCGGTCGCCCATGTAAACAGGCAGGGCGGCACAAGAAGCAGGAGTGCAATGGCAGAAGCTGCCAAGATTCTTCGCTGGGCGGAGAATCACGTGATAGCACTGTCAGCAGTGTTCATCCCGGGCGTGGACAACTGGGAAGCAGACTTCCTCAGCAGACACGATCTTCATCCGGGAGAGTGGGGTCTACATCCAGAAGTCTTCAACATGTTAATAGACCGTTGGGAAAGACCAATTGTAGACATGATGGCGTCTCGCCTCAACAAGAAACTGGACAAATATTGCGCCAGGTCAAGAGATCCACAGGCAATAGCTGTGGACGCACTGGTAACTCCTTGGGTGTACCAGTCAGTGTATGTGTTTCCTCCTCTGCCGCTCATACCAAAGGTATTGAAGATCATACGGCAAAGAAGAGTAAGAACAATACTAGTGGTTCCGGATTGGCCGAGAAGGACTTGGTATCCGGAACTTCAAGAGATGCTCACGGACGAACCGTGGCCTCTACCTCTGAGAAGGGACCTGCTACAGCAGGGTCCCTGTCTTTTTCAAGACTTACCGCGGCTGCGTTTGACGGCATGGCGGTTGAACGCCAGATCCTAAAAGGGAAAGGCATTCCAGAAGAAGTCATTCCTACCTTGATTAAGGCACGGAAGGAAGTCACCGTGAAACATTATCACCGCATTTGGCGAAAATATGTAGCGTGGTGCGAGGATCGGAGGGTTCCGACGGAGGAATTCCAACTGGGTCGTTTCCTACATTTCCTGCAATCAGGATTATCTATGGGTCTCAAATTGGGATCCATTAAGGTTCAAATTTCGGCCCTGTCAATATTCTTCCAAAAAGAATTGGCCTCTGTCCCTGAGGTCCAGACTTTTGTCAAGGGAGTACTGCATATACAGCCTCCTGTGGTGCCTCCGGTGGCACCGTGGGATCTAAATGTAGTTTTAGATTTCCTCAAATCCCATTGGTTTGAACCATTGAAAAAGGTGGATTTGAAATATCTCACATTGAAAGTGACTATGTTACTAGCCCTGGCCTCTGCCAGGAGAGTATCTGAATTGGCGGCTTTATCTTATAAAAGTCCTTATCTAATCTTCCATTCGGATAGGGCAGAACTGCGGACTCGTCCGCATTTTCTCCCTAAAGTGGTATCAGCATTTCATCTGAACCAACCTATTGTGGTGCCTGCGGCCACTAGCGACTTGGAGGACTCCAAGTTGTTGGACGTTGTCAGAGCCTTAAAAATATACATTGCAAGGACGGCTGGAGTCAGAAAATCTGACTCGCTGTTTATATTGTATGCACCCAACAAGTTGGGCGCACCTGCTTCTAAGCAGTCGATTGCTCGTTGGATTTGTAACACAATTCAACTTGCACATTCTGTGGCAGGCCTGCCACAGCCTAAAACTGTAAAAGCCCACTCCACAAGGAAGGTGGGCTCATCTTGGGCGGCTGCCCGAGGGGTCTCGGCATTACAACTCTGCCGAGCAGCTACGTGGTCGGGGGAGAACACGTTTGTAAAATTTTACAAATTTGATACCCTGGCAAAGGAGGACCTGGAGTTCTCTCTTTCGGTGCTGCAGAGTCATCCGCACTCTCCCGCCCGTTTGGGAGCTTTGGTATAATCCCCATGGTCCTTTCAGGAACCCCAGCATCCACTTAGGACGATAGAGAAAATAAGAATTTACTTACCGATAATTCTATTTCTCGGAGTCCGTAGTGGATGCTGGGCGCCCATCCCAAGTGCGGATTATCTGCAATACTTGTACATAGTTATTGTTAACTAATTCGGGTTATTGTTAAGGAGCCATCTTTAAGAGGCCCTTTCTGTTGTCATACTGTTAACTGGGTTTAGATCACAAGTTGTACGGTGTGATTGGTGTGGCTGGTATGAGTCTTACCCGGGATTCAAAATGCCTCCCTTATTGTGTATGCTCGTCCGGGCACAGTACCTAACTGGAGTCTGGAGGAGGGTCATAGGGGGAGGAGCCAGTGCACACCACCTGACCTAGTAAAGCTTTACTTTTTTGTGCCCTGTCTCCTGCGGAGCCGCTATTCCCCATGGTCCTTTCAGGAACCCCAGCATCCACTACGGACTCCGAGAAATAGAATTATCGGTAAGTAAATTCTTATTTTTTCAGTCTTATACCAAGTTGCACAATAAATTTCTCCCCATTCTGTATGTTTGATGCCTTTCCATCTATTCTTTACCCTAGTCTTCAGAAGTTAATGATCTATTAAAAAGGCATATTTATCATGCAAAAGGGGCATTAGGACCAAATTGATTTATCACTGAATGACGTTGTCCGCCTAGACAGTGTCGTGAAAGCTGCGTGGATTCAGCATCAGAGTTACAATGTAACTTTGAAAAATATTTTACGTTTTGTTAGGTATGCAATTATTTTAGCCCCTGGGGGTAATTTAGGAAGAAACCGTTTGCTGCAGTGCTGAATGAGAAAAGTAATTGGGCTGAAACAGTGATCATTACGAATTATAATCCTGAAATGAGAATACACCTATATTTTCTTAGGAAAGTGATGCACCCTTTGAAAATGGACTTACCAAAAGCCCGGAGCACTGGAAATACAATATTTATCTGAAGAGGAAGTGTGTAAGAGCAGTGACTGACCTACTTCTACTTGCAAGCTATGATACATATTACAGATTAATGAGTTTGTAGTGAAGAGTCTGTGAATAAAAGCAAGGATAAAATTAATCCCTTGTCTGTGGGTGAAGTCTTCATTGCAGTGCAGATGAATAGAATGACAGGGAGATTAATGATTATCTGTGTCAAAAGGAGTCAAGGGCAGCAGGCTTGCAGGAGGGATACCTCAGTTAAGTGTTCTGCATGACTGCGTGTACCTTGAAAGCTCTGGGGTATTAAGCTGCAATCACTATGTTTGCATTGGCTTCAGATTCATAAAGACCCTTGCTGGACATAACACAGGTACATTGTACAACTGTTGCATTATTGGTACATTTCTAGTCTCAGTAAGAAGGGCATTGGGTCTGATTTATAGGGGCACGGATTTGCAAAAATATGCTAATGACTCGGACACTGTCTTGTGCATAGAGATGCTCACTACTGGTGTTTCACATCTGCCACTTACGTACAAAAGCGGAAACATCAGGCGCATATTGGGGGTCATTCCGAGTTGATCGCTAGCTTCCGTTGTCCGCAGCGCAGCGATCAGGCTAAAAATCGGCATTTCTGCGCATGCGTATGCACCGCACGGGTACAAAGTCCTTTGTGGTTGTGCACAGGTTCTAGCAACGTTTTAATTTGCACTGGCGGCCGCAAGAAGATTGACAGGAAGGGGGCGTTTCTGGGTGTCAACTGACCATTTTCAGGGAGTGCTTAGAAAAACGCAGGCGTGCCAGGGAAAACGCAGCCGTGGCTGGGCAAACGATGGGCGGGTGTGTGACGTCAAAAGCCAACCCTCCAAAGTTAGAAGCAATGCACACGAAGAGTAACTACAGGGCTGGTCTTGTTTTGCACAAAATGTTTTTGCAGTCGCTCTGCTGCACAGGCGTTCGCACTTATACAAAGCGAAAATACACTCCCCGATGGGCGGCGACAATGCGTTTGCACGGCTGCTAAAAACTGCTAGTGAGCGATCAACTCGGAATGACCCCCATTGGGCGCACCATTGATCCCCTGTGCTGTCTCCGAGTGAGCACATTACCTAAAATGACTGGGCCTTTCCACCTGCATATGTGTGACTGACTATTATTATTATTAGCCTTTATTTATATGGCGCCACAAGGGTTCCACAGCGCCCAGTTACTGAGTACATATGCACATTATCAAAACAGGAAAACAGTGACGTACAGTTGAAGACAATAATAAGAATTTACTTACCGATAATTCTATTTCTCGGAGTCCGTAGTGGATGCTGGGGTTCCTGAAAGGACCATGGGGAATAGCGGCTCCGCAGGAGACAGGGCACAAAAAGTAAAGCTTTAGGATCAGGTGGTGTGCACTGGCTCCTCCCCCTATGACCCTCCTCCAAGCCAGTTAGGTACTGTGCCCGGACGAGCGTACACAATAAGGGAGGAATTTTGAATCCCGGGTAAGACTCATACCAGCCACACCAATCACACCGTACAACTTGTGATCTAAACCCAGTTAACAGTATGATAACAGCGGAGCCTCCGAAAAGATGGCTCACAACAATAATAACCCGATTTTTGTAACTATGTACAAGTATTGCAGATAATCCGCACTTGGGATGGGCGCCCAGCATCCACTACGGACTCCGAGAAATAGAATTATCGGTAAGTAAATTCTTATTTTCTCTATCGTCCTAGTGGATGCTGGGGTTCCTGAAAGGACCATGGGGATTATACCAAAGCTCCCAAACGGGCGGGAGAGTGCGGATGACTCTGCAGCACCGAATGAGAGAACTCCAGGTCCTCTTTTGCCAGGATATCAAATTTGTAGAATTTTACAAACGTGTTCTCCCCTGACCACGTAGCTGCTCGGCAGAGTTGTAATGCCGAGACCTCTCGGGCAGCCGCCCAAGATGAGCCCACCTTCCTTGTGGAATGGGCCTTAACCGATTTAGACTGTGGCAGGCCTGCCTCAGAATGTGCAAGTTGAATTGTGTTACAAATCCAACGAGCAATCGCCTGCTTAGAAGCAGGCGCACCCAACTTGTTGGGTGCATACAGTATAAACAGCGAGTCAGATTTTCTGACTCCAGCTGTCCTGGAACATATTTTCAGGGCCCTGACAACTCCTAGCAACTTGGAGTCCTCCAAGTCCCTAGTAGGTGCAAGGCACCACAATAAGCTGGTTCAGGTGAAACACTGACACCACCTTAGGGAGAGAACTGGGGACGAGTCCGCAGCTCTGCCCTGTCCGAATGGACAAACAGATATGGGCTTTTTTGAGAAAAAACCACCAATTTGACACTCGCCTGGTCCAGGCCAGGGCCAAGAGCATGGTCACTTTTTATGTGAGATGCTTCAAATCCACATATTTGACTGGTTTTAAACCAATGTGATTTGAGGAATCCCAGAACTACGTTGAGATCCCACAGTGCCACTGGAGGCACAAAAAAGGGGTTTGTATATGCAATACTCCCTTGACAAACTTCTGGACTTCAGGAACTGAAGCCAATTCTTTCTGGAAGAAAATTTACAGGGCCGAATTTGAACCTTAATGGACCCCAATTTGAGGCCCATAGACACTCCTGTTTTCAGGAAATGCAGGAAACGACCGAGTTGAAATTTCTTTGTGGGCCTTCCTGGCCTCACACCACGCAACATATTTTCGCCACACGTGGTGATAATGTTGTGCGGTCACCTCCTTTCTGGCTTTGACCAGGGTAGGAATGACCTCTTCCGGAATGCCTTTTTTCCCTTAGGATCCGGCTTTCCATCGCCATGCCGACAAACGCAGCTGCGGTAAGTCTTGGAACAGACATGGTACTTGCTGAAGCAAGTCCCTTCTTAGCGGCAGAGGCCATAAGACCTCTGTAAGCATCTCTTGAAGTTCCGGGTACCAAGTCCTTCTTGGCCAATCCGGAGCCATGAGTATAGTTCTTACTCCTCTACGTCTTATAATTCTCAGCACCTTAGGTATGAGAAGCAGAGGAGGGAACACATACACCGACTGGTACACCCACGGTGTTACCAGAACGTCCACATCTATTGCCTGAGGGTCTCTTGACCTGGCGCAATACCTGTCCCGTTTTTTGTTCAGACGGGACGCCATCATGTCCACCTTTGGTATTTCCCAACGGTTTACAATCATGTGGAAAAAACTTCTCAATGAAGTTTCCACTCTCCCGGGTGGAGGTCGTGCTGAGGAAGTCTGCTTCCCAGTTTCCATTCCCGGGATGAAAACTGCTGACAGTGTTATCACATGATTTTCCGCCCAGCGAAAAGTCCTTGCAGTTTCTGCCATTGCCCTCCTGCTTCTTGTGTCGCCCTGTCTGTTTACGTGGGCGACTGCCGTGATGTTTTTCCCACTGGATCAATACCGGCTGACCTTGAAGCAGAGGTCTTGCTAAGCTTAGAGCATTATAAATTTACCCTTAGCTCCAGTATATTTATGTGGAGAAAAGTCTCCATACTTGATCACACTCCCTGGAAATTTTTTCCTTGTGTGACTGCTCCCCAGCCTCTCAGGCTGGGCTCCGTGGTTACCAGCATCCAATCCTGAATGCCGAATCTGCTGCCCTCTAGAAGATGAGCACTCTATAACCACCACAGGAGAGACACCCTTGGATATTGGGTTATCCGCTGATGCATCTGAAGATGCGATCCGGACCATTTGTCCAGCAGATCCCACTGAAAAGTTCTTACGTGAAATCTGCCGAATGGAATTGCTTCGTAGGAAGCCACCATTTTTACCAGGACCCTTGTGCAATGATGCACTGTTTTTAGGAGGTTCCTGACTTGCTCGGATAACTCCCTGGCTTTCTCTTCCGGGAGAAACACCTTTTTCTGGACTGTGTCCAGAATCATCCCTAGGCACAGCAGACGTGTCGTCGGGATCAGCTGCGATTTTGGAATATTTAGAATCCACCCGTGCTGATTGTAGCAGTATCCGAGATAGTGCTACTCCGACCTCCAACTGTTCCCTGGACTATGCCCCTATCAGGAGATCGTCCAAGTAAGGGATAATTAAGACGCCTTTTCTTCGAAGAAGAATCATCAATTCGGCCATTACCTTGGTAAAGACCCCAGGGTGCCGTGGACAATCCAAACGGCAGCGTCTGAAACTGATAGTGACAGTTCTGCACCACGAACCTGAGGTACCCTTAGTGAGAAGGGCAAATTTTGGGACATAGAGGTAAGCATCCCTGATGTCCCGGGACACTATATAGTCCCCTTATTCCTGGTTCGTTATCACTGCTCTGAGTGACTTCATCTTAATTTGAACCTTTGTAAGTGTTCAAAAAATTTTTTTTAGAATAAGTCTCACCTAGCCTTCTGGCTTCAGTACCACAATATAGTGTGGAATAATACCCCTTTTCTGTAGTAGGAGGGGTAATTTAATTATCACCTGCTGGGAATACAGCTTGTGAATTTTTTTTTTTCCATACTACCTCCTTGTCGGAGGGAGACTTGGTAAAGCAGACTTCAGGAGCCTGCGAAGGGGAAACGTCTCGACATTCCCATCTGTACCCCCGGGATACTACTTGTAGGATCCAGGGGTCCTGTACGGTCTCAGCGCCATGCTGAGAACTTGTCAGACGCGGTGGAACGCTTCTGTTCCTGGGAATGGGCTGCCTGCTGCAGTCTTCTTCCCTTTCCTCTATCCCTGGGCAGATATGATCTTATAGGGACGAGAGGACTGAGGCTGAAAAGACGGTGTCTTTTTCTGCAAAGATGTGACTTAGGGTAAAAAACGGTGGATTTTCCAGCAGTTGCCGTGACCACCAGGTCCGATGGACCGACCCCAAACAAGTCCTCTTCCTGTATACGGCCATACTGTGCCGTTTGGAATCTGCATCACCTGACCACTGTCGTGTCCATAACATCTTCTGGCAGTTATGGACATCGCGTTTATTCATGATGCCAGAGTGCAAATATCCCTCTGTGCATCTCGCATATATAGAAATGCTCTATAGTCAATAAAATACTGTCCCTGTCAAGGGTATCAATATTTTTAGTCAGGGAATCCGACCAAGCCACCCTAGCTCTGCACATCCAGGCTGAGGCGATCGCTGGCCGCAGTATAACACCAGTATGTGTGTATATACTTTTTATTATATTTTCCAGCCTTGTCAGCTGGTCCTTGAGGACGGCCCTATCTATAGACGGTACCGCCACTTGTTTTGATAAGCGTGTGAGCGCCTTATCCACCTTAAAGGGTGTTTCCCAACGCGCCCTAACTTCTGGCGGGAAAGGGTATACCGCCCATAATTTTCTATCGGGGGGAACCCACGCATCATCACACACTTTATTTAATTTATCTGATTCAGGAAAAACTATGGTAGTTTTTTCACATCCCACATAATACCCTCTTTTGTGGTACTTGTAGTATCAGAAATACGTAACACCTCCTTCATTGCCTTTAACGTGTGGCCCTAATAAGGAATACGTTTGTTTATTCACCGTCGACACTGGATTCAGTGTCCCTGTCTGTGTCTGTGTCGACCGACTAAAGTAAACGGGCGTTTTAAAACCCTTGACGGTGTTTTTGAGACGTCTGGACCGTACTAATTGTTTGTCGGCCGTCTCATGTCGTCAACCGACCTTGCAGCGTGTTGACATTATCACGTAATTTCCTAAATAAGCCATCCATTCCGGTGTCGACTCCCTAGAGAGTGACATCACCATTACAGGCAATTGCTCCGCCTCCTCACCAACATCGTCCTCCTACCTGTCGACACACACGTACCGACACACAGCACACACACAGGGAATGCTCTGATAGAGGACAGGACCCACTAGCCCTTTGGAGAGACAGAGGGAGAGTTTGCCAGCACACACCAAAACGCTATAATTATATAGGGACAACCTTATATAAGTGTTTTCCCTTATAGCATCTTAATATATATATAAGCATATCGCCAAATTAGTGCCCCCCCTCTCTGTTTTAACCCTGTTTCTGTAGTGCAGTGCAGGGGAGAGCCTGGGAGCCTTCCCTCCAGCCTTTCTGTGAGGGAAAATGGCGCTGTGTGCTGAGGAGATAGGCCCCGCCCCTTTTTCGGCGGCCTCGTCTCCCGCTCTTAACGGATTCTGGCAGGGGTTAAATATCTCCATATAGCCTCCGGAGGCTATATGTGAGGTATTTTTAGCCAAATTAGGTATTCATTTGCCTCCCAGGGCGCCCCCCTCCCAGCGCCCTGCACCCTCAGTGACTGCCGTGTGAAGTGTGCTGAGAGGAAAATGGCGCACAGCTGCAGTGCTGTGCGCTACCTTTAGAAGACTGAGGAGTCTTCTGCCGCCGATTCTGGACCTCTTCTTACTTCAGCATCTGCAAGGGGGCCGGCGGCAAGGCTCCGGTGACCATCCAGGCTGTACCTGTGATCGTCCCTCTGGAGCTGATGTCCAGTAGCCAAGAAGCCAATTCATCCTGCACGCAGGTGAGTTCACTTCTTCTCCCCTAAGTCCCTCGTTGCAGTGATCCTGTTGCCAGCAGGACTCACTGTAAAATAAAAAACCTAAGCTAAACTTTCCTAAGCAGCTCTTTAGGAGAGCCACCTAGATTGCACCCTTCTCGGCCGGGCACAAAAATCTAACTGGCTTGGAGGAGGGTCATAGGGGGAGGAGCCAGTGCACACCACCTGATCCTAAAGCTTTACTTTTTGTGCCCTGTCTCCTGCGGAGCCGCTATTCCCCATGGTCCTTTCAGGAACCCCAGCATCCACTAGGACGATAGAGAAATAGGACAAGTACAGGGTAACTAAGTATAACTACACCAGCAGACAGCACTGACATAAGAATCAAGGTGGCCAAAAAACTGCAGGATTTGGGCAGTTGAGGATTATTAAAGTAAGAAAAGGATAAGCACGTGAGGGAAGAGGGCCCTGCTCATGAGAGCTTACATTCTGTCAGGACCATACTATGAAATGGTCCTGACATACTTGTGTGCGCATTGCGGCCTTGGAGCATGTAAATCAGGCCCATTATTCCATAAATAGGTCACAAAGGGTAGCGTTGAAGAGTAAGCTGCCGGCATATCCAGGAAAGCATCACGTGGCATTTTCAAGTTATCCTCCTAGAATAACAGTAACCAATGGGCGTATTCATTTTTGTGGAATATTTCCTGTTTACACAACGCACATCCTGCTAATGACAGAACATTTTAGCAAACCATTTAGATCACTTTCGATTTCTACGGGGCCTAGTAATAAAAATATACAGTGGAGTTCTGTTAATGATCATCCTGTAATGCAGAATATTTAGGCAGTAAGGATGGATTTTGCTTTGCTATGTATCAATAAGCTCAGGTAGGGCCAGAATCACCAATAAGAGACTGTCCCACATCACTGCAATTTCTGACACTGCACTTGCATGGCGCAGCACTATTTGATAAAATGGCCTTTGTTAGGCGCTGCGGAACCTTTGTGGTGCCATACAAAGGATCATGATAGCAACAGATTTCTCCTATGTTAATGACTCAGTAGGGGCAAAGCGGACAACGCTGTCTTCATGTTAAAGGGGCTTGATAAATAGGCCCCATTGTTTTGTTTGTTCATATATATGGAAAAAAACAGGTTTGCCCAGAAGGTTTGCCATCATTAGAGTATGCAGTCTGTGTCAAAGTGTAGTTCTACCAAACTACCACTTGGGGGTGCACAGGCTTGATGTGTACAACTCAGTCTAATGGTGGTCATTCCGAGTTGTTCGCTCGGTAATTTTCTTCGCATCGCAGCGATTTTCCGCTAATTGCGCATGCGCAATGTTCGCACTGCGACTGCGCCAAGTAAATTTGCTATGAAGATTGGTATTTTACTCACGGCATTACGAGGTTTTTTCTTCGTTCTGGTGATCGTAATGTGATTGACAGGAAGTGGGTGTTTCTGGGCGGAAACTGGCCGTTTTATGGGAGTGTGTGAAAAAACGCTACCGTTTCTGGGAAAAACGTGGGAGTGGCTGGAGAAACGGAGGAGTGTCTGGGCGAACGCTGGGTGTGTTTGTGACGTCAAACCAGGAACGACAAGCACTGAACTGATCGCACTGGAAGAGTAAGTCTCGAGCTACTCAGAAACTGCACAGAGAAGTCTTTTCGCAATATTGAGAATCTATCGTTCGCAATTTTGATAAGCTAAGATTCACTCCCAGTAGGCGGCGGCTTAGCGTGTGCAATGCTGCTAAAAGCAGCTTGCGAGCGAACAACTCGGAATGACCACCAATGTTCAAATAGTGGAGCTAGAATTGATACAGTATTTCTGATGCTAAGCTAATACGAGGAGAATTATTGCACAAATGAATGCAATCACCTATAAAGCAATGTATCAAACTAAACTGAGTCATGTTTGTTTGGCCGAAGCCTGTCTAATGCAGACATCTGTATAATATTTGTGATGGATACAAACAAGCTTAAAAGTAGACAAACTAAATTATTTTAGTAAATCATAAGTTTATTACATATAGCAGAGAGTTAGAAAAATCAATAATGTTTTTAAAACAAGAATAATTCTAACAAGCAGGGAGCCGATGTGAAGATGGCAGCTACAGGGAAGGAGCGCAGTACTAACTGTGCTCCGGGGGCTCAGCGGTACTTGGTGCGGCGCTGTGAGGGGCACCCTGAGCCGGCGCCTTAATCCTACACTGACCAGAAAGCCTGTTGGGGTCCGCGTATCTCAGCCAGCACAAAATCCTCACGCCAGTATAATCTTGGAAGAGCGGGAAGACAGCACCATTAAAGGGGCGGTGCTTCTCCTCAGAGCGGACCCAGCAGCGTTCAGCTCCATTTTCCTGCCTGCAGACACGCTGCCAGTGGAAGAGCAGTCCCTCCAGAGCACCTCCAGCTATCTGTACGGTACCAGGGGGTTGTAGAAGGGAGGGGAGGCTGTGTAAGAACTGTGTCACCTATTAAGGGACACAGTCAGCGCTGGTTAAGGGTCTCCCTATACCAGGGGTGGGGAACCTCCGGCCTGCGGGCCGTATAAGGCCCGCAAAGCCGTTTGCTCCGGCCCACCCGCTTCTCTCAGTGAGACACGCCGCCACTCAGTCCGGCGGCAGCGTGTCTCAGCTGTCAGGACAGGGAGGAGAGCGCGGCGGCGGCGTGTAGGACTTGAAACCAGCCGCCGGTTCGTGAGCCAATCAGGAGCAGCGGCTGCCGGTCCGCGAGCTCTGATTGGCTCTCGAACCGGCGGCTGGTTTCAAGTCCTACATGCCGCCGCCCAACATAGCCGCGCTCTCCTCCGTGTCCCGCCAAAAGGAGCAGCAAGCAGCGGTAAGTAGCACGGGGGGAGGGGGGGGGGGAATTTGTATACCTGGCACTGTGGGGGGCATCTGTATACCTGGCACTGTGGGAAAACCTGTATACCTGGCACTGTGGGGAAATCTGTATACCTGGCACACTGTGGGAGGCATCTGTATACCTGGCACTGTGGGGACATCTGTATACCTGGCACTGTGGGGACATCTGTATACCTGGCACTGTGGGGGCATCTGTATACCTGGCACTGTGGAGACATCTGTATACCTGGGACTGTGGGGGCATCTGTATACCTGGCACTGTGGGGACATCTGTATACCTGGCACTGTGAGGGGCATCTGTATACCTGGCACTGTGGGGGCATCTGTATACCTGGCACTGTGGGGAAATCTGTATACCTGGCACTGTGGAGAAATCTGTATACCTGGCACTGTGGGGGACATCTGTATTCCTGGCACTGTGGGGGCATCTGTATACCTAGCACTGTGGGGGAATCTGTATACCTGGCACTGTGAGGGACATCTGTATACCTGGCGCTGTGAGGGGCATTTGTATACCTGGCACTGTGGGGATATCTGTATACCTGGCACTGTGAGGGGCATTTTTATACCTGGCACTGTGAGGGGCATTTGTATACCTGGCACTGTGGGGGCATCTGTATACCTGGCACTGTGGGGACATCTGTATACCTGGCACTGTGGGGACATCTGTATACCTGGCACCGTGGGGGGGCATTTGTATACCTGGCACTGTGAGGGGCAATTGTGGATCTGGCACTGCACTATTAGGGGCATATGTGTATAACGTCCCATTTTAACTGGCCACACCCATTTTTTGGGCGCGCGCGCCTTCGGCGCGCACACTCAGTACCTCTAAGGGGCAGACCTACTGGGGGGCAGGGTCATTTTTTAAGTTGAAAATTTTTGTATGGCCCCCGAAGGATTTTATAAATATCCAAATGGCCCTCGGTAGAAAAAAGGTTCTCCACCCCTGCCCTATACCTATATAGCGCTGTGTGTGGATTGGCTCCAATCTCTGTGTCTATCTGCCATTCTTGGGGGGGGGGGGGAGGGGGGGGGGACTCTGTCTGCCCTTCACCCTGTGTGTATGTGGGGTATACAAACAAACATGTCTAGAGACTCTGTCTCATATGCTGCAGAGGATTTATCTTCTCAGGAAGAACCCATCCCATGTAACCAGGATTGCACTGTTATAGCACAGATCCCAGCTAGAGAACTGGAGTGGTTAACCTCTCTTAGGGGGGCTATTTCTCAGATTTCTGAATTGGTCGCAAGGACTGAGCATGCAACTCAGGTATTCCAGTCCTCTATGGCAGTATGGTCCAATACTGCTCCCTCGGGGCCCCCTTCGGTACATTCTCACCAACGTGCTCTTGTCCAGATTATGCAGGATGACACGGATACCGATTCTGACACAGCAGACGATGATGGGGATGTGTCGAGGGGGACGCCATCACTTGCTAAGGGGGTGCAGTTGATGACTGAGGCCATGCGGGATGTGTTACATATTTCTGACACATCTCCTGAGCAGGTTGAGGAGGCCTTTTTCACAGACAGTAAGAAAGCCCCTCTCACCTTCCCGGCATCTAAGGAATTAAATGCTATATTTGAAAAAGCCTGGGAAAATCCGGAGAAAAAATTCCAGATCCCTAAAAGGGTTCTGGTTGCTTTTCCCTTCTCGGAAGATGATAGAAAAAATGGGAGTCTCTGCCTATAGTTGACGCCTCTGTCTCTAGGCTGTCAAAACAGGTGGTCTTACCAGTCCCGGGATCTACCGCGTTGAAAGACCCGGCAGATCGCAAAGTGGATGCTACGCTCAAATCCATATACACGGCTTCAGGGGCTATAATGCGGCCTACTATTGCCTGTGCATGGATTTCAAAAGCTATAGCAAAGTGGCCAATCACTCTGCAGGAGGACTTGACTACGATGGATAAAGGTGACGATTTATTTTTACGTAACATACAGGATTTTGCAGGGTTCCTGGTAGAATCTGTGACGGATCTGGGTTCCATGGCTGCGGGGATTTCCTCCATGTCCGTCTCGGCTCGCAGGGGTCTCTGGTTGTGCCAATGGTCTGCGGACGCGGAATCCAGGAAAAGTGTGGAGAGCCTACCCTATACAGGTCAGGCTCTGTTTGGGTAAGTCTCCTTTTCTCCCCTCAGCTGCACCGGCTACGAAGAAGCCTTTTACTCCCAACACATCACAGTCCTTTCGGCCCGCTAGGCCTAGAAAGAACAAGCCCTCTCACACCTTCTTTAGAGGTGGTCGTGCCAAATCTAAAAAGCCTGCTCCCACAGGTTCCCAGGACCAGAAGCCGGCTTCTGGTACCTCAAAGTCCTCAGCATGATGGTGGACCGCAAAGCCTGGAGGTAGGTCAGGTGGGAGCAAAACTCCGGCATTTCAGCCACGTCTGGGTGTCGTCTGGCATGGAACCCTGGATACAGGATATTGTGTCCAGGGGGTACAGGCTGGAGTTTCAAACTCTCCCACCTCACCGATTCTTCAAATCAGGCTTGCCGGCTTTGCCGGCAGACAGAGCTATTCTACTGGACGCTATCCGAAAATTGATAGTGTCTGAGGTCATTGTTCCAGTTCCACCTCATCAGTTGAACAATGGTTACTATTTGAACCTTTTTGTGGTACCGAAGCCGGATGGTTCAGTAAGGCCAATTCTGAACTTTAAATCTTTGAACCCTTATCTCAGGGACTTTAAATTCAAAATTGAGTTTCTGAGAGCAGTCATCTCGGGACTGTCGGAGGGGGAGTTCCTGTTGTCCCTGGACATCAAGGATGCGTACCTCCACATACCCATTTGGTTGCCGCATCAGGCTTATCTTAGGTTTGCACTGTTAGATGATCACTATTCGTTTCAGGCACTGCCGTTCGGTCTCTCCACGGCACCAAGGGTCTTCACCAAGGTGATGGCAGAGATGATGGTTCTCCTCTGCAAGCAGGGGGTAAACATAATTCCATATCTGGATGATCTGCTGATCAAGGCATCGTCCAGGGAGAAGTTGTTAAGATCCATTGCTCTCACGACGCATCTGCTCAAGGAGCACGGTTGGATCCTGAACCTTCCAAAGTCTCATCTGGAGCCGAAAAGGAGGCTGTCTTTCCTGGGGATGATCCTCGACACGGAGGTGCAGAGGGTGTTTCTACCAGTGGAGAAAGCGTTGGTGATTCAAACAATGGTCCGGGATGTTTTGAAGCCTGCCCGGGTATCGGTTCATCAGTGCATCCGCCTTCTGGGGAAGATGGTTACCTCCTACGAGGCTCTGCAGTATGGAAGGTTTCAAGCTCGACCCTTTCAACTGGATCTCTTGGACCAGTGGTCGGGATCTCACCTACACATGCACCAGAGGATACGTCTGTCGCTGAAAGCCAGGATTTCGGTTCTCTGGTGGCTACAACTATCACACCTTCTGGAGGGCCGAAGGTTTGGAGTTCAGGACTGGATCCTTCTAACCACGGATGCAAGTCTAAGAGGTTGGGGAGCAGTCGCTCAGGGGGAAACCTTCCAAGGATGGTGGTCAAGGGAGGAGTCCCTTCTTCAGATAAACATCCTGGAGCTAAGAGCCGTATACAACGGCCTTCTTCAAGCAGCACACCTTCTACAGGATTGGGCTGTTCAGGTTCAGTCGGACAACGTGACCACAGTGGCCTACATAAACCGACAAGGCGGTACGAAGAGCACGGCTGCAATGTCAGAGGTGTCAAGAATCCTCCTCTGGGCAGAAAGGCACGCTGTAGCGATGTCAGCAATCTTCATTCCCGGAGTAGACAACGGGGAAGCAGACCTCCTCAGCAGACACAATCTCCATCTAGGAGAGTGGGGCCTCCACCCGAAGGTGTTCGAGGAGGTAACCGGTTGGTGGGGGGTTCCTCACATAGACATGATGGCGTCCTGCCTCAACAAGAAGCTGCAGAGGTATGGTTCCAGGTCAAAGGACCCACAGGCAGTGGCGGTGGACGCACTGCTAACACCGTGGGTGTTCACATCAGTGTATGTGTTCCCTCTACTTCCTCTAATTCCAAAAGTTCTACAACTTATAAAAAGAACAAAAGTTCTGGCAATCGTCATTGGACAAGGAGGGCTTGGTACGCGGATCTGCTGGATCTACTGCTGGAAGATCCAAGGCCCCTACCTCTTCGGGAGGATCTTCTACTGCAGGGGCCGTTCGCTTATCAAGACTTACCACGGCTATGTTTGATGGCATGGCGGTTGAGCGCCAGATCTTAGCTCGGAAGGTTATTCCAAGCGAGGTTATTCCTACCCTAGGAAGAGGGTAACGTCTAAACATTACCATCGAATTTGGAAAAAATATGTGTCTTGGTGTGAATCCAAGAAATTTCCTGGATTTCATCTTGGATGTTTTCTCCTTTTCCTGCAAGCAGGTGTGGATATGGGCCTGAGATTGGGCTCCATCAAGGTCCAGATCTCAGCTTTATCCTTTTTCTTCCAGAAACAATTGGCTGTCCTCCCTGAGGTTCAGACCTTTTTGAAACGGGTTCTGCGCATCCAGCCTCCCTTTGTGGCGCCAACGGCACCCTGGGATCTTGATGTGGTGTTGCAGTTCCTGAAATCGGATTGGTTTGAGCCTCTACAGGAGGCTGAAATCAAGTTTCTCACGTGGAAGGTGGTAACTTTGTTGGCCTTGGCTTCTGCTCGACGTGTGTCGGAATTGGGAGCTTTGTCCTGTAAAAGTCCCTATCTGGTCTTCCATGAAGATAGGGCGAGAACTCAGGACTCGTCGGCAGTTCCTTCCTAAGGTTGTGTTGTCTTTTCATATCAACCAACCTATTGTGGTGCCAGTGGCTACTGACTCCTCAATTGCTTCAAAGGCCTTGGATGTTGTGAGGGCTTTCAAGATTTATGTGAAGAGGACGGCTCATCACAGAAAATCGGACTCTCTGTTTGTCCTCTGTGATCCCAAGAAAATTGGGTGTCCTGCTTCTAAGCAGTCAATTTCACGCTGGATCAGGTTCACCATCCAGCATGCATATTCTAAGGCAGGATTGCTGTGTCCAAAATCTGTTAAGGCCCACTCTACTCGTAAGGTGGGTTCTTCCTGAGCAGCTGTACAGCTTTGCCGAGCAACTACTTGGTCTGGATCGAACACGTTTGCTAAGTTTTACAAATTCGATACTTTGGCCTCTGATGACCTCAAGTTTGGTCAAGCAGTTCTGCAGGAGCCTCCACGCTCTCCCTCCCGTTCTGGGAGCTTTGGTACATCCCCATGGTACTAATGTGGACCCCAGCATCCTCTAGGTTGTAAGAGAAAATAGGATTTGAATTACCTACCGGTAAATCCTTTTCTCGTAGTCCGTAGAGGATGCTGGGTGCCTGCCCAGCGCTTCATTATCCTGCAGTGGTTATCTGGTTCAGTACAACTTCGTTCTAGTTGAGTACTGCATTGTTACTTGGTAAGTAATGTTTCAGCTGTTTCTGAGTGGTTCAAGCTAGTTGGCTTGACGTGCCTTGTATGTGTGAGCTGGTATGACTCTCACCACTATCTGTGTATAATCCTTTTCTCGAAGTATGTCGTCTCCTCGGGCACAGTTTCTGGACTGGGTCTGGTGGAGGAGGAGTGGAGGGGGGAGCCAGCCCACACTCTATGACACTTGGGGTGCCGGTGGCTCCTGGTGGACCCGGTAGGTAATTAAAATCCTACTATAACCATAGTTGTTTCTATAATGGGTGCAGTGTGTGTGGTGCACAACCCGGATCCGTGATTAATCACTTAACCTCTCCGGAGTCCTTGTCACTGCTGCTGCAGGAGAAATCACTTTGATAATGGTGTGACTGACATTTTCCTGGTAATTTGTGCATGGACACTACAGAGGGAATACGGCGGGCAGCACATTTTAGGAGACAGGCACATGCGCAGAGTCTAGGGCACCGCAGAGAGGATGGGGCCCACACCTAGTCTGCACACGGACCCCCTCCTCTCTTCAAATGCCCCCAGTGTCGGACTGGGGCATGTAGGGCCCACCGGGGGAATGCAGTGGTAGGGGCTCATGTTTAGGGGTGTGGCCAGACTGCAGAGGGGGTGTAGCCTGCTACCACATTGGTTTGACTAACCATTAGAGAGTGCAACATCTGGGCCCCTTCATTAAATTCAGTAAATTCAGCTGCTGCATGAATGATAATGTACCAGATTAATAACAGCAATGCACTGTAGAAAATACACCATAGTCCAGTATAAGGTGACATATGTATGATGTATAATTCATGTGCACAGTCTAGAACCTGATCCTTAGAGCAGGAGGTGGGCCCCTAGGCAGTGGGGCCCACCGGTGGTTTCCCCTGTACCCCTGTGGGCCAGTCCAAGCCTGAATGCCCCTGTATATTACATTACATTACCCTTTCTAGAATAGCTGGCCAGGTTACAAAAAATGGCTGTTTTTTTTTCTGGAATCATTAAAGTCTAACATAAAAACGTAGCAGCAATATTCAGTACCACCCAGTACCACCACCATAGTAACCATAAAAACCCCACAGTCATCCCCTAGTAGCATCTGTTGACGGAAGCAACTTTATTAAAAACATTATTCTCAACATTATTATCTTTTACTGTTCACTTTATTCATTTCCAGTAGTTCTTCCTCCATTCCTCTAGGTCTAGCCACTTACTTGTTCCTGGCAGGCATCATTGTGTTGGGATTTTTGAGTAAAGCGTCTGAGAGGAATCTTTCTGCACAGATGTGACTGGAATATTTTTGGACAGTAGAGATAAGTGTGGGGAACTTGAAAGCTCAGCTGACTTATGAATTATTCCTTACTTGTAATCAGGTCAGAACAGAGTTGTGCAAGATTTATCTCTGCAAGATAACCCAGTAGATTTTAAGAGGCTTCATCTTGATTGACTGTTCACTGAGCAATTACAGCATACCAAAATCTACGGAGAACTGTTGGTGTAAAAGGGACTTTTTCCAGGGGCGTAGTAAGAGAGCAGGGGCCTGTGTACACTCTCCAACTGGACCCCCTTCTCTTTCTCTTACCAATAGCCAGCCAGCGTAGTCAGTAAGTGACGGCGCAAGGTGCTAGTAGAATCTACAGTGGTGATAGAGTCTACTGTGCATGCGCCATAAATGTTGCAGCAGCCATTTTCCCAGCGATTCCCCTACTGCACAAGCACAAAACTATGGGAAAATGGCCGCTGCACCATTTCCCCAATGATTTTGCAGAGCACTGAAGAAATGGGTGCAGAGTGTGCAATGTGGGCCACCCTGGACCCGAGGGGAACCGTGTGTCTACCACATTATAATACGCCACTGGGTATAACTTACTTGGAAAAAAAGGTAAAATACAGAATCTATTTCTTATTGGGGTTGTTAACAGCAGTGTATAACACTCCAAATTAATCTGGGTTGTCCCACTTGTACCACACGGATACAGACATGCAGGGGGTGGTTTAGAGTTGAATATAAAAGATGTCCATTTGGGATCCCGCACCCCACTAATACTGACAGTCGGCATGCCGACTAGCAGGGACTATTCCCACTTGTGGGAGTCCACGACACCCAGAGAGTGAGAATAACCTGTGGTGAGCGCAGCTCGCCACCAGACCCGCAGGGTTGCGAGCACAGCGAGCCCGCAAGGGGACTCGTCACACTCACCCCCCACCCGCCAGCATTCCGGGGCCGGGATCCCGACGTTGGGACGATGATCACAAAAAAAGTGGAGAGAAATAAATTACTAACCAATCAGCTCCTAAATGTTATGTTAAAGGCTGTACTTAAAAAATGACAGGAGCTGATTGGTTGGTACTTTATCACTCTCCACTTTATCATTTTCCAAGGCTTAGTACATCTGCCCCCAAGTCATAATAAATCCTTTACTTGCTCATAACTCTTCTTTATGTTACACGGGTGCATCATCGTTTTCTGTAACCTGGTGATCTCTTTCTACCTATAAAGGTGCCCATACACTAGAACGATATTGAGCCTTTTGGCGCAATATCGACGCATCGAGCTGACATATCGCAAGGTAGTGGATCACATCGTTTGTGGTCCACTTACGATTATGATCTGAGGGGCACCCGGGGGTCATAAGTAGGGTTTTCAGATCTTACCTGCAGGAAGTAAGATCTAGCCCTGTCACTTATGATGAGGTGCTGTAATGCTATATCGCATGCGATCTATCGTTATCACATCGTGAGTAGATGCACCTTCACTCAAGATATCATGAGTCCAGGAGCTTCCGGGAGCTGGCGGGGAGTTGAAGGGGTGTCGCATGTGATAGAGCGCATGCGATGCCTCTTCCTAGTGTCTGGGCACCATAACTGTAGCTTTCAGTAAACTATCTGGGAAAAACAATGAATAAACATGGCGTCATAACTAGAGATGAGCGGGTTCGGTTTCTTTGAATCCGAACCCGCACGAACTTCACTTTTTTTTTCACGGGTCCGAGCGACTCGGATCTTCCCGCCTTGCTCGGTTAACCCGAGCGCGCCCGAACGTCATCATGACGCTGTCGGATTCTCGCGAGACTCGGATTCTATATAAGGAGCCGCGCGTCGCCGCCATTTTCACACGTGCATTGAGATTGATAGGGAGAGGACGTGGCTGGCGTCCTCTCCATTAGAATAGATTAGAAGAGAGAGAGAGAGAGAGAGAGATTGTGCAGACAGAGTTTACCACAGTGACCAGTGCAGTTGTTGTTAAGTTAACTTTTATTTAATATATCCGTTCTCTGCTATATCCGTTCTCTGCCTGAAAAAAACGATACACAGCAGTCACACAGTGTGACTCAGTCTGTGTGCACTCAGCTCAGCCCAGTGTGCTGCACATCAATGTATAAAAGCTTATAATAATTGTGGGGGAGACTGGGGAGCACTGCAGGTTGTTATAGCAGGAGCCAGGAGTACATAATATTATATTAATTTAAAATTAAACAGTGCACACTTTTGCTGCAGGAGTGCCACTGCCAGTGTGACTAGTGGTGACCAGTGCCTGACCACCAGTATAGTAGTATATTGTTGTATACTATCTCTTTATCAACCAGTCTATATTAGCAGCAGACACAGTACAGTGCGGTAGTTCACGGCTGTGGCTACCTCTGTGTCGGCAGTCGGCAGGCAGTCCGTCCATCCATAATTGTATTATAATATATACCACCTAACCGTGGTTTTTTTTTCATTCTTTATACCGTCATAGTGTCATACTAGTTGTTACGAGTATACTACTATCTCTTTATCAACCAGTGTACAGTGCGGTAGTTCACGGCTGTGGCTACCTCTGTGTCGGCAGTCGGCAGGCAGTCCGTCCATCCATAATTGTATTATAATATATACCACCTAACCGTGGTTTTTTTTTCATTCTTTATACCGTCATAGTGTCATACTAGTTGTTACGAGTATACTACTATCTCTTTATCAACCAGTGTACAGTGCGGTAGTTCACGGCTGTGGCTACCTCTGTGTCGGAACTCGGCAGGCAGTCCGTCCATCCATAATTGTATTACAATATATACCACCTAACCGTGGTTTTTTTTTCATTCTTTATACCGTCATAGTCAGTCATACTAGTTGTTACGAGTATACTACTATCTCTTTATCAACCAGTGTACAGTGCGGTAGTTCACGGCTGTGGCTACCTCTGTGTCGGAACTCGGCAGGCAGTCCGTCCATCCATAATTGTATTATTATAATATATACCACCTAACCGTGGTTTTTTTTTCATTCTTTATACCGTCATAGTGTCATACTAGTTGTTACGAGTATACTACTATCTCTTTATCAACCAGTGTACAGTGCGGTAGTTCACGGCTGTGGCTACCTCTGTGTCGGCAGTCGGCAGGCAGTCCGTCCATCCATAATTGTATTATAATATATACCACCTAACCGTGGTTTTTTTTCATTCTTTATACCGTCATAGTCAGTCATACTAGTTGTTACGAGTATACTACTATCTCTTTATCAACCAGTGTACAGTGCGGTAGTTCACGGCTGTGGCTACCTCTGTGTCGGAACTCGGCAGGCAGTCCGTCCATCCATAATTGTATTACAATATATACCACCTAACCGTGGTTTTTTTTTCATTCTTTATACCGTCATAGTCAGTCATACTAGTTGTTACGAGTATACTACTATCTCTTTATCAACCAGTGTACAGTGCGGTAGTTCACGGCTGTGGCTACCTCTGTGTCGGCACTCGGCAGGCAGTCCGTCCATCCATAATTGTATTACAATATATACCACCTAACCGTGGTTTTTTTATACCACCTAACCGTGGCAGTCCGTCCATAATTGTATACTAGTATCCAATCCATCCATCTCCATTGTTTACCTGAGGTGCCTTTTAGTTCTGCCTATAAAATATGGAGAACAAAAAAGTTGAGGTTCCAAAATTAGGGAAAGATCAAGATCCACTTCCACCTCGTGCTGAAGCTGCTGCCACTAGTCATGGCCGAGACGATGAAATGCCAGCAACGTCGTCTGCCAAGGCCGATGCCCAATGTCATAGTACAGAGCATGTCAAATCCAAAACACCAAATATCAGAAAAAAAAGGACTCCAAAACCTAAAATAAAATTGTCGGAGGAGAAGCGTAAACTTGCCAATATGCCATTTACCACACGGAGTGGCAAGGAACGGCTGAGGCCCTGGCCTATGTTCATGGCTAGTGGTTCAGCTTCACATGAGGATGGAAGCACTCAGCCTCTCGCTAGAAAACTGAAAAGACTCAAGCTGGCAAAAGCACCGCAAAGAACTGTGCGTTCTTTGAAATCCCAAATCCACAAGGAGAGTCCAATTGTGTCGGTTGCGATGCCTGACCTTCCCAACACTGGACGTGAAGAGCATGCGCCTTCCACTATTTGCATGCCCCCTGCAAGTGCTGGAAGGAGCACCCGCAGTCCAGTTCCTGATAGTCAGATTGAAGATGTCAGTGTTGAAGTACACCAGGATGAGGAGGATATGGGTGTTGCTGGCGCTGGGGAGGAAATTGACCAGAAGGATTCTGATGGTGAGGTGGTTTGTTTAAGTCAGGCACCCGGGGAGACACCTGTTGTCCGTGGGAGGAATATGGCCGTTGACATGCCAGGTGAAAATACCAAAAAAATCAGCTCTTCGGTGTGGAGGTATTTCACCAGAAATGCGGACAACAGGTGTCAAGCCGTGTGTTCCCTTTGTCAAGCTGTAATAAGTAGGGGTAAGGACGTTAACCACCTCGGAACATCCTCCCTTATACGTCACCTGCAGCGCATTCATAATAAGTCAGTGACAAGTTCAAAAACTTTGGGTGACAGCGGAAGCAGTCCACTGACCAGTAAATCCCTTCCTCTTGTAACCAAGCTCACGCAAACCACCCCACCAACTCCCTCAGTGTCAATTTCCTCCTTCCCCAGGAATGCCAATAGTCCTGCAGGCCATGTCACTGGCAAGTCTGACGAGTCCTCTCCTGCCTGGGATTCCTCCGATGCATCCTTGCGTGTAACGCCTACTGCTGCTGGCGCTGCTGTTGTTGCCGCTGGGAGTCGATGGTCATCCCAGAGGGGAAGTCGTAAGCCCACTTGTACTACTTCCAGTAAGCAATTGACTGTTCAACAGTCCTTTGCGAGGAAGATGAAATATCACAGCAGTCATCCTACTGCAAAGCGGATAACTGAGTCCTTGACAACTATGTTGGTGTTAGACGTGCGTCCGGTATCCGCCGTTAGTTCACAGGGAACTAGACAATTTATTGAGGCAGTGTGCCCCCGTTACCAAATACCATCTAGGTTCCACTTCTCTAGGCAGGCGATACCGAGAATGTACACGGACGTCAGAAAAAGACTCACCAGTGTCCTAAAAAATGCAGTTGTACCCAATGTCCACTTAACCACGGACATGTGGACAAGTGGAGCAGGGCAGGGTCAGGACTATATGACTGTGACAGCCCACTGGGTAGATGTATGGACTCCCGCCGCAAGAACAGCAGCGGCGGCACCAGTAGCAGCATCTCGCAAACGCCAACTCTTTCCTAGGCAGGCTACGCTTTGTATCACCGCTTTCCAGAATACGCACACAGCTGAAAACCTCTTACGGCAACTGAGGAAGATCATCGCGGAATGGCTTACCCCAATTGGACTCTCCTGTGGATTTGTGGCATCGGACAACGCCAGCAATATTGTGTGTGCATTAAATATGGGCAAATTCCAGCACGTCCCATGTTTTGCACATACCTTGAATTTGGTGGTGCAGAATTTTTTAAAAAACGACAGGGGCGTGCAAGAGATGCTGTCGGTGGCCAGAAAAATTGCGGGACACTTTCGGCGTACAGGCACCACGTACAGAAGACTGGAGCACCACCAAAAACTACTGAACCTGCCCTGCCATCATCTGAAGCAAGAAGTGGTAACGAGGTGGAATTCAACCCTCTATATGCTTCAGAGGTTGGAGGAGCAGCAAAAGGCCATTCAAGCCTATACAATTGAGCACGATATAGGAGATGGAATGCACCTGTCTCAAGTGCAGTGGAGAATGATTTCAACGTTGTGCAAGGTTCTGATGCCCTTTGAACTTGCCACACGTGAAGTCAGTTCAGACACTGCCAGCCTGAGTCAGGTCATTCCCCTCATCAGGCTTTTGCAGAAGAAGCTGGAGGCATTGAAGAAGGAGCTAACACGGAGCGATTCCGCTAGGCATGTGGGACTTGTGGATGCAGCCCTTAATTCGCTTAACAAGGATTCACGGGTGGTCAATCTGTTGAAATCAGAGCACTACATTTTGGCCACCGTGCTCGATCCTAGATTTAAAGCCTACCTTGGATCTCTCTTTCCGGCAGACACAGGTCTGCTGGGGTTGAAAGACCTGCTGGTGACAAAATTGTCAAGTCAAGCGGAACGCGACCTGTCAACATCTCCTCCTTCACATTCTCCCGCAACTGGGGGTGCGAGGAAAAGGCTCAGAATTCCGAGCCCACCCGCTGGCGGTGATGCAGGGCAGTCTGGAGCGACTGCTGATGCTGACATCTGGTCCGGACTGAAGGACCTGACAACGATTACGGACATGTCGTCTACTGTCACTGCATATGATTCTCTCAACATTGATAGAATGGTGGAGGATTATATGAGTGACCGCATCCAAGTAGGCACGTCACACAGTCCGTACTTATACTGGCAGGAAAAAGAGGCAATTTGGAGGCCCTTGCACAAACTGGCTTTATTCTACCTAAGTTGCCCTCCCACAAGTGTGTACTCCGAAAGAGTGTTTAGTGCCGCCGCTCACCTTGTCAGCAATCGGCGTACGAGGTTACATCCAGAAAATGTGGAGAAGATGATGTTCATTAAAATGAATTATAATCAATTCCTCCGCGGAGACATTGACCAGCAGCAATTGCCTCCACAAAGTACACAGGGAGCTGAGATGGTGGATTCCAGTGGGGACGAATTGATAATCTGTGAGGAGGGGGATGTACACGGTGATATATCGGAGGGTGAAGATGAGGTGGACATCTTGCCTCTGTAGAGCCAGTTTGTGCAAGGAGAGATTAATTGCTTCTTTTTTGGGGGGGGTCCAAACCAACCCGTCATATCAGTCACAGTCGTGTGGCAGACCCTGTCACTGAAATGATGGGTTGGTTAAAGTGTGCATGTCCTGTTTTGTTTATACAACATAAGGGTGGGTGGGAGGGCCCAAGGATAATTCCATCTTGCACCTCTTTTTTCTTTTCTTTTTCTTTGCATCATGTGCTGATTGGGGAGGGTTTTTTGGAAGGGACATCCTGCGTGACACTGCAGTGCCACTCCTAGATGGGCCCGGTGTTTGTGTCGGCCACTAGGGTCGCTAATCTTACTCACACAGCTACCTCATTGCGCCTCTTTTTTTCTTTGCGTCATGTGCTGTTTGGGGAGGGTTTTTTGGAAGGGACATCCTGCGTGACACTGCAGTGCCACTCCTAGATGGGCCCGGTGTTTGTGTCGGCCACTAGGGTCGCTAATCTTACTCACACAGTCAGCTACCTCATTGCGCCTCTTTTTTTCTTTGCGTCATGTGCTGTTTGGGGAGGGTTTTTTGGAAGGGCCATCCTGCGTGACACTGCAGTGCCACTCCTAGATGGGCCCGGTGTTTGTGTCGGCCACTAGGGTCGCTAATCTTACTCACACAGCTACCTCATTGCGCCTCTTTTTTTCTTTGCGTCATGTGCTGTTTGGGGAGGGTTTTTTGGAAGGGCCATCCTGCGTGACACTGCAGTGCCACTCCTAGATGGGCCCGGTGTTTGTGTCGGCCACTAGGGTCGCTAATCTTACTCACACAGCTACCTCATTGCGCCTCTTTTTTTCTTTGCGTCATGTGCTGTTTGGGGAGGGTTTTTTGGAAGGGACATCCTGCGTGACACTGCAGTGCCACTCCTAGATGGGCCCGGTGTTTGTGTCGGCCACTAGGGTCGCTTATCTTACTCACACAGCGACCTCGGTGCAAATTTTAGGACTAAAAATAATATTGTGAGGTGTGAGGTATTCAGAATAGACTGAAAATGAGTGTAAATTATGGTTTTTGAGGTTAATAATACTTTGGGATCAAAATGACCCCCAAATTCTATGATTTAAGCTGTTTTTTAGTGTTTTTGGAAAAAAACACCCGAATCCAAAACACACCCGAATCCGACAAAAATAATTCGGTGAGGTTTTGCCAAAACGCGTTCGAACCCAAAACACGGCCGCGGAACCGAACCCAAAACCAAAACACAAAACCCGAAAAATTTCAGGCGCTCATCTCTAGTCATAACTGTTTTCTGTGAATGTGGGAGGATAGTAGTTATAGTGTGCTGAGGTCTGACTGGATTGCACCAAGACCTGTTTAATCAATCACCGAGCACAATGAATTTTTAAAGCATGGAATTGCATGAATGACATAGGGATCAATTATTCGGGTTTGCCCTTTTCTGTATATGCAGTAAACATGCAGACATCATGTTCTGACTGCACTCAATGTATACCATATGCAAAGTTATAGTGTGAAGCGTTTGGATATTTTAAATTAATGTGTTTAAAGAGCAGATTCAGAACAGTTTTACTGTGACAGCTACAATAGGTATGTGAGGGATGCGGCTCTGTGACCGGCTGTCACTAGAACGTTGCCGGAATCCTTCCGGTGGAAAGGCCAACAGTCGGCATGATGAGCGCAGAGAGCCACCGAGCCCACTGCATGGCGAGTGCAGTGAGCAAGCAAGGGGCTTCATTGCACTCACCAGTCCCCTCCCCCCGCCCTCCGCCCGTAATCTAAACACCGGATCCTGGCGTCGGTTTGGTGACCAGCGGTATCCCAAACGCTGGTCACCAATACCCAACCCGCATGTGGAGATCATGGTGTGTCTAATATGTCAGTTCTTTTTTGTCTAATCAATTCCGAAGTCCATTTCCCCTCTGGCTATAAGTAAATGACCGTGGCGGTGATTTACCAGCACTTCCAGTTGGTGGGTTAATAAACGAAGCAAGCAAAAATAGATGTTGGTTCATTGGAAAAAAATAGGTTTAATTCCCATGCCCATTTTCTTGCTTCTATTGGTGTTAAATGCTAACTACTCTACAGCAGATTTTTAATGCCAGTGTCGGCCTTGTCTGCACAAATTTTACAATCTTAATATAGATTTGTTCTTACATAATTTTAGATGTATAGATTCAATACCCGCTGGATATGAAGTAATAATAATTTTAATGATATAAAGGGCCCGCTGAGCGTAATACTAAACAGCAGCTTTTATTAATTTACTGTTGCAATTACCATTTACTGTAGAACAGTGATAGCCATCATAAGTAAGCAAGGTTGCCAGATGTAATCTCTGTACATAGCACAATATTGGTATAAACCTACAAAGAGCACAAGGTTAAACCGTATTTGGAGCCCAAAATACAAGCAAATCAATATGGGTTATTCCTGTGTAGAGTCTGTTCAAGGCCGGAGAATAATCATTGGAACACTAGCTTAGGGGAAGCTGCCTTACTTTGTGTGCTCCTGGCTTTATCGAGAATAGTTTCACATTGAGGGGTTTATTCATGAAGCAGTGAAAATTGTTGAGAAGTGAGTCAGTGTAGAAGTTGCCCACCAATCAGCATTGAGGTAACATTTACAATTTGCATACTATACAGTTGTACGGAGCAGCTGATTGGTTGCCATGGGCAACTTCTCCACTGGCTCACTTCTCCACTCTTTTCACTGCTTCATGAAAAGACCCCTATAAAACTCCCCAACGATATTTCAAGCACATCTCATTTGCCTAGAACAGGGGTGGGGAACCTCCGTCCCGCCGTTTGTTCTGGCCCGTTGCTGTGTGTCAGTGAGACACACCGCCCCTCAGTCCGGCGGCGGCTTGTCTCATCTGTCAGGGCAGGGAGGAGAGCACATCTACGTCCGACGGCAGCAGCGGGTAGGATCTCAAACCAGCCGCCGGTTCGTGAGCCAATCAGAGCTCACGAGCCTATCATGAGTCTCCGCTGCCGGTCTGCGAGCTCTGATTGGCTCACAAACCGGCAGCTGGTTTGAGGTCCTACACGCCGCCGCCCAACATACCTGCGCTCTCCTCCCTGCCTGGTCCCTGACAGCTGAGACACGCCGCCGGACTGAGCAGTGCACTAAGGGGCAGGAGAGGCGCACACTGTGCTCTCCTCCCCTGACACACTGCAGCAGCGGTGAGCAGCACAGTTGGATGGGGGACGGGTGACATTTGTGTATCTGGCACTGTGAGGTATTTGTGTATCTGGCACTGTGGCGGCATAAGTATATCTGGCACTGCACTGTTGGGGGGGGGGAGACTAATTTTTAAGTTGATTGCTTTTGTATGGCCCCTGAAGGATTTAATAAATATCCAAGTGGCCCTTGGTAGAAAAAAGGTTCCCCACCCCTGGCCCAGAAAGTAACCAACATGGTAACCCTGCCAACAAGTCATTACATCACTGATAGATCAGCACGGTTGATGTTCATAAGTGTGTGATATTTATTAGTATTTTATTAATGCAATTTTGGAATTATTTCCAGCTCGCTAACAAAGGGATGGTATGCGTTATTATTAAAATCAAGTATTATTAATTCATTAGCAGTCAAGGTAACCGAAGAGAGAGAGATGTAAGTTATGTATGCTAATTTAACTTATAGTGAAATCAGACGCATGTATAATCCAGATATGATAAGTCATTGGCAGTCAATACAAAAGAGATACCCAGGGAGCGCTTAGTATAGCATAGAGCAGCGCTCTCCATCTTCTACAGTTTGGAAGACTAATGTTGTTATCGCATGAGGTGGATGACAGGGAAGAACCTGGAATTTGAATAAATCAAAATAAAAAACAATTGTGACATAATGAAGTAATAATTCCAACAAAGTAAATAATTAACATAGCATGTTTATGTCAACCACCTACTGCCCTGTAACCGAGAATTGGAGCAGGTAATCCGTATGGGCTGATAGGTCCCACCCATTATGGGAGTTTGGTCTATCGGGGAGGTTGGCATGATTTGTGGTGATGTGATTGGGTGGATCAGGAAGAGGCTTGGGGGGGAACAGGAGTTGTTCTCTTATGGGCCAGTCCAACCCTGGTTGGGGTGGACAGGGGGGGTTGGAGTATAAAGAGGACCTGTATGATCAATCAAACATTTTCCATACATTCTAAAACTCTTTAGCCTATAAGACACAGATTTCTTTTGTCATAGGCAGATGGTGTTTGTTAAATATTTTAGTTGACTTGCAGATAGAAAGTCTATTAAACATTTATCTTCTTCTGGAGGAAAAAATGTCAATTCATGATTGTATGTTACAATTTGCAATGGATTTTGGTCCTTTCCATCTTGTAAAGACCTTACTTCAAAGGTATAGTATTTGTAAAAAATACCGATCAACTGATGTCCCATTGCCTATTCATAGCCTGACACTGCCTTGACTACTATGAGCCTGATTTACAGTTTAACTCAAAATTGTGACTGTTTCCACACAAAAATGTGTCAGTATAGTTACATCTCTGTGGCTGTATTTGACGTTGCACATCTCTTACGATACATATCGCTTTAAATGCAGTGAATGCATCATAATCATCAACTGGGAACCTTGCATTGGGCATATGGGATACTCCAAAATAAAGATGTAGCTTAAGGACACGAGCCAGTCAGAATTGCGCACATCCTGAAGATGCTTGGTTCACTTCCATCCGTATGGTGTCTATTTACTAAGCATTGGACGGAGATACAGCAGATGAAGATAGAGTACCAGCCAATCAGCTCCTAATTGTAATTTTTCAAACCAGCCTGTAACATGGCAGTTAGGAGCTGATTGGCTGGTACTTTATCTTCATCCACTTTATCTCCGTCCAAGGCTTAGTAAATAGACCCCCCCCCCCTTTTTTTCCCCCCAAAAATCTTTTTATTGAGTATATGCAGGAAAGTACAAAATACAGTACACAAACTGACAGAAGTGTTATTGTCAAAACACATATTCAAGTACAGGACGAAACCAGCAAGATGATTCTACCCAAAAATTCCACAAAAGTATTGTGTACAGACATAGAAAATCAACAATAATAAGAGTAAAAGAAAAAAGAGCGGTAAGAGAGGGGGGGGGGGGGATAAAATAAGGGGGAGAAGAATCAATTTGCTTACTACCAACAGCATTTGATACCGTGGACCATGGGCTTCTGATTGAGCGACTGATACATTTCTGTGGTCTGGATGGCACAGTACTAAGATGGTTCAAATCATTTCTCAAAGGCAGGTCACAGAGAGTATCGTCTGGATTATACTCATCACCACCAGTGCCATTGCCATGTGGTGTCCCACAAGGTTCTATACTATCCCCCATGCTTTTTGCAGTATACATGCTCCCATTGGGCGAAATAATCAGATGCCATGGCCTGGTCTACCACTGCCATGCAGATGATACACAACTGTACTTGTCCTTTGCTCCGGGCACTGATAACCCAATAGCAACCCTAAATGGCTGTCTAGCTGAACTACAGGAGTGGATGAGCGCCAGTTGGCTGCGACTGAACCCGGATAAAACAGAGGTCCTTATGATATGACCGCAACATCAAAGGACAAGACTGCAGCATAGCCAACCAACTGGACTTACATTCGGGGATTCAGAATTATAGACCAGTGATCGTGTGCGGAATCTTGGCGTTGTCCTGGATGGTGGCTTGACACTTAAATATCAGCCACAATCAAATCCTCATTCTTTCACCTGAGGAACATAGCCAGAATCAAGCACTTAATTCCCTCAGATGATCTGCCAAAAGTCATCCATGCATTTGTATCATCTCGTTTAGACTACTGTAATGCCCTCTACCTTGGTCTACCAGCAAAAGAATTGCAGCGCTTACAGCTGGTGCAAAACACAGCTGCCAGCCTATTAACCAACCAGCCCCGTTCTAGCCACATAACATCCATCCTCTACTCCCTTCACTGGCTACCTGTAAGATGGCGAATCATATTCAAGATTGGCTTACTGAGTTTCAAAGCATTACATGACCAAGGCCCAAGGTACCTGAAACAGCTTCCTACCCCATACTGCCCCACTCCATTACTGCGATCTGTAGATGAAGGACTTTTAGCAGTACCTAGAATCTACCGTAATTCATCTGGGGGTCGAGCTTTTAGTCATGCGGCTCCAACTCTATGGAATTCACTTCCCCGCACAGTGCGAGAGGCCCCAACTATAGAATCCTTCAAAAGTAGACTCAAGACTTTTCTGTTTACTCAAGCATTTCCATAATGTCCCTTTTAGTATCCTCATGCTTCTGTATTTTATGAAAATGTACTTTATTATTTTCTGTACTATATTATGCTATGTATCTGTCAAGCGCCTTGAGTCCTATTGGGGAAAGAGCGCTATATAAATAAAATTATTATTATTATTATTATTATAACATATTAGTATGTCCCTTAGAAAGCATGTACGTGTGTCAAATACTGAATCAGTAGCATGTATTAATCAGCCAATCACGGTGAGGTATATTACAGCAAAAAATACAGTTGCCGTCATGTCATAGGATTTCAAATCAATAAAGACCTGTTTGTCTCTGATATGTCTTCAAGCACTTTTTTATGCAAATACCATTCCGTAGTCTCAAATTGCGCAAAAATCTGGGTTTGAGTGACCACTGGTAATGTAACTATGTAAGGGTTCCATTTTTTTTTATAAAACTGAACCACACCTTTCTATATATCAGACAAAGTAGAATAACGAACTATATATGGAATCTTAAGAAGCATCTGGTGTACTGCAGCTAAGGTCGGTGAATGTTTAGATATACACTTTTTGAGGATAACTTTCTTCACAACGGTAACCAATAATGTCAAGAAAGGGCATACATGTTTGTAGATATAATTTAAATTCCACACAGTAAAGTCAGCCAAAAGAAGAGCCCTCAGATTCTATGTGGCTCCAGCAGCGAAGTTGGCATTAATATAGTAAATAGACCCCTTAATTACATGAACGTTCCTGATCCGACTCAGCAAGCACTAGTGAATGCAAGCAACAAATATGTGTGCACTATGCTTTCTCCCAGGCAGCTTCCTCTTTACCTCAGGGCGGACGACCTGTGAGGTACAAAGATGGCTAGCCCTGGAAAGGCCATAGCACAGTTTATCATTTACTTGGAGGCCATCAGGTTGAGGTATCAGATGCAGTTGGCTATAGGATGCGCTCTCTTCCGTCTCAATATGGAGCATAGCGGAATCCGCTGTAAAGGAAGAATAAAAAAGCAATGGAAAATCTGGTGTCAAATTCTCTTTATTTGTAGTGAAATATACAGAGATAGGAAAATGCGAATGCGACTCCATTTAGCCATGTTCTAGCAAACTGTGCAAGGTGATTCTGAGTCAGGTGGTTCGCTGACATTTCTCTCTGCAGGAAGATTGATGTTTCTGGGTACCGACTGGGCACCTCGTGGGCATAAAGCCGTGGGCACCATATTCTGAGTTGTGGGTATGCCAAAGGAAACACGCGTTTCTTTGTATCTCTTGCACCCAGCATGGGGTAGGTTTAAATGCCAATGATATTAACAGATGTCCTGTTTTTACTTACAAACAATGGAGCAGTGCAATGCATACAGCTGGGGCAGCCAAACGCCCTGTCCGCGATTGTTACTGACAGCTAGAGGTAGTTTATCTCTTTGAGTGACATCACTGCCAGGCTAGCCCCCACTAAATGTAATGGAAGGTAGTGGAAGGCACACACAAAGTAGGACTTGAGTACAGCAGCAGATGCTGAGGAACAAGCTCCATGGGCTGGAACCTAAGGTGGGGATTCTGGTTTGGTACATAAGTGGAACCTAAGGAGGGGATTCTTGGTTGGTACATAAGTGGAACCTAAGGTGGGGATTCTGGGTTGGTACATAAGTGGAACCTAAGGTGGGGATTCTGGGTTGGTACATAAGTGGAACCTAAGGTGGGGATTCTTGGTTAGTACATAAGTGGAACCTAAGGTGGGGATTCTGGGTTGGTACATAAGTGGAACCTAAGGTGGGGATTCTGGGTTGGTACATAAGTGGAACCTAAGGTGGGGATTCTGGGTTGGTACATAAGTGGAACCTAAGGTGGGGATTCTTGGTTAGCACATAAGTGGAACCTAAGGTGGGGATTCTGGGTTGGTACATAAGTGGAACCGAAGGTGGGGATTCTGGGTTGGTACATAAGTGGAACCTAAGGTGGGGATTCTGGGTTGGTACATAAGTGGAACCTAAGGTGGGGATTCTTGGTTGGTACATAAGTGGAACCTAAGGTGGGGATTCTGGGTTGGTACATAAGTGGAACCTAAGGTGGGGATTCTGGGTTGGTACATAAGTGGAACCTAAGGTGGGGATTCTGGGTTGGTACATAAGTGGAACCTAAGGTGGGATTTCTTGGATGGTACATAAGTGGAACCTAAGGTGGGGATTATTGGTTGGTACATAAGTGGAACCTAAGGTGGGGATTCTGGGTTGGTACATAAGTGGAACCTAAGGTGGGGATTCTGGGTTGGTACATAAGTGGAACCTAAGGTGGGGATTCTGGGTTGGTACATAAGTGGGGGGGGAGACGTACGAACTTTGGCCTGGCATAATAATGTGGGGTACTCTGTGCTCACCCATTTTGGGTGGACTCTGTGCTGGTACCTAAGCGAGTGATGCTGTGCTGGCAAATAAGATTTTATCAGAAAGAACCCTCTCTTAACTGCTGGTAAGCAAACTATGGGAATAAAATTGTTCTCCTCCATGTAAAGTCCTTTTCGTAATATGGCAACGCCACTGGCTTAAACATTAAGACGTACGTATATTCGCATTAGCAATGTGCTTGCAATCCATCCGTATTTTTAATGCAACTCAGAATCATGCCCATTGAATGAGAAAGTGCAAATGGGGAGAGATATTGTTGCATTACAAATAATTCCTCTGCTTGACCATTTAAAAGCAGACAAAGACTTCCATGAACGACACATGCTGGGCAGTAACAGAAGGTGACACCACTGACTCCCCTAATCAGTATCCTGGCTGATTAGACAGTAATTGCATTTCTCCATAAGACCAGGCAATCATGGATTAAGCTGTTTATGTTGTGTGAACTCATTTGACTAATTATGTGATGTATTGATTTGGTAAAAAGTCGTTATAGTATCAGGGGAAGAAAGTGAAATGGAGCTTTTACTCACTGACCCTTGTTTGTATATACAGGGGGGTATTCAATTAGTGCCATTTTTTCAACCAGTCAAAAAAAAGACACTTTTCGCCCGTCTTTAGGTCGAATTTACATTTGACCCATCCAATGTCCGTGCCGGGTTTTTTTTCGACTGGGCGAAAACCACGTGTTTTGTCGAATTTGCCACCAATCCACGTGTTTTGTCGAATTTGCAGGCGTTTTCTACAGTTTGTGGGTACGTTTTCGCCCATGCCGATTCAACAAAAATTAAAGGGCATGGCGAAAATGGATTAAAAAACGGGCGAAAACCCCTATTGAATACACAGACGTCAAATTAATGCCGATTTTCCGACTGTCAGAAAATTTGGCTCTAACTGAATATACCCTATAGGGGTCTATTCAATTTAAGTCGGATTTCCCGACTTGACGGATAAACTGCAGTTTCCGACAATTTAAGGTCGAATCCAGATTCTACCTGTTCAACCAAACTAGCATTTATCTGACAAGTCAGAAATCCGACTTGTCGGAAAATACGTGGATCGGCGTATTAGCAGCGAAACCACGTGTTTTTGTCTGATTCGCGGCCAAATCTGACAGGTTTTAGCCCCGTTTCTGATCATGTCAATCTGATTTTTTTTTTAAAAGTCGGATTGGCATTGTCGAGAACAGCCAAAACCTGTCGGATTTGGCCGCTAATTGAATACTGAAATGTCGAATCCTTTCCGTCGGAAAGGATCCGACATCTATTGAATGCGCCCCATAGTGTCCATTTTGCTTATTGCATTGCAGGTGGGAGGGGATTTAAAAAATGCAGATTAATTTAGTGTTTACGCATCCTACATAGCTCAATCTGAAGGTGGGTACACACTGGTAGATATATCTGCGGTTCAATGAATCTACAGATATATCTATAGCTGGATTGGGCAGTGTGTTGTGCATACACACTGCCCAGTTGAGCCATCAATCACTGCCGCCTGCTGCAGGAAGTGTACTGGCAGTTGGCTGACCGCCTGCACACACATAACTTTGCACCAATATATCTGTAGATATACTGGTCATCATATGTGCAGCAGGACCAACGTGATATATCTGTGAACGACGGTGTTCACGGACATATTGTTGGTACACACCGGCCAACGGCCCCACAATATATATCGTCTGTTCAGTAGAACAGCTGTAAGGCAGAGTATAAAAACTAATTTGTGATTTTTGTGTTCAGAATTTGTTTGGTGGATGCAAAAGCAGGCAGTATTTCTTTTTGCTGCAAGTAAAAAAGTAAAATATATTTAATTCCACATTGGGGCGTGGCTTGGATCGGAATGGAGTAGCAGTGTGCAGCTCTGGCTCTCCATAATAATCCTGCTTAAATATCCGTTTTCCCCTAACCCGTGACTCCTGTGAAATACCTGCAGGCATAGGAAGATGTGCTGCCCCTGCTGTCATCCGCGCTGGCCGGGAGCGTGAAGCGGCTCCTTATATCAGACCCCTCCAGTGTGCTGGCCCGGCTCCCTGCCTCTCTGCGTGCCGGAGCTAGAGGGAAGACGCGTAAGACACGCGACAGCGCTCCTGACGGCGGCCCTGCAGTGATCCCCCAGCTGGGGATCGGAGACCGAGGAGATCCTGACTGACGGCCGGGAGCAGCGGTAACTGCCAGAAGACCCGGCGGGCGGGTGAGTGCGGGGAGGAAAGCCCGCGAAGCCGCCATCTTCTTTTCTTTTCTTCTATTTCTCCTTCTGGGAAGCTTGTCTCTCAGCGCCATCTGGTGGTGCAATACGGTGAACTGAGCTGTGGCTGGAGCTACCTCTCTATCTCCCTCCTGGGCTTAATAAATGATCAAAAGTGTGGAGCCCCAACAAACAAAATAAATAAATAAATAAATATAAAATAAAAAAATATTACTCCCCCTACATCAGGGGTGGCCAATCTGTCAGAGGGAAAGAGCCCAAAAATATCTGTAGTAAACTCAGAGAGCCTGTATTATGCGCGGGGTCAAAGGTGTACGTGCAAAAAATGGGGTGTGGCCTGAAATAATAAAGATCCACAAAAAATACACTGAAATAAGACAGCCTCCCCCTTCACTCTGTGCCTCTCTGCCTGCTCCCCCTTCACTCTGTGCCTCTCTGCCTGCTCCCCCTTCACTCTGTGCCTCTCTGCCTGCTCCCCCTTCACTCTGTGCCCCTCTGCCTGCTCCACCTTCACTCTGTGCCCCTCTGCCTGCTCCACCTTCACTCTGTGCCCCTCTGCCTGCTCCACCTCTATCTCTTCCCTCTCCAGTCACTGGTAGCCACCCTCACCTGCATGACAGTGAGCCGGCGTACAGTTAATCCACACAGGCGCCGCTTCTTCACGGCAATGGCAAGATTCCTAGACAGGCTGGCTCCCAGCAGCCCTGCAAGGTGGGAGCCGGCCACGGGTCAAAGTGTGGAGAGTGCAGACTGTCAGAAGCAGCGGGAGCCGCATCAGTGAGAAGAAAGAGCCACATGCGGCTCAAGAGCCACACGTTGGCCACCGCTGCCCTACATCCATTGAGGAGTTCCTGAATGTACAGAAAAAGGAAGGGAATAGAGGGCAATAATAAGGAAGGAAACAGCACAGTCCTTATATACTCCCTGCAAACCTGCAACAACCACATAGTTTTGCTCTCGTGCTGAACCAGTTAGTCTCCTATTCTCTGCATACAACCTATTCTGTGGTGTGCTCATAAGCCTGCTCTACTTTGCTACATTATTATTTATCATATCTGCCCGATCCGAGCGGCTCCAGCACCTGTGTTGACCTGATACTGCTCAGAGACTTTTTTGCTGTAATATCCTTGGGGTCCTGACTTCGCGTCCAGTGCTGCAATGGTGAAAGGAGGTCAGAGCGCGGCGAGCGCCGCTGCAAAACTGGAGAAATTTGCTAGGTCGCAACAGGCAACTCATTCGGCAAAGCAGGGTGACACTGACCCATCCCCGCCTGCGGCTGAGGTCGCTGCCCTCGACCCCACTGAGCAGGTTCAGTCTACCCAGCAAATACTACAGGCCATTTTTGCGTCTGAGCAGAGGGTCACAGACAAGATTGGGCAAGTCCAGGCGGACGTCTCTCTCCTAAGACAGGATCTACAAAAAATCCGGGAAAGAGTGGGTGAAACTGAGCATCGGATATCAGCTCTGGAAGACACTACATCACCCTTACAATTGAAAGTGGCCGACCTGTCTACCCAGGTGATATCTATGCAGAGTAAAATGTCCGATATCGAGGGGAGACTACGGCGCAACAACGTTCGGTTTGTTGGGCTCCCTGAGAGGGCAGAGGGCACCTCCCCGGAATCCTTTCTGGAAAATTGGCTTATTAAATTATTTGGCAAAGAAGCATTTACCTCTCAATTCGCGGTGGAACGAGCGCACAGGCTCCCGCCTAGACCGCCACCACCCGGGGCTCCGGCTAGAACATTTATTGCTCGTTTCCTACATTTTAAGGACCGTGACGCTATACTCCGCATGGCCCGAACACAGGGCCCTATCCAACTAGATGGACATAATATATCCGTTTTCCCTGACTTTGCCCTGGAGGTGCAAAAGAGTAGATCACAGTTTCTGCATGTTAAGCGTCAACTCCGTGACCGCAATATACAATACTCTATGCTGTTCCCGGCCAAATTGAGGGTGGTGTCCGATAACACCACTCATTTCTTCTCCACTCCTCAAGATGCTGCTGCATGGTTGGAACGACAGCCTCGTCCTCCTCGTTGATGTATTATCATACATTTGTTGATTTGTTACTTTCTTATTACTGGCTAAGACTAACTGTTTCAAATCATGTTACGCTAGTCATGCTGTGGATATACATGCAATGTACTAGGGGGGTAATGCTGAGCAGCCTAATATTGATATTAATCTTTGTCTCGTTTTTATATGTTGGGGTACGCTGCTAGATATGTTTTTCTTTTTTTTTCTTCCTTCTTTTTTTATTTTTCCAGGGTTAGGGTACTACTTCTACTGGTACTCTGGGGAGAGTTTATGCCGAAGATAGTGTAGGGGCATTTCTTTGGGATCTTAGTTAGGCCCCTATCCCTTAGCTTAGTTACTTTGGTGGGAGTTATGGGATCCAGGTATACGTTATGTTCGCAAGGTGATACAGGGTGGGTGTGGGGGGGGTTAGATTGTTTTTTTTCATGCCATCAATTTCTGCCTATGTGTGTGTTCTGCTACACTGCGTTATTAGGTGATACAGGGTGGGTGCGGGGGGGGTTAGATTATTTTTTTCCAAGCCATCACTTTTTAGCTCTGTGCGTATCTTGCAAAGACGCGTATTTTCTGCATTATGTTGCTTTGTGCTCTTATGCCTCCAGGAACGTAGGGGGACTGGTTATTCCTGTCCCTATGTACTGTTGGCTCAACGTTGCTATGCGGCGATGCCAGGCTCTGCTATATGTCTCTTTAACCTATCCTGTTATCCCTCTCCGGTATGATTTCTATGTCTACTGTTTCTGAGGGGCTCCGTCTGCTCAGCTGGAACGTTCGGGGATTGAATGAAAAAATCAAAAGATCGTTAGTCCTGACTCAGGTTAAAAAATATCAGGCAGACATAATTTGTCTTTCTGAAACACATTTGCATGGAGGTAGAGTGTTGGCGCTTAGAAAACCATGGGTCAGTCACGTGTATCATTCCACCTTCTCTAGCAATGCAAGAGGCGTTTCTGTAATGATTAAAAAGTCCGTACAATTTCATATGGATGAATGTGAAACTGACCAATATGGCAGATACGTCTTCCTACGAGCCCATATTAACAGCCGACTGTTTAATATATTAGCAGTGTATGTCCCCCCGCCATATAACAATGAGGTCCTCCGGCACGCTGCCCGTTTTCTGGCCCGGTCCCCTGCTACCCCGGTGATATGTCTAGGAGATTTTAACAATGTCATGGATGGTGGCATGGACAGGTGGAGGGAGTCGGTTGCATCTTCCCCTCCCCTGGCGTCCCCTACCTCATTCGCAAGATTGGTGGGGGAGATGGGGCTGGTGGATATATGGAGATGTCGAAATCCCGCGGCCACTCAGTTCTCCTGTCAATCCGCTACTCATCACGCTTTTTCTCGTATTGATTTAGTGTTGGTTTCCCGGGGTTTGTCCCCGGACGTGCTGGCGGTGGATTATCTCCCTAGGGGCATATCGGATCATTCTCCTGTTTTGGTCACAGTTAATATAGGTTGGGAACGGGGAGCAAAAATGTGGAAGCTTAATCCCTTTTGGTTGACTCTGCTGGGGAAAGGTGAGGATCTGATGGCCGCCTGGGAAGGGTTCCAGGAAGATAATTCACTATACAGTGTTCTGACAATGAAGCATGATGCCTTTAAGGCATTCCTGCGGGGCTCCTTTATAAAACGGATCTCTGAAGTTAAAGCGTTCAGTAAAAGGGAGGAGATGCGGTTGGAATACTTGTGCCAGCAGTTGGAATCTCAATATCTTAATACCCATTTGCGGTCTGATGAATTGTTGTGGAAGAACGCGCAGAGTGAGTGGTCGGATTGTTTATTTGAGAAATCCAGACGTAGACTCCTTTTTGCGGGACATGAGCAGTATTTTCGGGCTGAGATGAATGGCAGCTATTTGGCCTTTTTGGCCCGATCTGATTCCCCTAGAACAGTAATTCAGTGTGTGAAAAATTCTGCTGGCCAAATGTGTTACTCTGGATCAAAGGTGGCGGAGACTTTCCGTAGTTACTATTCCTCGCTCTATGCCTCCCGAGCCGGTTACTCTGATGATCAGCTGGGGGATTTTTTGGCTCAGTTGACCTTGCCATGCTTGTCCCGGGAGGACTCTGGGGCTCTGGATGCGCCTATCACGGTGGAGGAGGTGGAGGCCGCGATCCTGTCTCTCCCGGCGTCTAAGGCACCGGGATCGGATGGACTCCCGGGCGAGGTCTATAAAAAATACATTACTTTTTTTGCCCCCTATCTCCTACAACTGTTTGAACTACTCTTAAAGGGTGGGGCCCTCCCGCGTTCTATGGCCGAGGCCAATATAATTGTCCTGCTGAAACCAGGGAAAGACCCCCTGCTCCCCGAGTCCTATCGACCCATTTCCCTCCTCAACACTGATGTAAAAATATTGGCAAAAATCTTGGCATCTCGATTGAATTTGGTAATTACAACGATAATTCATCCAGACCAGACGGGCTTTATGCCGGGTAAGTCCACGGCCCAAAATTTACGCAGATTGTTCTGTCATCTCCAGAGAAATGATGTGGGGGGATCGGACGCGGTGGTGGTGTCCCTTGATGCGGCCAAAGCGTTCGACTCCGTAGAGTGGAGGTACCTATGGGGGGTGCTGGAGAAATTTGCCTTTGGTCCTCGTTTTATTGGCTTTATCCAATTATTGTATTCCTTGCCTGTGGCTCGTGTGACGGCCAATGGTTTCACGTCTGAGCTTTTTGCACTGGAGAGGGGCACTCGACAGGGCTGCCCCCTGTCTCCTGCACTGTTTGCGATGGCCGTGGAGCCGTTGGCCGCCCTGCTGCGAGGTAATGGCGGGGTCAGGGGAGTTGAGATTGGGGGTCATGTGGATGTGGTGGCGTTATACGCGGATGACATGCTACTCTTCCTGCAGGACTCTGATGACTCCCTACGAACAGCATTACATGTAGTGGAGAATTTTGGTATCTTTTCCGGTCTGCTAATTAACTGGGACAAGTCCCACATATTTCCTATCTCTGGCCTTCTTCCCGAAAACACACAGGGGGCGTATCCTTTGCAATGGACACTGCGATTCAAATATCTAGGCATCTGGATTACTCCTATGGCGCGTAGCTATATGGCCCAAAATATTGACCCCATACTAGCGACATTTAAGGAAAAAGCACATAGCTGGAAAAAATTACCGCTGTCTGTCCTGGGTAGGGTCAATTTATTTAAAATGGTGATGCAGCCAAAGTTTCTCTATGCTCTACAGAATTCCCCGGTCTACCTTCCCAAGAAGATCTTTACTGTTATTGAGGGAGTTTTATCCTCATTTATATGGAGTGGCAGGCAGGCGCGGGTCTCTATAAGAACGATGTGCAGATCTCAGATGTCTGGCGGAGCAAGCCTCCCAGACCTCAGACTGTACTATGTGGCCACTCAGTTGGCCCATCTGAGTGAATGGACTGGGGACTCTCTGGGGGATACGATGAGGGGGTATCTGGCTGAGCGGACGGAGTGCTCTCCTGCTTTCTCTCTCTCTCCTCTTCAACTTCTCCTTTCTGGTCTCTCAACGTCTGGCATGCCTCCCTTGTTGCGTCAAGCCTTGCTTATCTGGCGTTATGCGCACACTTTGTATGACTGGGAGGGACATGATACCTGTACTCCATTGTGGTTCAATAGTGCATACCCTGAGCTATATGAGATGTCGCTAGATAACATATGGATTGCTAGGGGAGTAGTGGCACTGGGTCAGCTATACCACGGTGGAGTGCTGAAGTCATTTCAGCAACTAAAGATCGAATTTGATGTGCCTAACACAGTTATGTTCCGATACTTTCGGCTTAGACATGCTGTACAGACCCAATTCCCTCACGGCCCACCATCGATTGCTGACTCACCTGTTAAAACGCTGCTTACTTCAATGAGCCGGAGGGGGAAGGTGTCTACCATATATGCTGCTTTAAATAACAATAGCTATCCCGATCTATTAAACAATCTCCGTACTAAATGGGAGACTGATTTAGGGCAATTGTCCCAAGAGCAGTGGCTTCAGATTATGAGTTCACTTAAATACACTACACCATGTATAAGGTATAAGCAGGTTTTTTTCTACATTCTACACAGGTCCTATCGCACTCCGGTTAGTATGCAGAGGGCTGGTCTTAGGGAAGATTCTAACTGCCCCAGGTGTCAGGCAGCTGATGCCGGATTTTGGCACTTATTGTGGGACTGCCCTGAGATTTCCCTTTTCTGGCATAGAGTTTGGTGTGATGTAGTCATGACAGCACCGTCCCTTCCTACATTAGATCCTGGCATATGTTTATTTGGGCTAGATTTGGAGGAGACGCACTCTGTTTTGCTGTACAAATATGTCCTGTGTCTCACAACGCTAGCTAAGGTGGTTATTGCTAGGGTCTGGTTCTCTGCTGACATACCTAGGGTGGAGCACTGGAGAGCGTTGGTGAACGAGGTAATTCGCCATGAGAGACATATGTATAAAATACGGGGTTCCACCTCTCGATTTACGGAGATGTGGGGCCGCTGGGGTGGCACAGGGCAGGGCGAACAAATATCAAGCACATGAGCGACATTGTAAAACTATGGATACTCCTCGTCATGGATATATATATGTAACTATATATGATAAGAAATAACACGCACACCAAAATGTGATTGAAAAAATCGGTTTATTGATGGCAACTGTTGAGGTTATAGTTGAATCTCAATGTTGATGTTTTGTTTTGTTTTGTTTGTTTGTGACATAAAACTCAATAAAAACTACTTGATTTAAAAAAAAATATATATTTAATTCCCCTTGCATTGCAACATGGTTTGTCAAGGCGTAAATTTTATAGCACCTTCCCATTAATTCTGGCATTTATGACTTACAGTAAACGCAGTTCTGAGATATCTAAATTGTTTGTGACAGTATAAATTCCCAGTTATATATCTATTTTAGGGAATTTTTTTTAAGATGTGGAATCAATTCCCATGATTAGCTTGTTAAATAAGGCTACATAACTGGAATAACAGAAAGTAGCTCAGCTGTGCGCTCTAATTACAAGTTTAATACATAAAAAATGGGGGGGCGTGGCTTAGCTTTCACACTGAGAGGACGTGCTTTTTACCTGCTCCTGAGGGCACTTCGTCAAACCTTTCCTAAAATAAACTTGCTCCCTCCCTGGGTACCTGGAAGTGTCTCAGGCAGCCTCTCTTACCCTGCTACACTTGCTGGGGGGATCCCGCGGAGTCGGGGAGCGCTTCTCAGCCCTCCTGCGGATTGCGGCCTTCCCCTCAGCGTGGAGCCGGGACCTGGAGTTGGGACTGTGGCCGGGCGAGACATCCGGAGCTGTGCTGCTGCTTCGTGGAGCTCCTCTGGATCCCTGGGGGGTGCCTGGCGGCCAGTCTGATAGCGCCTACAGACCCCCGCCTACCGCACTACAGCCCCGAGCACGGGACACGGAGCGGAAGACGCGGCCCTTCAAGACGGGGACGGAGCGGCGGCCATCTTGCCTCCGGCTGTGGACCTCGTGAGAAGACGGGACTCCGGCCGGGTGAGCTGCTGCACCCCTCCCCCTCGACTGCTAGTCCCCTTGCCGTTGAGGCGGCCGGATCCCACTACCGCTGAGCTCAATTTCTCTGAGCTCCAGTCACCGCACCTCCCGCCGGCCGCTATCCGCCTCCTGCCCTGCAGAGATCACGAGAGCTCCCAGGGTGGCTACACCATCGCGGCCCACACTGCCAGGCAATATAAGTGGCCACAGGCCTTAGGGCTCTTTAATCACATGAGCCGCAGAGCTCACACCGGCTACGCGGAGCAGTGACCCGACTGTGACAGACAAGGGAGACACGCGGCGGCCATCTTGCCGAACCCCGCTGAGGTCACCGGCCACCATCACTGCCTGCTGACGGACAAAGCGCCCTCTAGACGTCCTCGGACCCGACGGGTGAGTCCTCACGCGGCCCGCTGCCTATCGCGGGACCCGCGACTCCTCTTTTTCACCCCCACGAGCAATAACCTGTCTGAAGCCAGCGACACAGGACCCCTGGACCTCCTGCGACGCGGCATCCTAACCCGGATTCCTGGGGGGAGACCGCGTTCTGGAGGCACGGACTCGCCGACCCTCCACCCTCTCCCCGCATTGAATCCCTGGTCACCCGCATCTCTAGGGACCCGGCTGCACACGGCAACAGTCCCTCCTAAAACTCCCACATTTACATTCGGTGGAAGGAAGGCCCCCATTCCTGGGCAGCATTCATTGCTGGTCCCCGCCGTCGCTCTCACCTAGCCTGCAGTGGTGGTGCCTCCCTGTCAAATACAGGCACTCCCCGCTCCATTGGACATTCTGCCAGAGTCTCCGCGGGCCTCTAAGACGGGATAGCGACCTGTCCTACCTAGTACACACCTGGCTGCCCCCCTCGCCCTGAGCTCGGCGGATAACCACGAGGAAAGCTGCGGTCCCACAGTGCGGGTGCTTAGATGGCCCTCACCCCACCTACCCACCGCAAGAGCGACTTGCAAGTGTGACTTGCACTCCATTACCAAACCAAGTTTCTCTCCCTGCTCGCTGAGCCACATAAACAAGTCTGTTTATCGTATCACTATTGGGACTATCCCAGCCATCAATCCAGTGTCCTGTCCATCCTAAGTTCATAGGGAACCCGGTATCTGTGAGATAATTTCCTCTACCTGTGATGGACATGAATCTAGAACCGTGATATGTAACATTAGTCTTTGAGGGGTGTTTAACATACTTTGTACTTCCTGAGCGGGAGCACAGTATATGTATATCATATCTAACAAAATTAAGTTAATCAGGGGCCATTTCTACTAGGAAAAAGAAGCAAAAGTTTAGAGGCCCCATCTTAACCCCAGCAAGTTTTGTCAAAGGGTAATGTTGCATTTATTTTGTTCTTACTATTAGCTGAATCTGTGTTTTCTATATGGCTCGTGATTCCTTACTATATGTCCCTTGGTCCCATCTATGTGTTTAATAATGTGCAGAGGCGTCACTCACCTCTTGGACACCCGGTGCGGCGGCAAAAGAGGGGGCGGGGCTTCACAGGAAGGGGCGAGGCTTCACGGACTGACATCCCTTGTTTATCAGCTTGAATGACTTGAAAGGGGCGTGGTTTCCCGAAAGGGGCGGGGCTTCACATCCCGACACCCGTTTTTTATTTTCAACTTGGGGGGTCAGGAGGTGCAGGCTCACTCCTCGGGAGTGCTGTGCCTGCAGTGCTGGCTCCTACACAGTGACAGGAGCCGACTGCTGCACTTAATATAACAGTGCAGCACTCGGCTCCTGTCTCTTAGCAGGAACCAGCATTTTGGTGTCACCCCTTGGCGGGTGACACCCGGGAGCGGGCCGCACCCCCCGCACCTCCCTTGTGACGCCACTGATAATGTGGCTTGTGTTTTCTGTCTTGGGGGTCTATATTGTCTATGTGTCCTACTACTCCTACAATCTCTGGAAAAAAATGCCCTTCCTTCCTACAAGTGTAACATATATTATTGACCATTAGGGATCTGGGGTTTTCTGTATGTGCCAGTATACTTACCGTCCTCAACCTCTCCACCTGTTGTTCTCTGCGCCTAGCACTATTCTTGTGATGTTCAGTAGCACACTCTCTAAGATTAGCTACTGTGACCCCTTTCCAAATTGGCAAAGAAGTCTGCACCCTGACCCTCAATGCCTTATTGAGCCCGTCCATTAGCACAGAGACAGCCGCCTCCCATTTGCCGAATTAGTGTTTACCAGTGATCTTATCCAGATGGAGAGTTTTTTATTACTGCAAAAGACAAAAAAAAAAAAGTTTAGTTTAACAAGCTTCTAGGTCATGCGAAGTATTCATTCAATCCTTCTCATCTCGTATTAAGGGTCTGTACATGGTCCAACAAACATTTCTGAGCTCATCTTGACTAGGAGCATTACTAGGAATGAATACTTTTTATATGGTAACTGAAAGAAATACTCGGGGGTTACCCTGTCTCTGTCCGCTTTCCCACTGGCAAATACTAATGTGCGGACAGTTTTTTTTTCTCCATTTCTGACGTTACTTTCTTGATTTTTTTTGTTTTATTTTTGGGTTTTACTATATATGTACACAAATGATACCATACTTACCTGTTCCACTGGTCTCACCCACTTCCCCCGCAGGCTACTGCTCTTCTTTTACCAGTTGGATACTCCTCTGGGTGCATTAGAAATGGCTGAAAACAATCAGGTCACCTTCTCCTCCTAAATAAAACTTCAACATTCATTAGTACATATATAGGTTACAGTCATATTTTTAATATTTTTCATATTTTCTATAGTTTGTACGCTGGCCGTAACTGCTTCCACATCTACATAAGGCAGTGTACTTTTTTTCTTCTTCCTACTTGTTTATTGTTGCTACAAGTTCAAACAGTTCTTATGTTTCCATTCTTGTCTTATATGACTTTGGTTAAACATACCACCTGCAATACCTTAGGATCAAACTCACCAACCCCTCTTGCTGCCACAGGTTTAAACAATTTGTATGTCTGACCCTTTGTTTTCGGGATTTTATCAGACATATCGTTATCCTTAAGTTCTGCAATACCTCTGGTTCAAAGCTGCCCACCCTAGGGAATGGTATGCTATCGTTGTCAGTCATACATACCCATTCGTCATAAAACTTCCGTGTGTGAACCATATTTTTCACACATGATAAACCTTGCTGACCCTTTCGGCCGCAATTCTGACCTTGTCGGTCCTACCTCTTCTGCCTGAACCCTGCCTACCATACGTCCCTTAGTTGAGCAACTGGCTCCCATAATTTGTGGGTCTTGCCTTCTCGGCTAAGCCCACAAATACCAAAATACTCAATATAAGGCGACGGTGAAAGTTCTCCGAGCGCTTCCACCCACTCTCGCCCACGTTGGCCGGTACTACCATACACTGTCGATAGCGAAGGCGATGTACCCAACTTAGGGTTCCTATCAGACCTTACAGCACCGTAATTTCTTTCGGTGGAAGTTCTGTTGGAATATTTTCCTGAGAGAGGCAGCGAAAAATTCCTTTTCGGTATCTTTCAACTGGAATTGTTTGTAGGGTGAAAAACAGAGAAATTAGATAACTATCCTTCACCCTTTCCAGTGAAGCCCACCAGGTAGATTTCCAGACGTTATCAAAGAAAAACCCCTTTCTCTATACAATCACGTCTGCGTATGCTCTTCCACAGCGCATATGACACAATGGTATCACGTTGTGCTGTGCAGAACACACGGACATGCAATGCAATAGCACAGCCTATAGATACTAGTTATCTATATGCCCTACAATTGCTGTAGACCACTTAGCCTAGACCACTCCAGACCACTTAGTTGTATGGGATCACTAAGACCATTAAGACCACTTAGTCATGCAAGGTAGCGAACCCTATGCCACCGGGCCTCTACTAACCCAGTGTTACCACTTAGACCACTTAGTTCCTGGGTTCAGCTCCACTCACTCCTGCTTTCACTCATTCAAATACGCTTTGTTTTTCTGTACAGAAAATTTTCACTCGTTCTGATTGGCAGCTTTACCCCCAGAGGCAATACAGTTTAAACAAAAGTTTTATACTAATCTGCTTTAGAAACCGAGTAGTTTTGTGCTATTGTAGCATGGCTACTATCCCACCTTAATTGAACAAATATCGTGTGGGTTTATTATGCGCACACAACCCTATGCAAGCTTGCGTAATTACGCAACCGTGATTACCCCTATGTCATGTGTGCGGCCTTGCGCCACGTGCACGGTTTTTTGAACGCTGTCCTCACATTCCGTACCACGTGTACCAATGTGCGTACGCAATAAAACAAACCACACAGTCTCTATAAATGTGAGCAATGCTAACTATAATCGCTCACTTAACACAACACCCAGTTTTTTTTTCTGTATAAACCTTTAACGACCGGGCCAGACTTGCATATTGTGCTTTATATTTACTTCCTTAAACACTTATTTCAGTTTTAACTATATAGCAACAAATGTATCCCGTTTCACACAGATCTAAATGAATCTACCAATAATCAATCATTTGAATTATATGATTCAGATTGGATAGCTATCTTGCAGAACATACACTGATATAAATAATTAAATATACACATAATTATAATAACATTATATATAATATATGTACCATTCACTGGTCTCCTATGAGACACCTTACCTCTTATTTGCATATCAAAGCTATTTGCTTTTCACAGCTAAAAAAAAGCAGTTACACAGGTTAATTTGCATTTCAATGGCGATCCTATAGCAAACAGAGAGTTAACTAAATCCTGGGAAAGAAGAAGAAGGGATAAAAAAAGTTTGTTTGTTTTTTATTGTGTGTGCAATTTCTTACACCAAGCCAAGCATTTATCTCACCATTTACTCTCACTAGGCCCAATTGAAACTATTTGTAATTGACTATGGCATGGGCCCTCATTCCGAGTTGTTCGCTCGCAAGCTGCTTTTAGCAGCTTTGCACACGCTAAGCCGCCGTCTACTGGGAGTGAATCTTAGCTTCTTAAAATTGCGAACGAAAGATTCTCAAAATTGCAATTACACACCTCTTAGCAGTTTCTGAGTAGCTCCAGACTTACTCGGCATCTGCGATCAGTTCAGTGCTTGTCGTTCCTGGTTTGACGTCACAAATACACCCAGCGTTCGCCCAGACACTCCTCCGTTTCTCCAGACACTCCCGCGTTTTTCACAGAAACTGTAGCGTTTTTTCCCACACGCCCATAAAACGGCCTGTTTCCGCCCAGAAACACCCACTTCCTGTCAATCACATTACGATCACCAGAACGATAAAAAAACCGTGAGTAAAATACCTAACTTCATAGCAAATTTACTTGGCGCAGTCGCAGTGCGGACATTGCGCATGCGCACTAAGCGGAAAATTGCTGCGATGCGAAGAAATTTACAGAGCGAACAACTCGGAATGAGGGCCATGGATTAAATAAATGCATTGGTAACTCATAAATGGTGCTTGATGTGACAAGGGAAACTGGTTGTTCTGAGCAGACTGAAAATCAGCTATTTAGAAAATGACCTTCCTAAAATGGCTCTGCTCCTCCCCCTTCCACATCCATGAGGTTTACACAAAATGGTGGACAGGCCATGTGGTTAGTCCAAAATGGAGGACAGACCATGCGGCTTCCTTTGTCACAAATAAATCACACATTATACAAGCACCAAAAGTTATTTTAAGCCTGAGTTAAAAAAAAAAAAAAAACTATATCAAGGCTATGCAGCAATTTTTAAATGTACTTTTAAATCTACTTGACAGATAAACAATCCAATCTGAATCAAACACAAGATGACTTATTTGATCTTTGTTTTGCAACAATAAAAATACATTTTAGCATCTTAAATATTATGAGAAAGACATTGTCCCTTGAATTTTCATATCATTGGCTTACTGATAACACAACAGAACACACGGATATGATTTTCTCAGCTTCTCGATGCGTCCACCACAAGCTGATCGACCACAGCGTCGCGTTTATAATGTACAGTGCATCATTAAGACCATGATATCCCGTAAGAGCCCTCATCTGTAAATACCAAATTGCTTTCTAACAAATATTTAAAATGCCCGCTCTAATATATATTGTAAACGCCTGCACCTCTTATTACCATGTGCCATGAATGTGCGCTATACATAGCAAAACACTGCATCCCATAAGAGAAAACAATACACCCACACATTATCTGAGTTCCAAAGCTCATTGATGTATATATTTGTTATTAAAAGGATATGGATTCAATATACACTGCTCAAAAAAATAAAGGGAACACTAAAATAACACATCCTAGATCTGAATGAATGAAATATTCTTATTAAATACTTTGTTCTTTACATAGTTGAATGTGCTGACAACAAAATCACACAAAAATGATCAATGGAAATCAAATTTATTAACCCATGGAGGTCTGGATGCGGAGTCACCCTCAAAATGACAGTGGAAAAACACACTACAGGCTGATCCAACTTTGATGTAATGTCCTTAAAACAAGTCAAAATGAGGCTCAGTAGTGTGTGTGGCCTACTTAGGACCGACGTGGGGGTTTATGCATCTGCAAGCAGAAACACATATCGCCATTTGATTTTACGCAAATATCATCATTAGTATCTGCAGCTGCACCAACCCCATGCTAGGTGTAAGAGATCCGTCAGAAACCAGCTTCCCTGCCCCCATATGCACCACTCAGATACATGCCATTATTGCTCCCCCGAAGTGCTCAATTTCACAGAAAGACAGATTGGCCAAGTCCAGTATAGGATGGCGCTATTCGCATCTGAGCATGCGCTGTATGCTAAGACACACCATTTCCAGCTGTGCACAGAGATCTGTGTGACTCAGAATCAGCCCCACTGAATGTAGGTCATCCGCTGTGAGGCAAGGGAGGTACAACTTCAGGTCTATTCTGTATTAACCATGAAAATGGAGAGTACTACGGACAGTACTATGGAGAGTTCAGTGGATACTAAGACCAAGTGTAGAGTTTGGTTGTTAAGCCAAAATAAAATTATTAATATTAAAGCTCTTATTGATTCTAGTGTAATATGCAAGAGAGTAGACTTTCATACCCCAATTACCAAATTGAGTAGATTGAATTTATTTATTGCCAGTGTATAGATTAACGTTGCAGCAATTGCCAGTTATTATAATAACCATGTTTTCTTTTTATTTTATGATTTCAGACTCCGCATACTCCAAGAAGTCACCAGTAGGTGGCGATGATGCGTTTTACACTTCTCTGATGTCAGATGAGCGGTATATGTCGCAGCCTGACTCCTCTTACTTCACTGGGATTCTTAAGAAGGAAAATAGTGGCACGCGCTTAGACAATGAAGAGCTCTGCTTCGGTTATCATTCTCAAGACGTACCAATATTTGACTCTCGTGGCTTGTTTAGTTCTGACTCAGGTATTGAGATGACCCCTGCAGAAAGTAAGGATGTGATTAAAACATTGTCAGACCCCATGGAAGATGATAAACTAGGAGCATACAAGTATATTGACATCCGCAGGTCTCCAGATATTAAGCCACAAAAGTCGCCAGAACAAGAGGTTGATGAGGGAAAAGCAGCCCCATTTGCATATGAGTTTTCTGCCAAAGGACGTATGCATGACGGTGCCACAAAGACTTGGGAAAAGGACCTGTATAACGACCAAGTATATGAAGACCTCTCCTTTGCACCATACATGGAGGAGGCGGGTGACCACATGGGGTTGTATAGTAGCACAGTAACCAGAAATACTAAAACATCTCCAGTAAAAATTACCCTCACAGGAACAGATTCCTCCATAGAAAGTGACTTCATTGAAAGCAGCCAGGATCTATATGATGCAGGCTTAAAGCCAGGATCTGATATGGTTCCCACAGTAATGGTTTCAGAACCGGAAGATGACAGTCCCGAGTCTCTCACTCCACCATCCACAGATACAGGTGAGCAATGTCACTTCTCATATCCCAGTGCTTTTTTCCCCTTCATTTTCTCTTTATAGTTTTCTTCCGTTCTCATCTCCAGAATCCCTTTATATATTCCAGAGCTCTTCTATCAATTTGAGATGTGACAATCCTCTCACTATGACCACTTGAAGGCGTAGTCTAATGGCATGAGATGTTTGTGATAGCACATCACAGGGACAGGATATGACATCACTGGGGCGTTTGCAGGGCCGGCAACAGAAATCATGGGGCCCGGTACAAGTGATGTCTCTGGGGCCCCCTCACATTATATATACTGTATATATTAAAGTGCAATGCAGTTTGCTGCACTATATAGAAACTGTTAATAAATAAATTAATTTATTTATCTATACACATATATAAAATATAAATATGTAGATCTCTCCTTCCTCCCCCACACACCCCATAGTCTGTCTGTCTCCAATGACTCCATGCTGCATTCCCAGCTCCCTCACCCCATCCCAAAGTCCTGCATCCCCTCACTAAGCCCCTCTTACCCCGGGGAGTGACTCACCTGCACTGCACTCCACAGTATCCAGACCCGAACACCGCACAGCAGGTACCACGCGGCCCTCACTCTTCACCAGAAGAGGCCGGCGCAGGGCATGGGAATCCTGGTCAGCAAAGCTGCTGCCATGTCCCGTAACAGCCTGCAACAGAGCTGGAGCCAGAAGAGTGGCTGCACAGTCACTGTGTGTGAGACTCCTGTCACTCTGAGGCTGCGCCCGCACCGCTTGCAGCTCGCTGCCCTATTTGGACAAGACGGCTCACATCCCTACCAGGCACTAAGGAGCAGATGTATTAAGCCTGGAGAAGTGATAAAGCAGTGATAAGTGCAAGGTGATAAAACACCAGCCAATCAGCTTCAATGTGTAAATTGGCAGTTGAGAGCTGATTGGCTGGTGCGTTATCACATTGTACTTATCACTGCTTTATTACCACTTTCTCTATCGTCCTAAGTGGATGCTGGGGTTCCTGAAAGGACCATGGGGAATAGCGGCTCCGCAGGAGACAGGGCACAAAAGTAAAGCTTTTACAGGTCAGGTGGTGTGTACTGGCTCCTCCCCCTATGACCCTCCTCCAGACTCCAGTTAGATTTTTGTGCCCGGCCGAGAAGGGTGCAATTCTAGGTGGCTCTCATAAAGAGCTGCTTAGAGAGTTTAGCTTAGGTTTTTTATTTTACAGTGATTCCTGCTGGCAACAGGATCACTGCAACGAGGGACAGAGGGGAGAAGAAGTGAACTCACCTGCGTGCAGGATGGATTGGCTTCTTGGCTACTGGACATGAAGCTCCAGAGGGACGATCACAGGTACAGCCTGGATGGTCACCGGAGCCACGCCGCCGGCCCCCTCACAGATGCTGAAGCAAGAAGAGGTCCAGAATCGGCGGCTGAAGACTCCTGCAGTCTTCTTAAGGTAGCGCACAGCACTGCAGCTGTGCGCCATTTTCCTCTCAGCACACTTCACACGGCAGTCACTGAGGGTGCAGGGCGCTGGGGGGGGGCGCCCTGGGAGGCAAATGAAAACCTTTAAAAAGGCTAAAAATACCTCACATATAGCCCCAGAGGCTATATGGAGATATTTACCCCTGCCTAAATGTACTAAATAGCGGGAGACGAGCCCGCCGAAAAAGGGGCGGGGCCTATCTCCTCAGCACACGGCGCCATTTTCTGTCACAGCTCCGCTGGTCAGGAAGGCTCCCAGGTCTCTCCCCTGCACTGCACTACAGAAACAGGGTATAACAGAGAGGGGGGGCAGAATAAATGGCAATATATTAATATAAAAGCAGCTATAAGGGAGCACTTAATCATAAGGCTATCCCTGTCATATATAGCGCTTTTTGGTGTGTGCTGGCAGACTCTCCCTCTGTCTCCCCAAAGGGCTAGTGGGTCCTGTCTTCGTATAGAGCATTCCCTGTGTGTCTGCTGTGTGTCGGTACGTGTGTGTCGACATGTATGAGGACGTTATTGGTGTGGAGGCGGAGCAATTGCCAAATATGAGGATGTCACCTCCTAGGGGGTCGACACCAGAATGGATGCCTTTATTTGTGGAATTACGGGATAGCGTCAACTCGCTTAAGCAGTCGTTTGCCGACATGAGGCGGCCGGACACTCAATTAGTGTCTGTCCAGGCGCCTCAAACACCGTCAGGGGCTGTAAAACGTCCCTTGCCTCAGTCGGTCGACACAGACCCAGACACAGGCACTGATTCCGGTGGTGAAGGTGACGAATCAACCGTATTTTCCAGTAGGGCCACACGTTATATGATTTTGGCAATAAAGGAGATGTTACATTTAGCTGATACTACAGGTACCACTAAACAGGGTATTATGTGGGGTGTGAAAAAACTACCAGTAGTTTTTACCGAATCAGAAGAATTAAATGACGTGTGTGATGAAGCGTGGGGTGCCCCGATAAAAAACTGCTAATTTCAAAGAAGTTATTGGCTTTATACCCTTTCCCGCCAGAGGTTAGGGAGCGCTGGGAAACACCTCCTAGGGTGGACAAAGCGCTAACACGCTTATCAAAACAAGTGGCGTTACCCTCTCCTGAGACGGACGCACTTAAAGATCCATCAGATAGGAGGATGGAAAATATCCAAAAAGGTATATACACACATGCAGGTGTTATACTACGACCAGCTATTGCGACTGCCTGGATGTGCAGTGCTGGGGTAGTTTGGTCAGAGTCCCTGATCGAAAATATTGATACCCTGGACAGGGACAATATTTTACTGTCGTTAGAACAAATAAAGGATGCATTTCTTTATATGCGTGATGCACAGAGAGATATCTGCACACTGGCATCACGGGTAAGTGCTATGTCCATTTCGGCCAGAAGAGCTTTATGGACACGACAGTGGACAGGCGATGCGTAGAGGAGTTATTTGAGGTCGGTCTATCGGATTTGGTGGCCACGGCTACGGCCGGGAAATCCACCTTTCTACCTCAAGTCACTCCCCAACAGAAAAAGGCACAGACCTTTCAACCGCAGCCCTTTCGTTCCTTTAAAAATAAGAGAGCAAAGGGCTATTCATATCTGCCACGAGGCAGAGGACGAGGGAAGAGACAGCAACAGGCAGCTCCTTCCCAGGAACAGAAGCCCTCCCCGGCTTCTACAAAAGCCTCAGCATGACGCTGGGGCTTCGCAAGCGGACTCGGGGGCGGTAGGCGGTCGTCTCAAAAATTACAGCGCGCAGTGGGCTCACTCGCAGGTAAATCCCTGGATCCTGCAGATAATATCTCAGGGGTACAGGTTGAAATTAGAGACAGAGCCACCTCGCCGTTTCCTGAAGTCTGCTTTACCAACGTCCCCCTCAGAAAGGGAGACGGTTTTGGAAGCCATTCACAAGCTGTATTCTCAGCAGGTGATAGTCAAGGTACCTCTTCTACAACAAGGGAAGGGGTATTATTCCACTCTATTTGTGGTACCGAAGCCGGATGGCTCGGTAAGGCCTATTCTAAATCTGAAGTCCTTGAACCTATACATAAAGAAGTTCAAGTTCAAGATGGAGTCACTCAGAGCAGTGATAGCGAACCTGGAAGAAGGGGACTTTATGGTATCCTTGGACATCAAGGATGCGTATCTCCACGTTCCAATTACCCCTCACACCAGGGGTACCTCAGGTTCGTTGTACAAAACTGTCACTATCAGTTTCAGACGCTGCCGTTTGGTTTGTCCACGGCACCTCGGGTCTTTACAAAGGTAATAGCCGAGATAATATTTCTTCTTCGAAGAAAAGGCGTATTAATTATCCCATACTTGGACGATCTCCTAATAAGGGCAAGGTCCAGAGAACAGCTAGAGATGGGTTTAGCACTATCTCAAGAGGTGCTAAAGCAGCACGGACGGATTCTGAATATTCCAAAATCCCAATTAATGCCGACAACTCGTCTGCTGTTCCTGGGGATGATTCTGGACACAGTTCAGAAAAAGGTTTTTCTTCCCGAAGAAAAAGCCAAGGAGTTATCTGACCTGGTCAGGAACCTCCTAAAACCAGGAAAGGTGTCTGTACATCAATGCACAAGAGTCCTGGGAAAAAATGGTAGCTTCTTACGAAGCAATCCCTTTCGGCAGATTCCATGCAAAGGGATCTGTTGGACAAATGGTCAGGGTCGCATCTTCAGATGCACCTGCGGATAACCCTGTCGCCGAGGACAAGGGTATCCCTTCTGTGGTGGTTGCAGGAGGCTCATCTATTGGAGGGCCGCAGATTCGGCATGCAGGATTGGATCCTGGTGACCACGGATGCCAGCCTGAGAGGCTGGGGAGCAGTCACACAGGGAAGAAATTTCCAGGGAGTGTGGTCGAGCCTGAAAAAGTCTCTTCACATAAGCATTCTGGAACTAAGAGCAATCTACAATGCTCTAAGCCAGGCGGAACCTCTGCTTCAAGGAAGACCGGTGTTGATCCAGTCGGACAACATCACGGCAGTCGCCCATGTAAACAGACAGGGCGGCACAAGAAGCAGGAGGGCAATGGCAGAAGCTGCCAGGATCCTTCGCTGGGCGGAGAATCACGTGATAGCACTGTCAGCAGTATTCATCCCGGGCGTGGACAACTGGGAAGCAGACTTCCTCAGCAGACACGACCTTCACCCGGGAGAGTGGGGACTTCATCCAGAAGTTTTCCACATGCTATTAAACCGTTGGGTAAAACCAATGGTGGACATGATGGCGTCTCGCCTCAACAAAACACTGGACAGGTATTGCGCCAGGTCAAGAGATCCGCAGGCAATAGCTGTGGACGCGCTGGTAACACCTTGGGTGTACCAGTCGGTATATGTGTTTCCTCCTCTGCCTCTCATACCAAAGGTATTGAGGATTATACGGCAAAGAGGAGTAAGACTAGTGGCTCCGGATTGGCCAAGAAGGACTTGGTACCCGGAACTTCAAGAGATGGTCACGGACGATCCGTGGCCTCTACTTCTGAGAAGGGACCTGCTTCAGCAGGGTCCTTGTCTTTTTCAAGACTTACCGCGGCTGCGTTTGACGGCATGGCGTTGAATGCCAGATCCTAAAAGGAAAAGGCATTCCAGAAGAAGTCATTCCTACCTTGATAAAGGCAAGGAAGGAAGTCACCGCGAAGCATTATCGCCGTATTTGGCGAAAATATGTTGCGTGGTGCGAGCAGCGGAGTGCTCCGATGGAGGAATTTCAACTGGGTCGTTTTCCTACATTTCCTGCAATCAGGATTGTCTATGGGTCTCAAATTGGGATCTATTAAGGTTCAAATTTCGGCCCTATCAATATTCTTCCACAAAGAATTGGCCTCAGTCCCTGAGGTCCAGATTTTTATCAAAGGAGTACTGCATATACAGCCTCCTGTGGTGCCTAAGGTGGCACCGTGGGATCTAAATGTAGTTTTAGATTCCTCAAATCCAATTGGTTTGAACCACTAAAGAATGTGGATTTGAAATATCTCACATGGAAAGTGACTATGTTACTGGCCCTGGCTTCGGCCGGGAGAGTATCTGAACTGGCGGCTTTGTCTTATAAAAGCCCTTATTTAAATTTCCATTCGACATAGGGCAGAGCTGCGGACGCGTCCGCATTTTCTCCCTAAGGTGGTATCAGCGTTTCACCTGAACCAGCCTATTGTAGTGCCTGCGGCTACAGACGACTTGAAGGACTCCAAGTTGTTGGACGTTGTCAGAGCCTTAAAAATATACATTTAAAGGACGGCTGGAGTCAGAAAATCTGACTCGCTGTTTATACTGTATGCACCCAACAAGTTGGGTGCACCTGCTTCTAAGCAGTCGATTGCTCGTTGGTTTTGTAACAAAATTCAACTTGTACATTCTGTGGCAGGCCTGCCACAGCCTAAATCTGTTAAGGCCCATTCCGCAAGGAAGGTGGGCTCATCTTGGGCGGCTGCCCGAGGGGTCTCGGCATTACAACTCTGCCGAGCAGCTACGTGGTCAGGGGAGAACACGTTTGTAAATTTTTACAAATTTGATACCCTGGCAAAGGAGGACCTGGAGTTCTCTCATTCGGTGCTGCAGAGTCATCCGCACTCTCCCGCCCGTTTGGGAGCTTTGGTATAATCCCCATGGTCCTTTCAGGAACCCCAGCATCCACTTAGGACGATAGAGAAAATAAGAATTTACTTACCGATAATTCTATTTCTCGGAGTCCGTAGTGGATGCTGGGCGCCCATCCCAAGTGCGGATTATCTGCAATACTTGTACATAGTTATTGTTAACTAATTCGGGTTATTGTTTAGGAAGCCATCTTTCAGAGGCTCCTCTGTTATCATACTGTTAACTGGGTTTAGATCACAAGTTGTACGGTGTGATTGGTGTGGCTGGTATGAGTCTTACCCGGGATTCAAAATCCTCCCTTATTGTGTACGCTCGTCCGGGCACAGTACCTAACTGGAGTCTGGAGGAGGGTCATAGGGGGAGGAGCCAGTACACACCACCTGACCTGTAAAAGCTTTACTTTTGTGCCCTGTCTCCTGCGGAGCCGCTATTCCCCATGGTCCTTTCAGGAACCCCAGCATCCACTACGGACTCCGAGAAATAGAATTATCGGTAAGTAAATTCTTATTTTATCACTTCTCCAGGATTAATACATCTATCCCTAAGTGCCATATCCTTGGGACCCCTCTGACCCTAGTCCAATTTAATTCATTTGATTATATATAGGTGCGATGAGCAGCTCCCAAGCTCTTTTCAACACAAAGTGAGTTCTTCTCTAGCTGTTTTTTTTTGTACTGACCAGTCGTCAGCCAACCGGGAATGGTCTACTACACTGCTCAGCCAATCACTAATAATCAACTGCTCCTGATTGGTGAGCTTTGTGAGAAGCCCACTTTATTTTTGTTGGGTTATTTAAAAAAAAAAAGGGATGTCAGTATTGTGGGGGGAGGGATGTCAGTATTGATTTTATTAACCAAGAGGCGACATTATTTACTTAATTTACTAGAGACGACACTATTTAATTAAATTAAGGAATGGCGTAACATTATTTACTTAAATTATTAAAGGGGCAAGATGAACAATTTTTTTATCGTTAAGGGGCAACGTTATCTAAAGATCTAAATATCTATTTGTTATTTATAATGGGATCTACATTTGTAGCACACACTCTACAAATGCAAGTATGCACTTTAACACCTGTGCGTTCTTTTAGTTTTTGTGCTACAAGAGCACTATATTTTAACATTTGGATGCTAGTACACGGTCTCCGGAATGGCACTGTGCTACATGACTCCCCTGGTGCGAGGGTCCCAAACAGATTTTTCATGTCCATTGGCATTGGACTGGTAAATTACATATTTGGTAAAACTGAATGTTTCCTGTATGGTTTTATAGTACAGTGTGGTTTAGGTGGTCATGGATCAATAGGTTGACAGTCAGAAGACCAACAATGTCTAGGTCCACACTACATAGTCTACATGCACATGAAAATTTTATTTTGATGTCAAAGTTTCCCTTCCAGCACATGGACCCCTGATTAGTGCACTGCCTACACGTTACTATTTCCAGTTGTAGTCCACGTGGATGGTAAAGTATGAAAAAGTCCAAAAAAAAAGAAGAAAAATATGAAAAAACCCTTGTGTTTACCAATTCATGTGTCGACCATTTGAATCCGTCAACCTTTTCACCAAGATGAACGTATGCATGTCGACCATTTGGTGTCCACCTTTTCACTGTTGTCCGTTTTGGTTACCGTAAACCACACTCTGTTTAGGGATCCTTATAAACCATCAGTGTAGGATGATGTTAGCGTTTTTAAGGGTCAACCATACAAGATTGAGCCAAAACCGCATTTGTTGTGTGTTGGTGTGAAAACCACAAAAAAAACAACCATGCTGCTCATTAAATGTATTTCTGTTTTGTTTATTTGTTTGTTTTTGTTTTTACGAAGAGCAAGGTATTCACTTGGACAGTATTGCTAGCTCATGTTGCTAAACTCTAGATGGGTTTACCAGAATGGGAAAGAGGGGAAGAAGGAGGTAGCAGAGCACATGAGTTGACACAATGGGAAGATTAAAACAGACAGGAGAGGAGAGATTGCAGCAGAGGGGTTATGTTACTGGGGAAGAAGAGGAGAGCAGATGGTTTAACAGACTGGAAAGATGGATTAACACAAGGCAACTGATGTATGTGGTTCTAAACTAAGTGAGCAGGGGATCTTTCCCTCACACACAATATACAGCGAGTGGCTGCTCAGGATAATACTGACATGCCTGTGATTGGGGACACAGGACAGTGACGGAGATATTACAGGAAGATGTATTAGCTGTAATAGGAAGCAGAGGCAGGTAACTGCTGTCACTCAGTGGTGGATTTCCCACAGCACGCTGGTGATTCTTTTTTTGTCATTACGACTTATTTTTTAATATTTTATTTTGCAACTGACTGTTGTGGGGCAGTGGGCAACAAATTTTGTTCCGGGAGGTGGTAGTGGGGTGAATTTGTGGCTGCATTGGCGGTCTGGAGACATTGGGACAGGACCTGTAATGAAGGGTAAGTGATAGGGGGGGGGGGGGGGGGCAACTGGTAATGGTCCATCTGACCCCTAAATCCACACCTGCTGCCACCACATAGTGTAGTTGGGTGAAGCAGGAATTTTCCTTGTTCTATGGTCACTTGAGTGCTGTGGAGACATTGGAGAGAAAGTCCAGAGGCTGTGCGCTGCGAGTGTAGATAGGGGCAGAACCCTGTTCATATGACCTTTTATTATATTTGTATTACAGCTTTGCTTTAGTGTCATAATCAAGTTTCCCACCGTAGACAGCTCCATGCGTCAGAGGAAATACTATCAGTTTGCCATGGATTGGATAGGAGAGGACAATACTTAACACTAATTTATCCTTAGAACAGGCTTTTAGCCCTCATTTTCACTTAGCCACTTTGCTTCATACTTATCACATCAAAAAGCGATATACTCTTGGTTGCCACGTGTAGTGCTTGGAGGCAGACACGCTCAGTGGTAAAAATGTCCCCCTATTTTTCACTTTTTCTTCCTCTGGTGGATAATCCTGTATTTGCAGATGGCCGACCGTCTCATCACGTTAGTCGCTGGTCTCTTCAGGGGTTAAAATATCAATTTATGGCTACTGAAACATCACAGCCTCTTACACTCAGTCAGCTACACAGTAAATTCCCTCAAATTTGCATCCCACTTTTTCCTTATCTACAGGTGCAGAGCTACAGTCACAAAGTACTACGGTCGCTGATGGGTGGTGACGGGAAGTGTAAATTAGATGGCGCGGTACAGCTGAGGCCTACTCGTCCTCCCATATTTATGCATGTCTTCCTCTGATAATTGACTTAGAAGGAATTACAGGGAATTAGCGAAGTGGAAAGATACTTTTCCAGACCTTACCCTCTCCAGATGGTGAAAGCCACTAAAAGCCTAAACTAGACTTTGATCTCTACTTCCTATGCTCAAATGAATTATAAAATCTTACATATTACATATAAAATCTTACCCTATTGCATATTACACCCTCAAATTCAAATACTTAATAGGACCATCCGATAACTCTAATTGTTATGGATACCTGAGGCGTATATTTACCACTGTCTCTGGCCCTGCCCTAGAATAGCAGAGTTTTGGAAACTTGAACATCAGTATATAACCCACACACTTCGGATACATATTCCATTGTCTCCTAAAAGGGTATTTTAGGGTCCTTCTCCCACTTTGCCACCCACGAGTTATCTAATGGTAGTAAGACACTTATGTCCAAAGTTACGGGAGCGGTTAAAAAAAATGTCCTCTCACAATGGATAGTGACGACTTCCTCCTCTTTCACCCTTTTCTTTCTCAGACTTAAGGGTCTATTCATGAAGCAGTGAAAACTGTGGAGAAGTGAGCCAGTGGAGAAGAGCCAATCAGCACTGAAGTAACATTTATAATTTGCATACTATAAAATTATACAGAGAAGCTGATTGGTTGCCATGGGCAACTTCTCCAGTGGCTCAATTCTCCACTCTTTTCACTGCTTCATGAATAAACCCCTTACTCATTTATTTCACATAGACTGGACCGCTACTTCTGTTAACAAGGAAGGTCTTCCTTGGTAGCCAAGTAGGTTCTTTTCTACTTGGCTACCTTATGTTCATACTTTATCTCCTGTCCTGAAACAAACAGTGGAATAATTGCTTTCGCCTGCATGGTATAATTTAGCTGTCTTTGTTGGAGGTGTCGCTTTCTAGCCCTGAATGGTCTCGTCAGTCACATTGTTTACAATATGTCTTTTGTTCATTTATCTCTTTATGGTACTTACTTTGTATAACGTTTTATTTAAGCTGGGTACACACTAGGCGACTTGCTGTATGAGTGACGTCGCCTAGTGATTCCCCCTCCCGGGGCTGGCCGGTCGGCGACAGTGCATACACACTGAGCGATATGATGACCGTATTGCTTAGTGGAGTCGTGCAGTGCATGCAGCTCTTGGACTATAGTGAGGGTTGTTAACGGCCCGTGGGGACAGGCATTGCTCATTGTCGCCGGCATACACTACACACTTGTTGAGAAAGTAAACAACGTCGCTCAGGAAGGGTGAAAATGAGCGACGTCGTTTACGTTCTCAGCAAGTGTGTATGCACCTTTAATGCTGTGTTTTTGTACATGAAATCACTATTTCTGCAGCGGGGTACACTGGGATACCACAGGGAATACATCAGGGGTGTAGAGTTGGATCTCTTGATCCGAGGCACCAACAGGCTAAAGCTTTGACTGTTCCCAGGATGCATTGCACCGCCTCCTCTATAACCCCGCCTCCAGGCACTGGAGCTCAGTTTGTAAGTTGGTGCCTGCAGAGCAGGTCACTAACCGGTGGGGCTGCACTAGGTAGCCCTGAAAAGAGATTTTTAAGAAGACTTCAAGGGCCGCAGCACTATTTATGTCAGTGTGACATTCTGTGCTGCGGCTCCATTACCTCCCCAGTAGCGCATACTCTCACGGCCAGGTCTTCCCGGGTACTTGCAGCGGAGGCGCTCCGGTCATCAGGCACACCACCGCTGACGCTCTTCAGGATCGCGTGGCTGCACATCAGGGAGGAGGTAAGAGGGTCCCCCAGGTGGGACCCACCGGTTGATCGTGGTCCGGTCACGATCCAAGGAGAAGGACTGCACCGCTGGTGTGGACACTGTACTGCACAGGGACCCCACTATATCCACCAGGGCAAGGGAGCACAAGTTGGATTTACTAAAATCCGTTTGATATAGGTTCCACAGTACTCGGTGGTGAGGACCAGCATAGGGGATAAGGCGCTGACCTGTAGCCCCTCCCCCAGCTCCAGGCGCCATCTACTGCTGGTGTTCCCGCCCTGGAGCTGCATTTCACTGTCCCTCACTCCCTGACAGAGATTTTGGCGCCATCTTCACTACTAGCTGGGCTGATCTCCATGACTGCAGGGCTCTGTCTCCTCTGTAATTCCGCCTGTGCCATCAGCGCTGTGTATTTACAGACACAAGTATTCTACATGTCATTTTAGATAGTGTTCGTTAAGAACAAGTGTGCTGCTATCTGAATATTTAGTACAAGTATTCTGTGATATACATCCAGTATCTACTGTGCATTGGGGCCGTCCCTTCTGGATCTCCAACTGGGTCCTCCTGGTAACGGATGCCAGTCTGCGGGGTTGGGGCGTGGGGCGCGGTGTTGGAGCAACACTCTCTCCAGGGTCGATGGACCAGGAAGCAAACTCTCTTCCGCTTGCCCTGCCTCTAGTACAGAACAGGCCTGTCCAAGTATAATCAGACAACGTCACCACGGTGGCGTACATAAATCATCCAGGCGGTACTCGAAGCCGCATGGCAATGCTGGAAGTATCAAAAATCCTCCGTTGGGCGGAACGCCATCTGCCAGCAATATTGGCAGTGTTCATCCCCGGAGTCCTCAACTGGGAAGCGGATTTCCTCAGTCGTCAGGACGTTCACGCCGGAGAGTGGAGTCTTCATCCGGAAGTCTTTCAACTCCTAGTGGACATGTGGGGCCTACCAGATGTAGACCTGATGGCGTCTCGACACAATCACAAGGTTACGGTCTTCGGATCAAGGACAAGGGATCCTCAAGCAGCGTTCATGGACGCACTGGCAATTCCATGGAACTTTCGGCTGCCATACGTGTTCCCTCCAGTGTCAGTCCTGCCCAGGGTACTACGGAAGTTCAAGCAAAAAAGAGGAATGCTACTTCTAGTCGCTCTAGCGTGGCCCTGACGGCATTGGTTCTTAGACCTGCAGGGTATTATGATCCAGATACTCAGGTCAGGGGAGATCTTATACGATGGGACCCGAGTTCCTGGACGTAATGCTGGGAAAGGGAAATGGAATGGGAATAGCCCCTGGCACCCTACCTCCGTTGTCTCACCCGTGCTGTCAGTACACTCTTGCGAGACTATGGTTTCTTGAGCCCATGGCAGACGCGTTTGAAGGGCGGATTACGTCTGCCCAACTCCGATGCCCCCTCAGGTCTTAATGAGAGACAAAGAGTGAACTGAGACAGGGTGATGACAAGGGGCCCTCTAACTGAACAACAAGGCCAGGGGCTACTGGTAACCTGAAACTAAAAGTATGCGCGGATAACCGCCAAGGAAAAGAACAACCAAAATTCCACTTGCCCACTCTCCTACACGGCACCGCCGAGTACCGGAGAGGACTGTGGTAGCGGAAACCTCCGCAAAAGCACCAGAACAAAGAAATAATACTAAAGTGGCTAAGGCCACAACATGCGGCAGGGCCGCAACTCACGGAACCAAGAGAGAGCCTCAAACGACTGCCACAGATGACTTAGGACCAGAGGCACTCCTTAGGACCAGGAAACCAACTTCAAGATTCTGCAACTCTGAGGACTGAAGGGACCGGACACAGCAAACCAGGAACAGACTTTCACCAAACAACAGGCAGCATGCAGGAAGCTATTACCGGCGTCTGTGTGAGGCACTGAGGAGGGATTTAACAGGGAACCCTCCAATCAGAATGCAGAGCCTAATTACACTAAATGTCGTGCAGCTGCCGTGCTGCACGACCAGAGAACAAGTGTATGTATTTAATTAATAATCCCTGCAACGGGGAACGCGGTGCGCCTGTGGCGTCCCCGTTGCTAGGGTCCCGGCGGCTCGGCGCGCCCGGCGTCCTAGCGTTGCTAGGGACCCGGCGGCTCAGCGCGCACAGCGTCCCTAGTTGCTAGGCGCCGGACAGGGAGGAGGCGCCGGACCACGGCGCCTAATACGGGGTCTCTCGATCCAGCGTCCTCTTCTACTTCCTCAATGCCCAGACCTCCTCATTCAGGGCCCTTGTGTCTTTCCGGACCTGGCCAGACTGGCTTTGACAGCGTGGCTCTTGAAGCTTCACTCCTGAGATCCAAGGGATTCTCCGAGGCGGTTATTCAAACTATGTTGAATGCTCGCAAACCGGCTTCTGCACAGATTTATTACAGGGTCTGGAACTCTTACTTCACATGGTGTGCTGCTAAAAATTATGATGCCTCTTCGTTCAGAACTTCTAGGCTTTTGGCTTTTCTGCAACAAGGCCTAGATTTAGGCCTTCGTCTGGCCTCCCTCAAGGTATATATATCTGCCTTGTCGGTGTGGTTTCAGAGGAAAATTGCGTCTATTCCTGACGTTCATACTTTCACTCAGGGCGTTTTACAAATTCAGCCTACCTATGTCCCTCCTGTGGCTCCATGAGATCTGTCTGTTGTCTTAATTGCCCAACAATAGTCTCCATTTGAACCTCTTGAGTCTGTGGATCTTAAATGTCTTTCACTTATGTCATGTTTTTACTGGCTATTGCCTCTGCTAGGAGGGCGTCGGACTTAGGCGCTTTGTCCTGTTGTCCACCCTTTCTGATTTTTCACCGTGACTGGGCAGTTCTTCGAACTTGCCCTGGTTATCTACCTAAGGTGGTATCATCTTTTCATCTTAACTAAGAGATTGTGGTTCCGGCCTTTATCTCTTCTGGTTTGTCCACCAAAGAGCGGTCTTTGGATTTGGTACGGGCTCTCCGTATTTATGTAGAGAGGACGGCCTCCCTCAGGAGGTCAGATACACTTTTTGTAGTTTTTGGTTTTCACAAACGTGGCTGGTCTCCGAATAAGCAAACCTTGGCCAGATGAATTTGAATGGTGATTGCACAAGCTTATACACAGGTTGGTCTTCCAGCTCCTGCTGCTATCAAAGCCCATTCTACTCGGTCTGTTGGACCTTCTTGGGCGGCCTGCTGAGGCGCGTCCGCTGAACAATTGTGCAAGGCAGTTACGTGGTCCTCAGTGAACATGTTCACCAGGTTCTATGCCTTTGATACTTCCACCTCCCAGGATGCTTCCTTTGTTCTTGTGCCCGCTACGGTGCATCCCCTCACATGAGGAACTGCTTTAGGACATCCCTGATGTATTCCCTGTGGAATAACAGTGTACCCCACTGCAGAAAAGGAGATTTATGGTAGAATTACCATGGTTAAATCTCTTTCTGCGAGGTACACTGGATTCCACAGGGCTCACTCCCTGACGCACTTAGCTTCTTGGGTTTGTATGGCATTAGCCGCTGGTCCCTTTTCCTGTCATGAGAATGTGGTTCTATGTGACTAACATCTACCGTCTCTTTTACCTGCTACTGCATTGGACTGGTTAGCGAAACTGAGCTCCAGTGTCTGGAGGCGGGGTTATAGAGGAGGTGGTGCAATGCATCCTGGGAACAGTCAAACCTTTAGCCTGTTGGTGCCTCGGATCAAGATGCAACTCTACACCCCCGATGTATTCCCTGTGGAATCCAGTGTACTGCGCAGAAAGAGATTTAACCATGGTAAGGCTACCATAAATCTCCTTTTACTTTTGACTCCTGTTAGGTTAGTGGGAGTGATGCTTTGTTATTTTCATGTACATTCTATTGTGACATATCTGGTAAAGTTTATGTACCTATTTTGTGGTTTTTGCATTGTCTTGCTTTGAGTCAATAAAAATTATTATTCCCCGCCCCCCAAAAAAGTGAAATGGCAAGGGGAGCAAAACAAGGTGTTCTCATCTGCAAAGTTTTCTAATAATATAACGATGTAGAAGTATTTATAGTGTATGTCTCTTAGAGGTTGTTTTCCTCACCATGTTATATCTGTTATTGTTTCTCCAGATGGATATACAGAACCATCTGGCTCAGAGAAGCAGAGTAAATTCCGGATATCTGAGGATGAACTTATCAGTGCCATGAAGGCAAAAGAAGCAACAAAAGGCTTTCCTTATGAGGCAGTTGAAGAGCAGAAACCTCACAGCGTTTCCTCCGTAAAACAGGATTATAAAAGCATGCCTGTGCTACCAGCTGTCCCGTCTTCCCTAGATAATGAGGTTTCCAGCACTGAATCTGGTGACTCTGAAATAGAGCTTGTTTCTGAAGACCAGCTGGCAGGAGAAGAGGCCATGCAATCTGCCTACATGACATTCAGTCACATCAGTGGCCCCCCACCGTCACCTGCCTCCCCATCCATACAATATAGTATACTCAGGGAGGAGCGCGAAGCCGAATTGGACAGTGAGCTCATAATTGAGTCATGCGACGGCTCCTCAGCTTCTGAGGAAAGTCCAAAGAGAGATCAAGATTCGCCTATGATGAAACCGATGATGGACATTATTGAAGAAGAAAACAGTTCAAGAACGGAGAGTTTTGATGCCTCAGACTTCGACTCTTGCAGTTCTACAGAGAGGAAACTAAACATGGAGAACCTGGCAGAATCCGCTGCCTATTTAAAAAGCTCTTACCTGGCTGAAGGACGAGCAGAGTTCTTAGTGATCAAGAGAGATGAAGCGTTACACCAGCGCAAAGTCCCAGAATCAGCAGCTCACCAAAGTAGGCTTTCTGGGAAGCCCAGCGCCGGTTCTCAGGCTTCGGTGGCGTGGCTCAGTAAGAAGAAAGGTAATTCCCTTTTTTGTTCTCTACCAAAAAAATGCTATACTGTTTTAAGATTATATTTTGAAGTACATATATATTTAATGGCAGACAGGCGAGTTTGGGTATAACCCTAAAGTGTGGATGTGTTTCATCATAACATTGGGGTCAGCCAAATAAGCTCACCTGTAGTAATACTGGTTAGATGGTATCCGGTGTTTAGGTCGACACTCATTAGGTTGACCACTATTGGTTGACGTGCATTATGTCGACATGGTCTATAGGTCAACATGGACAAGGTCGACATGATGTTTTCTTAAAAAAAATATTATTATTTTTTAACTTTTTAATACTTTACGATCCACGTAGACTACGATTGGGAATAGTAACCTGCCCGAAGATGCAAGTAAATTAGGGTTCCGGATCACTTTACGGACAAATAAATACCTTGTTGATGTCGACCTAATGACCGTGTCGACCTAGTTACTGTCAACCAATAGTGGTCGACCTAATGACTGTCGACCCTATGAGCTACACCCGGTTAGATTGCAGGTCACCTCCCCATGAAGGAGAGATCCTACTCTTGCTTTGAATAAAACAATGGAATTCATAATGTGCGATGCAGATTGTCAAAATGAAAGCATGTGTATGTTCGTATATATATATATATATATATATATATATATATATATGCAGCTTTTTAGCAGCTGAGTCGTGACAAGTTGAAAGTTATGTGCTGCTAAGTGAGAATTTTTTTGGTTTTTAATAAGGAGAACATTGTGTTCTAATTTACCACGTGACTCCAGTGAAAACATACTGTATGCCAGTAGTTTAAATTATTAGCTAACCATATCATGTGTTCTTGGTACGAAGGCTAACCTGCAACCCCGTGTTCCCTAAAGTCTGCCACACATACAAGTGTCATAATCTTATAGTCCCGGCATGCCAATACTACGTAGCGCTTATTTTTACGCTTTCATGCTCCCATTATGTGTGTATGGAAATAAATGTGTGCATTCGCTCATCTCTGCAGTGTCGTAGCGTTGGTTTCATAGCCGTCATTAATATAAGGGTGCATTTGCACACCTATGCAGATGTCCTCATACATCAATGCTGCAGTCGTGCCACACAGCTCCTCTTGGCACACTGGATTCCGCAAGACTCTACTACGGTCACGTCGCTGAAAGCTCCTGAAGAGTTTTCTGCACTTATTTTATGTTTGTTATTTTCAGGCAGGACTGTACGGCACCAGCCTGCCTACTTCGTGGGACTTTGGGGGGGGGGGGACATCGAGCTCCTGAGGACATTGAGCACCTGAGGGAACTATTCGCAAGCCCCCCCCAACGGCGAGCGTACATTCCCGCAGCACGTCACCACCCCTAACAGAGCCAGAAGAAATGAAGAGTGGTGAGTAGTAAGACGGCATCCCGGTTAGCGGGTTGCCAGTAATTATGGCGGCATGAGTGTACGGAGATGCACGGCTTCTACATGGGGCATCTGGGTCTCCAGACTCAGTACACAATGCAGACGCACAGCTTCTGAAGGGGCGAACTGAGTCTCAGTACACTATATGTGTACACCGTACCCAGACTGGCATTACATACTTAAAAGGGGGCTAACTCCATTTTAGGCACAAAATTACCTCAGCCAGTTTAAAAAAGTGCGGGAAGACCGTGTGCCATTGAAGGGGCGGGGCTTCACTATGAGCCGATCCAACAGCTCACCAGCACCATTTTCTCTCGCAGTGGACACAGACGCTGACTGACAGGGACACGTAGCTCCTCCAGAGAGACTCCAGATTAACTCAGCGGTACCAGGGGGTCATAGCAGGGGGAGAGCGATTATTAGTGTACTGAGTCCCTAATCTAGGTACTTAGTCTGGCATTAGCAGTAAGGGCGCCGTGTGCTGGCTCCATACTATCTTTGTGTCTCCCTGGAAGGGCTCTTTGTGGGTTAACTGTGCATTTAACCTGTTCCTGTGTGTGTGTGCTGTCACTGTCACATTATGTCAAAGAGTGTGTTTCATGTAAGGCACGGTCTTCCTCTTCTCCAGGGGGTTCACTACTGTGTACTCAGTACAGTGTACCTTCCCAGGCTATCGGGGCAGAGCCAGCTTGGCTGGACTCCATTAAGGGAATGATTTCCAATATTTTTACTAAATTGTCCCACAATGAGAAAGAGGCGCAATACTTAAGACAATCGATGACTGAGTTTATGAAGAGACTCTGCCATTTGTCCGCACAAATGTACATTGGCCCATAACCTGTAGTCTGACTCTAATGATGAAGGGTCAGACATGGAGGAGGGGGAGGTGGACTCAGAGGTGGGGGAGTCTACTCTGTCACAGGGGATAGAGGCTCTCATAGAAGCTATCGGAGAAGTTCTGCATATCCCTGATAAGGTGACAGAGGAGACTGAGGAATCTTATTTTAATATAAAAATGAAATCGTCAGCCACTTTTCCTGTGTCAAAGGGACTAAATACCCTGTTTAAAGAACTGTGGGTTAATCCTGATAGGAAATTTCAAATCCCTAAAAGGTTGCTATCATCTTTTACATTTCCTCCTGAGGATAGGAAAAGATGGGAAAATCCACCGATAGTGGATGCATCAGTATCCAGTCTGTCATGGAAAATTGTATTGCCTGTCCCGGGTGCAGCCTCCCTAAAAGACATGGCTGATCGTAGAATTGAGAGTACACTCAAATCCTAGTATACAGCTGCTGGGGTGGCCCAGAGACCCACTATAGCATGTGGGTGGATTACGAAGGCCATCTCCAAATGGTCGGGTAACCTACTTGAGGGGTTAGATTCCTTGCCTCAGGGGGAGATTATTTTACTCCTGCAACATATACAGGACTCTGGGAACTGTATGGTGGAAGCCATAAAAGAAATAGGCTTGCTTAATGCACGCACCACTGCTATGGCAGCATCAGCACGCAGAGGCTTATGGCTACACCAGTGGACTGCTGATGCGGACTCCAGGAAAGGCGTGGAAGGCCTACCCTTCACAGGAGAGGCCTTATTTGGAGATGAACTAGACAAATGGATCTCCAAAGCTGCTGCGGGTAAGTCCACATACAGTATCTTCCTTCTGCAGCTTCCCCAGCCAGGAAGGCCTACTCAGGACCTAATCTACAGTCCTTTCGGACTGCCAGGTTTAAGGGCAAAACCAGAGGTTCTTCTACAGCCACCAGAGGCGCTAGAGGTAAACCACGCAAACCAGCAACTGCCAGTTCTCAGGAACAGAGCTCAGGCTCTGCTTCCTCAAAGCCTTCAGCATGATGGTGGACCGTGATGCCTGGAAGACTGGCGGGTGGGAGCCCGACTAAAATTTTTCAGTGACATCTGGACAGGTTCGTGCCAGGATCCCTGGGTCATAGATCTTACTTCCCAGGGCTACAGGCTGGAGTTTCAGGGGCTCCCACCTCACAGATTCTTCAAATCAGGCTTACCAGTTCTGCAAGAGGCAAGTATAACCTTACAGGACGCCATTCAAAAACGGGTACAGACTCGGGTCATTGTTCCAGTTCCACCTCATATGCAAAACAAGGGATATTATTCCAACTTGTTTGTAGTACCGAAACCGGACGGTTCGGTAAGACCGATTTTGAACCTCAAGTCGTTGAACCCGTACTTACGGGTGTTCAAATTCAAGATAGAGTCTCTGAGAGTGGTGATCTCAGGTCTGGAGGAGGGGGAATTCCTAGTGTCTCTGGATATCAAGGATGCGTAACTTCACATTCCGATCTGGCCACCTCATCAGGCTTATCTATGGTTTGCACTGCAGGACCGTCACTACCAGTTCCAGGCTCTACCGTTTGGTATCTCCACGGCACGGAGACTGTTCACCAAAATGATGGCAGAGATGATGTTTCTACTCTGCAAATAGGGAGTGAACATAATTCCGTACCTGGACGATCTTCTGATAAAGGCACTGTCCAGGGAGCAGTTGTTGGACAGCATTGGCCTCTCAACCAGACTACTCCTGGATCATGGGTGGATTCTAAACTTACTAAAATCTCACCTGGAACTGACGCAGAGGATTCCTTTCCTGAGAATGATACTGGACACAGAGCCCCAGAGTATGTTCCTTCCTTTGGAGAAGGCTATGGTAATCCAGTCGATGGTTCGGGCTGTCCTGAAGCCAACCTGGATCTCGGTGCATCTGTGCATTCACATTCTGGGGAAAATGGTGGCCTCTTACGAGGCACTTCAGTACGGAAGGTTTCATGCGATGCTCTTCCAGCTGGATTTGCTGGACAAATGGTCCGGATCGCATCTTCACATGTACCAGAGGCTCTGTGTTATGCACACCAGTGCCTGCAGGAAAGTACTGGTGTCAGGACTGTTATGCACTCCAGTGCCTGCAGGAATGTACTGGTGTTTGAACTGTTATGCAAAACAAATGGACTTACAGACAGACTGGGGAATATGACATAACGTACACAGAAGGTGATAGGTTAACAAAATACACACAAAGTGAACAGAGAAGCCCAGAGGCTAAGGAACTGGGTATCTCCCTTGTATTAGAACTGCTCAGATGGGAAAAGCAAGATGTTGTGTTTTAATACGTAGAGAACCCGAAATGCTGTTGCTAAGGGCAACAGCAAAACCCTAAAGGGTTACCAACGGGTGTGGCAGTAAACTCCTTGGTCAGAGATGGAATGATAGACACAAGGAGAGTCTCCACAATCCTAATTCTCACTTGCAGTGCACAGGTTCAGTTTACTGCCACTAAACTGACCCCTGACACCTAGCACAGTGAGACAGGATTGGACAGGCAAGTCTTAGAATACAGCCGCAAACTTGCTAAGTTCACAGAGTAGTAACAGAACCCCAGCAAGCTAAACGACTGACTCCAGTCTTACTGCTAGGTCTGGATTGGCAGAGTGTAATACCAAATCCCCAGGCCTATTTGCAGTAAGCAACAAACAAATACAAAGCTACACAGTACTGGCTAACTTTCAGAAACTGACTAACCAACAAAGATTCAGCAGCATCTGCTTACCCTGAGAAGAGGCCTTATAAAGCAGGTGCTGTCCACGCCCCACTCAGACCTCACAGACTGTGAGCACAAAAACCAGCACCGGATCCCCTGCCATGCACAGAGCCTATAACCACTGCACAGCAAAAGACCCGAACCGGAGTATCAGCTGCGCTCAGGTCACTCCGCTAGCACTTGTCTCCCGGTTGCCATGACGACGTGGCAGCACAGGGCAGGAGACCCTAACAGTACCCCCCCTCTGACGAGGGGTCAAAGAACCCCTACCACCGGGTTTATCGGGGAACTGCGAGAAGAAAGAGCGTATCAGTCGGGGCATGAAGATCACAACTGCGCACCCACGACCGCTCCTCCGGGCCATACCCCTTCCAGTGCACCAAAAATGACAGCCGACCCCGAACCACCTTAGAGTCAAGAATCCTTTCAACAACAAACTCCCTCTGGCCACGTATCAGAAGAGGGGAAGGTCTTCCACTGGAAGAAGGATTACTAATCGCCCGTTTTAAAAGGGAACAATGAAAGGTTTTATTGATACCCAAAGAACGGGGCAGATCTAACTGAAATGCCACCGGATTGATAACCCTGGTGATCTTATAAGGGCCGATGAACCGGGGGCCTAACTTATGAGATGGCTGTCTCAACTTCAAATTCTTGGTAGACAACCAGACGAAGTCTCCTAATTTGAAGCTGCAGGGTCTTTTCCGCTTATCAAAAACCCTTTTGGTCACTAATGACACAGGCACAAGGGCTTTCTTCACTTTCCGCCAAATACCTCTAAGGACCGAAACCACAGAGGAACCACCAGGCGTGGAGTCCAGGGGGTCAAAAGAATTGGCCTTAGGATGATGCCCATACACACAAAGGAATGGAGAGATCCCTGTAGCAGAGTGAGCCGCGTTGTTATAGGCAAACTCCGCCATGGACAGATGAGCAACCCAGTCAGTCTGACACTTGGAGACATAACACCTGAGGAACTGCTCCAAGGACTGGTTCACCCTTTCAGTCTGCCCATTAGACTGCGGATGGTAGCCCGACGACAAGCTGACAGAAATCTGGAGATCGGAACAAAATGCCCTCCAGAATTTGGCCACAAACTGGGATCCGCGGTCAGAGACCACATCAAGTGGCAACCCGTGGAGACGCACAACATGCAGCATAAATAATTCAGACAGGCGTCTGGCCGATGGCAGTCCAACCAGTGGAACGAAGTGCGCCATCTTCGAAAACCTGTCAACGACAACCCAGATGGCTGTCATCCCCGAGGATTTGGGCAAGTCCACCACAAAATCCATTGAAATGTGGGTCCATGGCTTAGATGGGATAGAGAGTGGATGTAATGGGCCAACCCCTCTAGGAGTCTTATTTCGGGCACAGATGTCACATGCCCGAACCCACTGATCCACATCCTTAGCCACCGAGGGCCACCACACCGCCCTAGATAGCAACTCCCGAGTTCTGGCAATACCCGGGTGACCTGCAGACTTCTTGGCATGGAATTCCAGGAACACTCGCTGTCTTAACCTAGGAGGCACAAACAAAAGACCTACCGGAAGGTCTGGAGGAGCCTGCTCCTGTGCTCTAAGGACTAATGATAAGAGGTCCTGGGTAATGCCCACTTTAATACATGATGGGGAAACAATGGGCAACGGCTCCTCGGTGGTCTCCTGGATTGGAGCAAAACTCAGCGAGAGCGCATCAGCCTTGATGTTTTTTGACCCAGGGCGATATGTTATCAAAAAATTAAAGCGAGCAAAAAACAAAGCCCATCGTGCCTGCCTGGCATTGAGACGCTTCGCTGACTCTAAATATGCCAGATTCTTATGGTCAGTGAGAATTGAGACCACAAACTTAGCCCCCTCAAGCAAGTGTCTCCACTCCTCGAGTGCATCCTTAATAGCCAACAATTCCCGGTTACCCACGTCATAATTCATCTCGGCAGGCGAAAATTTACGGGAAAAGTAAGCACAGGGATGAAGGCGATTATCAGACACTCCCATCTGAGAAAGCACTGCCCCAATACCCATCTCAGAGGCATCCACCTCCACCACAAAAGGACGCTCTGGATCTGGGTGTCGCAGCACCTTGGCCGAAACAAATGCCCTTTTGAGACGGGCAAAAGCCGCTTTAGCCTCACAAGACCAATGAGCAACATCCGCCCCTTTCTTAGTGAGTGCCACCAAGGGCGCCACTATAGACGAAAATCCAGCGATAAATCGTCTATAAAAATTCGCAAAGCCCAGGAAACGCTGAAGCGCCTTCAAACTAGTGGGCTGCACCCAATCCAGGACTGCCTGTACCTTGGAACCCTCCATTTGGAAACCTTCTGGGGAGATAATATATCCTAGAAATGCGATTTGCTGAACTTCAAATTCGCACTTCTCCAGCTTCGCCCCAAGCCGGTGGTCTCTGAGTTTCTGGAGGACTAAGCGTACATGCTTCCGATGTTCCTCCAGGGAATGGGAGAAGATTAGGATGTCATCTAAGTATACAACTAAGAATCTATCCAAATATTCCCTGAGCACATCATTCATGAAATCCTGGAAGACTGCCGGGGCATTACAGAGCCCAAAAGGCATCACCAAATATTCATAATGCCCTGAGTGGGTATTAAAGGCAGTCTTCCATTCATCCCCCTCTCTTATTCGGATTAGATTGTACGCACCGCGTAGGTCAATCTTAGAAAAAATGGTGGCAGTACGAAGCTGGTCAAACAAGACCGAAATGAGAGGCAGTGGGTATGAGTTTTTAATCGTGATACGGTTCAATTCCCTGAAGTCGATGCAGGGTCGCAACGAACCGTCCTTTTTACCCACGAAGAAGAACCCCGACCCAACTGGAGACTGTGAAGGTCTGATAAATCCCTTAGCCAAGTTCTCCTGAATGTACTCTGCCATAGCCTGAGTCTCAGGACGTGACAGGGAGTACAACCTGCTCTTGGGAAGCTTAGCATTTGGCAACAAATCAATGGCACAGTCATAGGGGCGATGGGGAGGTAGTACCTCTGCAACTTTTTTGGAGAACACGTCCGCAAAATCTGCATAACACCCTGGCAATCCTGGCAAACTTAGCTGCGAGAGCCTGACTGGAAGGCTCAAGCAACTCCTGAAACAATCAGTACCCCAACTAAGAATCTCCCCAGAGACCCAGTCAAATTGAGGATTGTGGGCCCTTAACCAGGGTAACCCCAACACCAATGGGGCAAAAGTACAGACAGTCACATAAAAGGACAATTTTTCAGAGTGTGTGGCTCCAATAAACAAAGAAATCTGGCTAGTGCAAGAGGTAATTTTACCTTGGGATAATGGTTCCCCGTTTAACCCACAAATCTCAATTTCCGATGCCAAGGGTACTAAGGGAACAGAGTGTTTCAGGGCGAATTGGCGGTCCATAATAACCCCGTCGGCCCCACTGTCCACAAAGGCCTCAGTCTTGACAGTTTGACCGAGGATCTTCAAGGTCACCGGAATGATAAAAGTCTTCTTGGGAAATTCTGACTTCTGGCCTGACAGGATATTTCCCATCACCCTCAGGCCCTGAAGTTTTCCGGCTTTTCTGGGCATGATACTACCACATGACCTTTATTCCCACAGTACAAACACAACCCCTGCTGTCTCCTCCGCGTCTTCTCACGCGAGGAGAGGCGGGTAGCCCCAATCTGCATAGGCTCCTCTGAAAATTCCTCAGAGTCTGAGGTTCCCTTGGGAAGGAAGGAAATCTCAGTCTCCCTTTCAAGCCTACGCTCTCTCAGCCGTCTATCCACCCGGATGGATAACTGCATGAGCTGATCCAAGCTATCAGGCAAGGGATATTGTACCAGTTGGTCCTTTATCTGGTTAGAAAGACCTCTTCGGTACTGGTGTCTCAGGGCTGGGTCATTCCACTGGGTATCATGGGCCAACCTCCGAAACTCCGTACAGTAAACCTCAACTGGCCTTCGCCCTTGCTTAAGGATCGAAATCTGAGCCTCGGCTGAGGCCGTCTTGTCAGGGTCATCATACAACATGCCCAGTGCCGTAAAAAAAGCATCAACACTTTTAAGCGACGGACAGTCAGGCTGCAACCCATATGCCCAGACCTGTGGGTCTCCTTGTAGCAAGGAAATCACTATGCCCACCCGCTGAATCTCCGACCCAGAAGACTGAGGCCTAAGCCGGAAGTATAGCTTGCAGCTCTCCTTGAAACAAAAGAACTGCGAGCGATCTCCAGAAAAACGATCCGGGAGATTTACTTTCGGCTCCTTAACCCCTGCAGGTGCTGCTGCTGCGGGAGCTCCGCCAGCAGCCTGGGAGGTGTGCATTTTAATGGACAAATCATTAAATTGTCGAGTCAGGACCTGCACCTGATCGACCACCTGTTGCAACGTATTTTGAGGGGTATGCTCCATATTCCCACAAAATTTCAACAGGAGTATTAGGCTGCTGAATATGTTGTGCACACCAGTGCCTGCAGGAAAGTACTGGTGTCAGGACTGTTATGCACTCCAGTGCCTGCAGGAATGTACTGGTGTTTGAACTGTTATGCAAAACAAATGGACTTACAGACAGACTGGGGAATATGACATAACGTACACAGAAGGTGATAGGTTAACAAAATACACACAAAGTGAACAGAGAAGCCCAGAGGCTAAGGAACTGGGTATCTCCCTTGTATTAGAACTGCTCAGATGGGAAAAGCAAGATGTTGTATTTTAATACGTAGAGAACCCGAAATGCTGTTGCTAAGGGCAACAGCAAAACCCTAAAGGGTTACCAACGGGTGTGGCAGTAAACTCCTTGGTCAGAGATGGAATGATAGACACAAGGAGAGTCTCCACAATCCTAATTCTCACTTGCAGTACACAGGTTCAGTTTACTGCCACTAAACTGACCCCTGACACCTAGCACAGTGAGACAGGATTAGACAGGCAAGTCTTAGAATACAGCCGCAAACTTGCTAAGTTCACAGAGTAGTAACAGAACCCCAGCAAGCTAAACGACTGACTCCAGTCTTACTGCTAGGTCTGGATTGGCAGAGTGTAATACCAAATCCCCAGGCCTATTTGCAGTAAGCAACAAACAAATACAAAGCTACACAGTACTGGCTAACTTTCAGAAACTGACTAACCAACAAAGATTCAGCAGCATCTGCTTACCCTGAGAAGAGGCCTTATAAAGCAGGTGCTGTCCACGCCCCACTCAGACCTCACAGACTGTGAGCACAAAAACCAGCACCGGATCCCCTGCCATGCACAGAGCCTATAACCACTGCACAGCAAAAGACCCGAACCGGAGTATCAGCTGCGCTCAGGTCACTCCGCTAGCACTTGTCTCCCGGTTGCCATGACGACGTGGCAGCACAGGGCAGGAGACCCTAACACTCTGTCTGTCGCCAAGAGCCAGAATCTCCCTTCTGTGGTGGCTACAGACTTCTCACCTCATCAAGGGTCGGAGGTTTGGGATTCAGAATTGGATTCTTCTAACCACAGATGCAAGCCTCAGAGGTTGGGGAGCAGTCACCCAGGGGGCGCAGTTTCAGGGAAGATGGTCAAATCGGGAAGTCGTCCTTCCAATAAACATCTTGGAATTCAGGGCAATCTACAAAGGCCTTCTGTTGGCCTCATCTCTACTTCGGAATCAGGCAAGTCAAGTTCAGTTGGACAATGTAACGGCGGTAACGTACATAAACCGACAGGGCAGAACAAAAAGCAGAGCAGCAATGTCAGAGGTGTCCAGAATTCTCCTATGAGTGGAAAAACACGCCGTGGCGTTATCGGCGGTCTTCATTCTGGGAACTGGGAAGCAGACTTCCTCAGCAGACACGACCTGCACCGGGGGAGTGGGGCCTCCACCTGGAGGTGTTCTGGTGGTTGACACATCAGTGGGGATATCCACAGATCAATATGATGGCCTCTCGACTGAACAAGAAGCTCAAGCGGTAGACGCTCTGACAACTCCGTGGATCTACCAGCTGGTGTACATGTTACCTCCACTTCCTCTGATCCCAAGAATTCTAAAAAGAATAAAAAGGGAAAAGGTTCAAGCAATCCTCATTGCTCCGCACTGGCCTCGAAGGGCCTGGGACCCGGATTTTCTCGTGATGCTGATCGAAGATCCGTGGCCTCTACCTGTTTGCGAGGATCTTCTGCAACAGGGCCCGTTTGTCTGTTATTTATTTATTAGCAGTTTCTTATAGCTCAGCATATTCCGTTGCGCTTTACAATTAGAACAACAGTTATAGAACTAAATTGGGCAAAGCCAAACAGACATAGAGGTAGGAAGGCCCTGCTCGCAAGCTTACAATCTATAGGGAAATAGGCATTGATACACAAAGATAGACAAGTCTGTCAAGACTTACCGCGGCTACGTTTAACGGCATGGAAGTTGAACGGCTGATTCTAGCCAGGAGAGGGATTCCTGACAATGTTATCCTGACTATGATCCGAGCCAGGAAGGGGGTAACGTCTAAACATTACCACCGTATATGGAAGAAGTATGTCTCTTGGTGTGAGAGCAGACAATATTCTGCGGTGGATTTTCATCTGGGACGTCTACTGCTTTTTCTGCAGTTGGGAGTGGATGTGGGCCTACGCCTAGGCTCCATTAAAGTTCAGATTTCTGCCTTGTCTATTTACTTTCAGTAACAATTGGTTTCTCTCCCTGAGCTCCAGACATTCTTGAAAGGTGTTCTGCACATGCAGCCTCCCTTTGTGCCTCCCACGGCACCTTGGGATCTCAATTTGGTGCTGCAGTACCTCGAATCGGACTCGTTTGAACCGTTACAGGAGATTGACGTAAAGTACCTTACGTGGTTGACCGTCACACTGTTGGCCTCGGCTTCAGCAAGACGTGTGTTGGCCCTAGGGGTGTTGTCTCACAAGAGTCCCTACTTAATTTTCCATAAGAACAGAGCTGAACTCAGAACTCGTCAGCATTTTCTTCCTAAAGGGGTGTCCACGTTTCACATCAACCAACCTATTGTGGTTCTGGCTGTTACAGACACCTCTGCTACTTCTAAGTATTTGGATGTTGTGAGGGCTTTGAAGGTGTATGTAAAGAGGACAGCTCATCACAGGAAATCGTACTTGCTGTTCGTTCTTCATGATCCCAATTAAACTGGGTATCCAGCTTCAAAGCAGTCAATTTCACGCTGGATCAGGCATACTATTCAGCATGCTTATTCCACTGTAGGCTTGCCGTTTCCAAAACCTGTACAGGCCCACTCTACTAGGTGGGTTCTTCTTGGGCGGCTGCCCTGGTGTCTTGGCTTTGCAGCTCTGCCGAGCAGCTACTTGGTCAGGTTCGAATACGTTTGCAAAGTTTTACAAATTCGATACTTTGGCCTCTGAGGACCTTCAGTTTGGTCAGTCAGTTCTGCAGGAACCTCAGCACTCTCCCACCCAGTTTGGGAGCTTTGGTTCTTCCCCATGGTACTAAATGGATTCCCAGTATCCCCTAGGACGTAAGAAAAAATAGGATTTTAATTACCTACCGGTAAATCCTTTTCTTGTAGTCCTTAGGGGAAACTGGTCGCCCGCCCGGTGCGTCATTCTTCCTGCACTATTACTTAGTTTAGTATTCTGGTTCGTTCAGCTGTTGCTGTTCATGTTTGGTTAGCATGGCTTTCCTATTGTTCTGTGTGTGCTGGTTCGTAATCTCACCACTTTTATTATCTATCTTTCTTTCAAAGTATGTCGGTCTCCTCAGGCACAGTTTCCTAGACGGAGTCTGATAGGAGGGGCATAGAGGGATGAGCCAGCGCACACTATCAAATTCTTAAAGTGCCCAAGGCTCCTAGTGGACCCGTCTATACCCCATGGTACTAAATGGATTACCAGTATCCCCTACGGAGTATGAGAAAAGGATTTACCGGTAGGCAATTAATATCCTATTTTCTCATTGCTGGGGTGTATTTAATACATGCGCAAGGTCACAGACTTCCGAAAGGACTATTAGAAGTGAAGGGATGGCATTTTCCTTCAGGAGCCATTCTGCACATGCGCTGTCTGCTGACCATGCATGTGCAAGTGATGAGTGCTGGGTAGGGATCCTATTGATCCCTCTCCGGTAGTTTTTGAAGAAACTAGCCCATAAGCTACAACGGCTAACCCCATCTGGCTTTGCATTCCGGAGCTTGATAAATTTTGCAAAAAATTATATCCTGCGAACTTACTTTGGTAAATAGGCCCACTAGTGGCAGCCTATGTAGAAAGTACAGCACTAAAAAAAAGGTAGAATACAATTATACAAAACACTTTATTAAATATATAACATGTAATGCAAACCAGTATATATACAGGTTGGTCCATAAGTGAGGAAACATAATGGTGGTCCATAAGTGTGGAATCATAATGCAAAAACAACAGATTGTTGATGCTTGTGCTCAGATTCAGCCAGACATGTTGGTCAAGGTTCATCAGGAATGGGAAAAGAGAATAGTCTTAACACGGCATCATGGTGGACAGCACTTCGAACATATCCTATAAACTTTATGTTAAACTCGAGAATGAATAAAGATACTTTAAAACGAAGAACACCAGTGTTTTTCTTATGAAATTGTCCATCACATGACTACCTTCCCAATAAAAAAATGAGTTGCATCCAAGATGGCCGACTACAAGATAGCCACCATATTGGTGACATACCCTAAAAGGTTTTTCCCCACTCCCATATGTGTAGACACTGGATTAATATTTCCTTACTCATTTCCTTTTTATAAGGGTGATTCCACACTTACGGACCACCATGTATATTCACTTGCCTGAACCAAATCATAACTACATGTTATACCGATATCTGTATGAATTACCAACGGTCAGGATGCCAGCCATCAGTATACAGACAATGGCATCCCAGCCATCAGTATGCCGGCAGCAGGGTAAATGCTAGAAAGCCCCTTGCGGGCTTGCTGCTCTTGCCGCGCTGCGGGGTCGGTGGCTCGTTGTGTTCTCCACAGGTTCTGTTCCCACCAAGGAGGAAAGACAGAAAGGAGCTGCTGAACTACTGTGGGACAGATCTCTCTCCACTCATTTCAGAGTGATTTGCTACAGTCACTGCTGACTGCTGTCCTTGCAATAAGGAACCTTTATTCTTCCAGATGTATCATTGGCTAGTTGTTGGGACAGGAGATCCAATAAGTGCCAATCCCGGTGACCACTGAGAAGTAATGTGATCACATTGCGGTCACATTACTTCCTCCTTTGCACCCTCAGCTGTGCTGCCGCACATGTGCTTGCAGACGTCTGCACATCTGCAAGCCGTTGGGCACCGCCTCCCATTTTGCCTCCGGTGCCTGGTATGAACTTATGCCATTGCTTCACATTATTACAGACTGTTATGCTATTAATACTTCAAAGCAGGAAATAAAGTGTTCTAGCCATTGCTGCACTTGTGTCCCCAAATGCCTCTTCCGCCTCCATCTTGGCATGGCTCTTAGGGTGTAGTTTAATGAGCAGGAAGTTTCCTGCAAAGACTGATCTTTCCCAAGCAACTGTCGCTTTCAGTGCAGCTTGTATGAGATGCATTTTTGAGTATTACTAATTGACTAATAAATCTTAACGGCATCATCTTATGCTGACCCAAACCATTAAAGTGCATGATTCCACTGTTTTCTGTGTCACAGTCATTAATATATTTTGCTGCAATGCGTGTTTTCCTGTGGCATACATTTCATGTATCTTTGAAGGGAAAGCCATAAAACCACTTTCTAGATATTTATAGCTAGTGATTTATATTGTGCATCTTCAATTATTAAAGAGTGTTTTGTCTGCTTCGTTTCCCCCCACACATATTTATAGCTTTTATATGGTTTACTATTATTAGATGTGTTTGCTTTATTCGATTTAGCAATTTACGTTCTACCGTGTCTTGGACTTTACAAGAATATACTTCAGATGAATAAAAAAGATATATAGCTTCTAAAAATAACCATATTGTAGGTTTCAGTACAAGCAAATGAAGAATATCAGTGGTATTTACTAAGTAGAGCGCAACACGGGAATTAGCCGCGTGTGTGTGTGATCACACCTGCCTCCTGCCTTCACGGCCATACCTAGGTTTCTAGTAAGGCCACATAAACCCCGCCTAGGCATAAATAATTGTCTATGTGTGCGTCACCACAACTGTATACTGCCTTTATCTTAGGTCCTGATCAGAGGTGCACGTTGTCTGCTTACAATGCCGTTGTTACGTAGTAGAGGGACTAATTCCCGATCCCATGTGTAATCGCATGATCGCGGGTTCGTTTTCAGCCAATTAATTGGATACAGTGTTAATTGGACACCGTGATAATGACCATTGGTCAATTAATCGTGATATCCGTCTGTTTTTATTGGCCGTGTTGGCTGAAGACGTATCAGGGCTAATTGGATACCGCCCTAAGGGGGTCATTCCGACCCGTTCGCATGCAGCGGTTCTTCGTTGTGGTGCAAACGGGTTGGAACTGCGGCTGCGCGGCGCCCGCATTGCACATGCGCGGTCAACGACACCAGAGCCGAAGGAAGCGATCGCAGGCCCGATCGTAAGAAGATTAACAGCGGGAAGGAGTATCAGGGCGTCTACTCACCGTTTCCCAGGTGTGGTAAGGTGAACGCAGGCGTGTCCAGGTGTTTGGAGGGCGTATGTATGACGTCACAGCCGGGACCTTCATCGCTGGATCCGTCGCACTAGGGTGAGTAACTGCAGGGCTAGTCTTGTTTTACTTGAAACTTTTTTAGCATAGCGGGGATGGAAAAGCGATCGCAGCCCTGCTATGCTAAGATACACTCCCCCATAGGCGTCGTCTAGTTGATCGCATGAGCAGCAGAAAGTTGCTACGTGCGATCAACTCTGAATGGCCCCCTAAGATGCTATTGCGATCAGGGAACAGACAGTATTAGAATTGGGGGGGGGGGAATGATGGGCCTCATTCAGACCTGATCGCTGGGCTGCTAAATTTGTTGTCGTGCGATCAGATAGTCGCCACCCAAGGGGGAGTGTAAATTCACCCCATGCTAGTGTGCGATCGCACGTGTATGCCGCAAGAAAGTGTCCTTCAGTGGACAGCTGCAAATCCGTTCGCAACTCGCTCACCACCTAATGGTTTTTCCAGTGTATGCGCAGCCCAGGACTTACTCCTACAGTGCGATGAGAACGGGCTGATCGGGTCCGGAGCTGACGTCATATACCCTCCCAGAAAACGCTTGGGAACGCCTGCGTTTTCCCTGACACTCCCAGAAACCGTCCGTTTACCACCCACAAACTGTTTCTTCCTGTCATACAGCATGCAGCGCCGCTGTAATATATGGGGGAGAAGCTGTGTCAGTGCACATAACATGCACCGGTATCACTTCTCCCCCATATCGACACATATCCATCTGATCGTAGCAGCAAAGTTGTTAGCAGTTGGGCAAAACCGCGGGGGTCATTCCGAGTTGATCGAAGCCCTGCAAAATTTTGCAGGACTACAATCATGACAATAGACACATGCGGTGGGATGTTCAGTACATGGCTATCCTGCCCCGCATGTCAGTGCCGCGCCCCCCCCCCCCCCCCGCAGAAGTGCAAAAGCATCGCACAGAGGCGATGCTTTTGCACTTTAGGAGTAGCTCCTGGCCACCGCAGCTTTAGCGTGCTGGCCGGGAGCTACACGTCACCCCCCGGCACGCAGTCCGTACGGTCTGCCTGCGTTGGCGGGACCGCGCCCCCATAATGGCGGCCAAACGCCGCCGTGCCGCCCCCTCCCACCCAGCGATCGCCTCTGACTGTCAATCATATAGTCAAAATCGTAAGGAAAGTTAAGTGCATATCGCACCGTGTGTATGTACCTTTAGACTGTGGGTGATTATCTGCAAGTACTTGTTTTGACTAAATAAAATAAACAGAGGTTAAAATAAAAAATTTCACAGTTCAATTGACAAGGGCACCAGACACACCTACTCTAGTACCCACTTCATCCGTTTGCCACGGTGACATACCTCCCAACTTACTGACAAGCGAGATGAATGTGTCAAAGAGGGGACAGCAAGATACACACCTCATTTTGGGACTCTCCCACCGATATTAGGACAGTTGGGAATTATGGCTTAAAATGGTAACAACTGTAAATCTAAGGCTGTATACATTTGCCTGTAAGTGTAAGCTTTATAAAAGACGCCAGGTCACAATACTTTGTCAGTGCTTTGTCTGTAGTCCTTGGTCCCATGTGCCCAGCCAACATAACACTGTAAAGGTCCATACACAGTCACACAGGGCATTTTTGCCCAGCATGTATGCATAGCGATGATGGCTGACATCGCTGGGCTGAAAAGCGCTCAGTGCATACACACTGAGCGCTTTTCCCTGCTGCCCAGCGATGTCAGCGGGGGTGAGCGGATTTCCATAGCAGGACGCTATGGAAAGCCGCTCACCCTGCCGTTCATCTACTGGTATTACCAGTAGATGAACGGCGGCCGCCAGCGATGAAGCGGGAGCGCGCATCAGCTCTCACCGCTCATCGCTTGTGCATACACACTAGGCGGCTTTGAGCTGAAAGCAGCTGAACGCCCCAAAAGTGACCTGCTTTCAGCTCAAAATCGCCCAATGTGTATGGGCCTTTACATTCTCCTTTCAGTATGAAAAGGAATCCAGCCAGGCTTCGGACCCGAGCACTGGGGGCATGACCAGATCTGGGGAGGCGTGGCCATGCCACCCCGCCCCAAGAAATATGAAATAAATAATAAGTGCACAGGGTTCTTTCATCTTCCTGCTGTGACACCGCTCACTGACTGAGGGGATAATTCAGACCCATAGGCGTGCGCAGCACATTTTATTAGGGGGTGCACCGTTGGAGGGGTGTGTCTAGCACCGCCTTTTGGGCATGTCTAGCACCATCTATTGACGTCAACGCTATATAAAATATCCACCCTTGTGCCAATCCTAATAAAGCAGATACATTGTCAGATGTTGTGGTGTGCACCAAACAAACACCCCTGATGGCACTCACTGCAATTGCACTGCTCCTCCTCAGCCTGGTCTGGCTCCCCCTCTCTTTCCCCTGCAAGCTGCAGCAACTTACTACAAGTCAGCCACTCACTGACACTGACAGTTGCAGACTAGTACTGCTGCTGCTGGAAAAACGAGTGACGTGTCAATGCTGCTGCCGGCCGCCCGCTAGTTTTGAATTTGTCTTCCTAAGAGGAACGCTGGCTGCATGCTGCAGCTCATCAGTGTCTGGAGTTGGCATAGCATAGAAGAAGAGAGGTGGGCATGTGGCGGGTGTGACGGGTGGGCGGTGGCATCCTTGATTAACCCAGGCGTCTAGTCAGTAATGCAGTCCTGACAGGGTGCAGCACAGAGGGGACGCAGTCTCTGCACAGTCCCGGACTTACTCTTGCAGTGCAATGATCGGGCCGGAGCTGACCTCAGAAACCCTCCCTTCAAACGCCTGGTCCCTCCTGCGTTTCTCCGGACACTCCTTAAAAACGGTCAGCTGCCACCCATAAACGGCCTCTTCCTGTCACTCTCCTTGCGATTGCCTGTGCGATCACTTTTCTCGCACCATCACGTCGCTGCCCGGCGCTACGAACCGACCGGCCTGCGCATTGCGGTGCATACTCATGCACAGTTCAGACCTGATTGCACGCTGTACGAAAACGCAGCCTAGCCATCAGGTCTGACTTAGCCCCTGAATCCCATCTGATTCAGCAACAGCGCATTAGGTCTCACTCAGCGTCATGGTTCCTGTAAACTGTTTTATTATATCCATGAACCTGACCTGTGCCCTCTTATCTGATCTTACACTTGTGCCCCTGACCTATGCGTGTTTGCTGTTTCTGATCCTGTCTCTGTCATCCTGAACATTTAGGGGTATATTCAATTGAAGCCGAAAGCTGCCGTCTGTCGAAAAGACGGCAGTTTTCCACTTTTAAAGGTCGGAAGGGGTTCCAACATATTCAATATAACCCCAAATTATTCGACAAGTCGAGGAATTCGACCTGTCGAAAAGCACGTGGATCAGCGGAATAGCCGCCGATCCACGTGCTTCTGTCGAAAACGGGGCCAAATCTGACAGGTTTTGTCCCCCTTTCCGACCATCTCAATATGACTTTAAAAAAAGTCGGATTGACATGAGGGACATTGAGCGGCTATAGCACAGCATATGCAGGAGGATGTGTCACAACTGCCGCTCACGGCAGCATCCACCCAGCTCCAGCAAGCAAGGTCCCGCTTGCTGGAGTCGGGTGGACGCTGCAGTGAGGTCTGGCGGCTGTGCCACATCCTCCGGCTAAACTGCTGTAGCCGCTGCTCTCCTCTGTCTCACCGCTGCTCACCGCCGTCTCCCCCATTCTCACCGACGTCTCGCCACTGCTTATCCCTGTCTCCCTGCTGCTCTCCCTCAGCATCCTCATCTTCTCGATCCGACTTTTTTTTAAGTCAGATTGAGATGTCAGGAACGGACAAATCCTGTCGGATTTGGCCGCATTGAATAGGTTCCGTCGGATCCATTCCGACAAATTCATGTCGGAATGGATCCGGTTTGAATTGAATATACCCCTAAGATGGAAAAGAAAAGACCTCCTGAAGAAAGATCAAAGACGCTGAGAAGGCCTGCCACATAGAACAAAAGAAAAGAGACGATGGGCTTAAAAAGAGAAGACCCCTTGCAAGTGAGGGAATCACTGCTGGCCAGAACAGGTCAGTGGCAGGAGGCTCAAGAAGAAAACCTGTTGTTTTTGGCCCCCTTTTCGACCATCTCAATGCAACTTTAAAAAAAGTTGGATTGAGGACATGAGACTAGTTAGCGGTGCGGCGGGCTGCAGGGTACTACCTCTGACGGGTCCCCCCGGCCGCCTGACAAGTCCTCCAGCCGCCGCAGATGTCTCCTCCCGGCCGTCCTATTAGTCCTCCAGCCGTCGCAGATGTCTCCCCCGGCGCCACTGACGTGTCCCCCCGGCCGCCTGACAGGTACCCCCGGCGGCCGCAGATACCTCTCCCTGGCCGCCGCTGATGGGTCCTCCCCGGCTGCCTGACAGGTCCCCCGTGATAGCTCCCCCCTGCTGCCGCTGCATATTTGAATGGATCCGACTTTAATTGAATATACCCCTTACTGTCTTACAACCAAGATAGTCCCGTGAGGGGGATAGTTAGGGAGCTGCGTCCTGTGGTCTTCCAGCAGTTAAGTCCATACCACTTTGTGTGAACTCCTTAGACTCCGTGCCTGGACTTTGCCAGCACCAATCCTAAGCTGAAGAACAGAAACCATCCTGCTCTATGGGGGTAATTCCAAGTTGATCGCAGTAGGATTTTTTTTTAGGAGTTGGGCAAAACCATGTGCACTACAGGGGAGGCAGATATAACATGTGCAGAGAGAGTTAGATTTGGGTGTGTTATTTTATTTCTGTGCAGGGTAAATACTGGCTGCTTTATTTTTACACTGCAAATTAGATTGCAGATTGAACACACCACACCCAAATCTAACTCTCTCTGCACATGTTAAAACTGCCTCCCCTGCAGTGCACATGGTTTTGCCCAACTGCTAAAAAAAATTCTGCTGCGATCAACTTGGAATTACCCCCTATGTACAAACTCTGCATCCATGGAATATATTTATCAAAGTACAAGGCCTTATTGCCTGTTATTGCTTTGCCCAATACAAGAAAAGTACCATAACCTGCCATAACCATGCCTTCTCATTCTAAGAACTATTTTTGGGGGGAAATATGTAAAGGATGCTTTAGTGTTCCATTCACCTGTAACTGATATTCTGTCAAACTGTATTTAGAAACTTCCCTAAGCAGCAGAAAGTCCTGTTTACTGCTTAACAACATTCTCTGTATCTGTTTGAGAACACAGGCAGGTACTTCAGTGATAAAAAATTATATTAGGGTAACAGGGAGCAGTGGGAAGGTGGAATCTGGCCTGGATCGGTTCAAGACTGATGAGAAGTACCGGCCCAATACCCACTCTGGGAAATGTTAAAGTTGGTAAGTAATACCCCTTTTCCACTAGCTTTTTTAAACACGGGTAAATGTTCGCTGTCGGGTGCAACGGCATCGCTGTCCTGCTGCAATGAGTACTGCCTGACCGCCTGCATAGCGACCTACTCCTGTCCCTAGAATTTGTCTTAGAACTAGATCCCTGAGTGCTGTAACTGTTAGAGAGACGCAGCGCACTTGTCCCCTGTGCCTTTTCCCTGCTAGGCCTAGAGAACGTGCTGTCCGCCCGCTCACGCCGGCCCCCTAGGGGGGTACCGGCCTGCAGCTGTGCTTCGTGTCTGTGGCTGGCCAGGGTAGCACGGGCACGCCGTCCGGCACTACCAGGCCTCCAGGTCATCCACAGTGCGGGCCGGTGCCACGGTGCTAACCAAGGCGAGGGGGGGCAGAGGCTGCAGTATCGGGCCCAGCGCGACCGACCTGACCGGGCCCAATGTGAGCCCCCCCCTGGCGCGGGCCAACGTCGACACGTCCTGGCCGCGACATTTTCGCCGCGGAGCCCCGTCCCACCGCGGGCAGCCGAGCGTGACCCCGCGCCTGCGTATGAAGTGGCCCACTGTGCTTGGCCTGATTAGGCTGTATGGAGGCCCCCTTCCGAGGGCCGACGGCGTCCCTGGCCAAGTCGCAGTAGGGCGGACGTGCTGGCCGTACCCACCGCGGCCGGACACCGCGTGACCCCGCAACAGGTCTGTGGAGCAAGTGTGTGGAAAATAAATATATATATATATATATATATATATATAATGCCGCCCCAGACTCAAACTGGCAACCTTCTCTTTCATAGACCAATCAAAAAACATTATATTATACAGGAGCACCGTCTGTGGGCGTCCCCCTCCCTCCCCGTGGAAAAAGGAAAGCATGTGCCCAGCTGCAGGGAGGGAGCGCTGTACGGCCCGTCCGGGCCTAGCACGCCCGCCCACCTCCAGATTAGCAGCCCTGCCCACCTCCAGATTAGCGGCCGCCGGGGCGAGGAAGCGCCCGCCCGAGCAGGCCGCCTCCGCCGCCCCGAGACACCCAGCGCCGCGTCATCCGTCACCGCTGCTGCCAGTGGCGGAGACGAGGACCGAGAAGGAACCCGTGGGGCCGCGAGAGCGGGCGGTCGAGCCCGGCCGCGGACGCTCATGGAGACTGCCACCCCAGGCGCAGCAGGTCAGACCCGGCTCGCTTGATTCACGGAGGAGTCGAGTAGGCAGGTCCGCGCCGCGTGCGGGTCCGGAGGCATTGGAGGGGACGAATAGACAGGAACAATGTACATTCCTATACAATAAATAAGGTACCAAGTATAGAAAAGAAAGTAAATAGAACAGAAAGAGGTAGAAGAGAGGTAGGGATTATATAAAGCAGTAAAAGAAGTAAAGATTGGTAAGAAGAAAAGTGGTTTAAGGAAACACTGGTAACTTCAGGAAATTAGCTGATACTTGCAGGTTCACGGAAAAAACAGGAAAGAGACAGGCTGTCTTAGATCTGAACACTATATATATGTCAGACCAGCCCCTATACCAAATCCAGCCAATCACAATCCAGGCAGTTGTCCTTACGTTCCTCCCACAAAAACTGTAACCCCTTCCGTGCCAGAGTGATGCATTAAGAGGCGTGCCGCATGCCCATCCGGTGAGTTTATGTTGCTTTCGGCCACATTCGTGACCTACGCAGTCTTTCTAAGAACTATTTTTGGGGGGAAATATGTAAAGGATGCTTTAGTGTTCCATTCACCTGTAACTGATATTCTGTCAAACTGTATTTAGAAACTTCCCTAAGCAGCAGAAAGTCCTGTTTACTGCTTAACAACATTCTCTGTATCTGTTTGAGAACACAGGCAGGTACTTCAGTGATAAAAAATTATATTAGGGTAACAGGGAGCAGTGGGAAGGTGGAATCTGGCCTGGATCGGTTCAAGACTGATGAGAAGTACCGGCCCAATACCCACTCTGGGAAATGTTAAAGTTGGTAAGTAATACCCCTTTTCCACTAGCTTTTTTAAACACGGGTAAATGTGCGGGGGCGCGCATTTACCCGTGTTTTTCCCTAGTGGAAACGGGTCCCCTGATAAATTCCCGGATCAAGTGATCCGGGAATCCTACCCTGGTAGCTAGCCGGGTTGAACACGTGTTCAACCCGGCTAGCTGTCTAGAGTGAACGGGAGCTGTGTCGAGACGACATGGCTCCTGTTCACAGTGCATAGGGAGAACGGCGCTGGGAGATCATGTGATCTCCCAGCGCCGCCCCTGCCGTGTCACTAGCGCGTCACCAACCCGGCAATTGCCGGGTTGATGAGCGATGTCTGCAGGGGGCTGTAGCACGGGTCGCAGCCGTGTCAGGCGACACGGCTGCGACCCGTGCTACGCTAGTGGAAAAGGGGTATAAATGTATGCCCTCTGAAGAGTTACCAGAGAGGGATGCTAGCAGGGCCATCTTCATGTATAGGCACACTGGGCAGATGTCTCAGGCCCCACAATTTTAGGGGCCTCCTCACATTCAGAGCATCGAGGCAACATCTCTACCAGCCTGCAGCTAGACGGTGAATGGCTGTCAGCATGCTGATTGGTGGATGGCTGGAGCTATCACTGGTCAATGGCTGGAGCTATCCACCAGTCAAAGTGCTGACAGACATTCACTGTATGGAAGCATGTTGATAGAACTTTGCAGGACTGCAGGAGGGGTATGTTTGATTTTGTTTTAATTGGTTCCCGTTAATGGGTGTGTAGGGGCCACAGTGCATTGCGTTGTCCTGGGCCTAAAATGCTGTTAAGACGGCCCTGGATGCTAGGTAGGCTTGGCTCACAGTATGGTACTGCATGTCCGATTGGATCTAAGTATGATTCTGCATTTCAGGCTTGTCTTCAGGTTTGGTACTGTTTATCAGGCTTGGCTTCAGGTATGGTTCTAGCTGTCAGACTTGGACACTGAGAGCCATAATGCTACAGAGACCTGGAAGCCCAACACCGTTGCATAATACATTATACACTGAAGTGTCTGAAATGTTAGCTCATATTAGCTTTATTAGAACTTATTTTTTTAACACTGTTTTTATTGAGACAACAGATGATGGGCATACAAAACAGTCACTATTTGCGATAAAAAGTATACGGATGTAGTCAGTTTACCTACAGTCAAAATCCTGACATTTACAATACTGGCAAGGTCAAAATACAAAGATTTAACATTTCGACAGTCAAAAAGTCGACATGTGTTTTTCTTGACTTTTTAATTGAAACCGACTTGTTCATACTTTACCATCCCAGTGGACCTGGATGGGAATATATTAGTGTGCCGAGCGCAGCGAGCCATGCGAGGGAACGCGGTACACGTATATGGTGTCCTTGTCAACCTATGTCGACATACACAAAAAAAAACAACAATGACAAACTTGTGTCGACCTTTTTTTTAACCTGTCGACATTTTAAATGTCAGTATTTTGACCTTGTCGGTTTTTTAAATGTCTGTATTTTGACCTTGTTGGGATTTTGACCGTCGGTCAATTGTTGGCGATATTTTGACCATCAGGATTTTGATTGTAGGTATTTCATACTAAACCCAAAGTATGCATAGGGTATTGCAACCATAATATCACTGTTTCTAAACCTATATCTTGGAATCCCTGTCTTCCTAGGAACTCTCACACTTGATATCCATATAGATTTACAGGATTAATGGAGCGGGATTTAATAACTGTGTTACTGCATTTGTCACCTAAAAAAAAACTAGGGTGCCATTTACAGACTGAGAAATAGTCACGTCACGCAGAAGAGCCTGTTTTCTGATTCAGACAGATGGGAGGTCCAGGCATGAGTCTGCAGTAATTATAGATTCCGTCCCGACTCATTAGAAGATGCACATTATACAGTGTTGATCCTGTTAGACTAGATATATTATGTTTATGTAACTCTCAGGCAATTCAGTGTTTGTCCTAGGCTCAGCAGGAGCTGCGTGGAACAAATCAGAGGCATCTAATTACTCTTGCAGAAATGCAAACTGTTTGGGTATCTTGGGAAGCAGGAAAGACAGTGAACAGATTTCGGCACACTTGTCTAGGCTACGCAGCACTGCCTTGGCGTAATAATCTGTAAATTAGGGGCGCAGTGCAGGTTTATTGTAAACACAAGCTGGAAATGTGTAAATTAGGATGTTACAATGATGTTGGTAAGTACAGTGCACTTACTTACCCCTTTACTATGCAACCTATGCTAACATTTGAATACAGTACAAATACAATACTGCCAGCAGCCTACCGTTAAGGGGGGTTCACTACGGCTGGCCGGCGGTCGGGCTCCCGGCGACCAGCATCCCGGCGCCGGGAGCCCGACCGCCGGCTTACCGACAGCTTGGCGAGCGCAAATGAGCCCCTTGCGGGCTCGCTGCGCTCGCCACGCTATGGGCACGGTGGCGCGCTACGCGCGCCACACTATTTTATTCTCCCTCTATGGGGGTCGTGGACCCCCACGAGGGAAAATAATTGTCGGTATTCCGGCTGTCGGGCTCCCGGCGCCGGTATGCTGAGCGCCGGGAGCCCGACCGCCGGCAAACAGAAGACCACCCGTTAAGGGGCACCTGACTGCTGTGAGAGCAAGTGTCAGTGTGACAGAACCACCTCACGCACTAAGGCCTAAAGCGCTGTGCAAAACAGGCTCACCTCCTATCAGGGCTTAAAGAGCACCACTCACACACGTGCGCACACACAGGGCATGGGGGGTAATTCAGAGTTTACATTTAGCACATCTACGATCATTTACTATGACATGTGGGGTGCGGGGGACGCCCAGCACAGGGATAGTCTGCCCCGCATGTCAGGCCCTACAAACACACACACACACACACACACACACACACACACACACACACACACACAAACACACACACACACAGGTACAAAAGCATTGCACGGCGGCGATGCTTTTGTACCTAGTGAGTAGCTCCCTGACAGCGCAGCTCCTGCACGCTGGCAGGGAGCTACCCGCCGCGTTCCGGGTCATAGCGGCTGCATGTGACGTCACGCAGACCGTGGCCCGCCCCCCCAATGGTCCGGACACACCTCTGTTGTCCAAACCGTACCCTGCCAACGGCGTTCTAACGCTGAATTACCCCCACACTCATAACCTGGGATAGAGGTTACTATGGTGGCAGAGAACCTTCTAAACATGGCTGACTTTTGGTGGGAAAACAGATGGTTATCACTGGAAACGGTATGAATACTAATACCCATAGTGGACCAATGGATAGTGTGGGAGTAATAAAGGCCTATTGCCTGAGGAACACTCTGGTGGTCTAGTAGGTGAAAACTAAGGAGAATTTGCCCGACTAAGGCCTTACCTGGTAAGCTGTCCTTATAGGGCACAGAAGGGACACTTCAAAGAAGCTCTTTTGCATAAGGTGCCTCCTCTGTAGAGTCCCTTTAGGGTTGCTCCTTGTTTTACAAGAGCCCTCCGCTGGCACCAGAGCTTTCATACCACCTTTTCTTCTTGAGCCTCCTGCCACTGACCTGTTCTGGCCAGCAGTGATTCCCTCACTTGCAAGGGGTCTTCTCTTTTTGAGCCCATCGTCTCTTTTCTTTTGTTCTATGTGGCAGGCCTTCTCAGCGTCTTTGATCTTTCTTCAGGAGGTCTTTTCTTTTCCATCTTAGGGGTATATTCAATTCAAACCGGATCCATTCCGACATGAATTTGTCGGAATGGATCCGACGGAACCTATTCAATGCGGCCAAATTTGGCCGTTCCTGACATCTCAATCTGACTTAAAAAAAAGTCGGATCGAGAAGATGAGGGTGCTGAGGGAGAGCAGCAGGGAGACAGGGATAAGCAGTGGCGAGACGTCGGTGAGAATGGGGGAGACGGCGGTGAGCAGCGGTGAGACAGAGGAGAGCAGCGGCTACAGCAGTTTAGCCGGAGGATGGGGCACAGCCGCCAGACCTCACTGCAGCGTCCACCCGACTCCAGCAAGCGGGACCTTGCTTGCTGGAGCTGGGTGGATGCTGCCGTGAGCGGCAGCTGTGACACATCCTCCTGCATATGCTGTGCTATAGCCGCGGCTCTCCCCCGTCTCCTCCTCTCTGCTCCCTCAATGTCCCTCATCTCAATCCGACTTTTTTTAAAGTCGTATTGAGATGGTCGGAAAGGGGGCCAAAACCTGTCAGATTTGGCCCCGTTTCCGACAGAAACACGCGGATCGTCAGCTATTCCGCCGATCCACGTGCTTTCTGACAAGTCAAATTCCCCGACTTGTCGGATAATTTTGGGGTATATTGAATAGGACGGAACCCCTTCCGACCTAAAAAAGTCTAAAACTGCCGTCTTTTCGACAGACGGCAGCTTTTGACTTCAATTGAATATACCCCTTAGCCCGCATTCTTCTTCTTCTTCTTCCCCATTCGCAGTGGTTAATACAAATTGCAGTAAGGGCCAGAGCCATAATGTGGAGAGCTGTGATTGGCTCACCACAGCTTGCTCTGATTGGTCGGCCGCCTGCAATTCTGTGCCAATTTTAAACTGCTGTGACTGGATTGGTTGAGCTCACTACTGGGAAAACATTGGGGAAACCTTGTGCAGAAGATAGCGATGTCTTCCAGGTGGGTTCCAGTCTCGTCATGCCAGGATAGAGATGCGTTTTACAGACAACCTGAATCCACTCTCCAGACCTGGATAATCCCTTCCTGTGCCAGCCTCGCTACACATACTCTGGATGGTAAAGTATACTGAACTGGATCCAAGCTTAACACTTGCTGTGTCTCAACTTGCAAAATACATGTCTACAGTGCGATAGGTCACAAGTTCAAATTCCGTCAGATCAACGTATTTTCTTGCCTGAATGTGACAGAGAATGTTTTTTTGATTTGTTTTTTTGAACACACATTAGTTACAGTGCCTTAATCCAAATTTAGCATTGTTTAAATCATACTTGCCTACCTGACCCTCTCCATGAGGGAGAAAATGCTCTGTTCCTGGACTTTCCTGGTAATGTATGATTGCCATCACCTGTGGTGAAACTCCTTTCTTATCAATTACCTAGCTCACCACAGGTGATGGCAATCCTACATTACCAGGAAAGTCCAGGAACAGAGCATTTTCTCCCTCATGGAGAGGGTCAGGTAGGCAAGTATGGTTTAAATGCAACTTCCTACCTGAGAATTGTTGATGGCCATGTGCACCCCTTCTCCCTGTCTTCTGATGGTGACACAATGCACGCATTGTATCGAGCTGGTTCCACACCATGGCGGAGCTTAGTGTACTCCATCTCCAAGGGATACGGTCAGAGCCGGTCCTAACCAATATGATGCCCTAGGCAAGATTTTGGCTGGTGCCCCCTAGCACCACCGCTGGTTCTGCCTCTGACCTTGCACCTCTTTCCCAGCACCATCACCCCTCACCCATAGCAGTCCTTTTACCCCCTATATTTTAAATAGGAACAGTTCGCACATTTAACGCACATCCCAAAAAGGGGCATCTTCTTGCTGGGAAGGGGCATGGCCACACAATAGTAACCCCAATTCCAATTACGCCACACAGTACTGCAACTTTATTCACATTTTATCTTGCGATAGTGTCCATAATTCATATTACATCCCACAGTAGTATCACTTTACCTTATAAACGTTACTCCTCACAGTAGAGCCCCTTATTCACATTACATGACACTGAATTGCTCCTTATTCGCATTACACCACACCTTATTGCTCTTTATTCACATTAGACGACACAGTAGTGCCCTTTCTATATGCAACGCAACATAGTAGAGCACCTTATACACATAATGCCACACATTAGTAATGCATTTATACACAATTCAACACAGTAATGCCCCTTACACATGAGACACATTAATGTCCTTATAAACATAATGCACCTTACACATTATGACAACCTTTATTAATGCCCTTTTACACATAATGTCCCTTACACATATGTCGCACATTATTAATGCCCTTATACACATAATGACACACATAGTGCCCCCTACACATTTGCTGCACATTATTAGTGCCCCTATAAACATAATTAATGACACACATACAGTAGTACCCTGTTACACATATGCCGCACATTATTAATGCCCTTATACACATAATGACATACATAGTGGCCCTTTACACATATGTTGCACATTAGTAAAGCATTTTTACATGACACACATAATGCTCCTTACACATATTCTGAACACTACTGCACAACCAACCCACTCACATGCACACAGCACTCACACTTCCACTAACACAGTGACCTCTGCCTCTGCTTGGATACAGATGTGTCCTCACAAATCTTGCATCAATGCTAACGTCGGGCACCTTTTTTTTAATGAAGATGCATCTTATTTGCATTGCTATGTGGCTAGGATGCACAAGCAGCTTCTGCTGATTAAACTGATATGCAGCATGCCAATATACTGTGTGAGACTGGGGATGTATCTGCATATGAAATGCTGCATACAGAATATAGGCATGCCGCATATCATTTTAATCAGCAGAAGCTGCTGATGCCCCTAGGCATATCAAATGCCCTAGGCAATTGCCTAGTTTGCCTATGCCTATGGCCGGCTCTGGATACGGTGGTTAGGTCGACAGAACTTAGGTCGACAGTCATTAGGTCGACTGAAGGTCGACATTGGCATTAGGTCAACATGCACTAGGTTGACATGTACTAGGTCAAAAGGTTGACATGAGTTTTTCACATTTTTTTCACATTTTGGACTTTTTCATACTTTCCGATCCACGTGGACTACAATTGGGAACGGAGATAGACACGCCCCTTGGATGGAATGTGACACGCCCCCTCAGCCCCATTCCGCATGGCGCATTAGGGTGCAATCTATAATCTCCCTGAAACTACTTTTCAAAAGTAGGCAAGTATGGTTTAGAGCAGCGGTGGCCAACCCGCGGCTCTCGAGCCGCAAGCGGCTCTTTCTAGCTCCGCATGCAGCTCTTTCTATCTCCGCATGCGGCTCGTAAACTCCCGCGGTGCCTCCCGCTGCCCTAGTCTGCAGTGCCTGGCGCCAGCCCGTGAGCCAATCAGAGCTACAGACTCTGATTGGCTCACGGACCAGCGCCTAATTAGAGAGAATCAACGCCGCCAGAGAGTGGAGACTGAAGGGCAGGAGAGGCGCACGCTGCGCTCTCCTCCCCTCACAAGCAGCAGACTGAGCAGAGCAGCAGCGCGGCGGTGAGCAGCACTTGGGGGGGTGCAGTGTGGGGACATGTGTATCTTACACTGGGGGCATATCTGGCACTGGGGAGACGTGTATCTGGCACTGGGGGCATATCTGGCACTGGGGGAACGTGTATCTGGCACTGGGGGAACGTGTATCTGGCACTGGGGGCATATCTGGCACTGGGGAGACGTGTAGCTAGCAGTGGGGGCATATCTGGCACTGGGGGACACGTGTATCTGGCACTGGGGGAACGTGTATCTGGCACTGGGGAGACGTGCATCTGGCACTGGGGAGACGTGTATCTGGCACTGGGGAGACGTGTATCTGGCACTGGGGAGACGTGTATCTGGCACTGGGGAGACGTGTATCTGGCACTGGGGGAACGTGTATCTGGCACTGGGGGAACGTGTATCTGGCACTGGGGGAACGTGTATCTGGCACTGGGGGCATATCTGGCACTGGGGAGACGTGTAGCCAGCAGTGGGGGCATATCTGGCACTGGGGGACATGTGTATCTGGCACTGGGGGGACGTGTATCTGGCACTGGGGGGACGTGTATCTGGCACTGGGGGGACGTGTATCTGGCACTGGGGGCATATCTGGCACTGGGGGGACGTGTATCTGGCACTGGGGGAACGTGTATCTGGCACTGGGGGCATATCTGGCACTGAGGAGACGTGTAGCCGGCAGTGGGGGCATATCTGGCACTGGGGGACATGTGTATCTGGCACTGTGGGCATATTTGACACTGGGGGCATTTCTGGCACTGGGGAGACGTGTAGCTAGTAGTGGGGGCATATCTGGCACTGGGGGCATATTTGGCACTGGGGATATCTGGCACTGAGAGGATATGTGTATCTGGCACTGGGGGCATATCTGGCACTGGGGAGGTGTGTATCTGGTACTATGGGCATATCTGGCACTGGGGGACATGTGTATCTGGCACTGGGTGGACATGTATCTGGCACTGGGGGCATATCTGGCACTGGGGAGATGTGTATCTGGCAGTGTGGGCATATCTGGCATTGTGGGCATATCTGGCACTGGGAGGATATGTGTATCTGGCACTGTGGGGGCATATATGTATCTGGCACTGCGGAGGAATATATGTATCTGGCACTGTGGGGGCATATATGTATCTGGCACTGCGGAGGAATATATGTATCTGGCACTGTGGGGAGTCATATATGTATCTGGCACTGCGGAGGAATATATGTATCTGGCACTGTGGGGAGTCATATATGTATCTGGCACTGTGGGGAGTCATATATGTATCTGGCACTGTGGAGGAATATATGTATCTGGCACTGTGGGGAGTTATATATGTATCTGGCACTGTGGGGAGTCATATATGTATTTGGCACTGTGGGGGCACCCATTATTTGGTGTTTTTATATGTATGTGGCACTGTACATGGGCTTTATTTGTATGTGGCACTATACAACATGACTAAAAATGGGGTTATGACCTTCGGCGCGCGCATGATATGGCTCTTACCCTTGACTACAGATCTTTTCTGGCTCTTTGCCACTGACTGGTTGGCCAACCCTGGTTTAGAGGGATTTCTTTTCAAAATGCACATCTAATTAGCGATATTTAATAAGAGCACTCAGGAGATACCCTTGATAGTCACAACACTGCTTCTGAAGTCAGTTTTCTTAATTATATTATTTCTAAGACCCAGTATGTTGTGTTGTGTGCTAATCAATCATACAGTTTGGAAACTGTGATAGAAGAGCGTTCATTATTTTCGGAAAGATAAATACTTATCTACTGTCACCCTCTAGTGGTGAACAGTAGTACTGCTTCTCTCTTGTGTTTTCAATCAAGTCTGGTAATAAGTTTCTTTTCCAAGGGCTTAGCTGTAACTATCGCAGTCCATGCGGCTTCTATGGGGTCCGACGGCACAAGGTACCTGTCCTAAAGGGATAAAGTACAAACATATTGTGGCTGCATACTGGAGTTCAGCAATGACTATATATGTATAATCCATACCTCCCAACATGACCCTCTCCAGGAGGGACACAATGCTCTGCTTCTGGACTTCCCTCTTAATTTATGATTGCCATCACCTGTGCTGAAACACCTTTCTTATCCATTAACTGTTCATAACAGGTGCTGGCAATCACAAATTAAGAAAAAAGTCAAGAAGTAGAGCACTTTGTCCCTCCTGGAGAGGGTCATGTTGGGAGGCATAGGCGTGCGCAGGGGGGGTGCCTGGTGCGCACAGGCACCCCCTAATGTCTGTCACCCCCTCACACACACCTGCTGCAGTATTGGCGATCACCGAGTGTGCTCATTTCTGTCCTCCTGCCCATTGCGCCCGCCACCCCCTCCGCTTAGTCTGGCTGTCATTCATTGTATGGTGTAGCATCACTGACGTAATCCTACTCCCAGTTCCTCTAACCTGTGGGATGTGTCGTGATGATGTCATGCCGCGTGCATGGCCGCTCATGCTCCCACCTACACTCTCTCTCTCCTCATCATGTGCCAACGCCACAGAATACAGCGTTCCTTTTGGAGGAGGACAAGTTCAAATTCAATATCAATATATATTTTGAGATATTAGGCTATAATGTATGGTAATAAAATATACAAATTTAACATATATTAAACAGATTTTATATCTATCTATCTATCTATCTATATATATATATATATATATATATATACGTATCTGTGCATCAATCCTCTATATTATTCAGTTTGCATTGAGTGCCAATATGTGGTGGTAGACACGCCTGATAGGTGGTGCTAGACACGCCCATTAGGTGGTGTTAGACATGCCCAATAGGTGGTGCTAAACACGCCCTTCTAATCGTGCACCCCCTAATAAAATGTCCTGCGCACGCCTATGTTGGGAGGTATGTATAATCATAGGTGTGCGCAGGGGGGGGGGGGGGAGCCTGGTGCGCACAGGCACCCCGACCTCACATGCCTGATGCAGCGATCGCCGAGCAGGCTGATTACTGTCCCCTCTGTGCTGCACCCTGTCAGGACTGCATTACTGACCGGACACCTGGGTTAATCAAGGATGCCACTGCCCACCCGTTACACCCGCCACATGCCCACCTCTCTCCTTCTATGCTATGCCACTGCCAGCCACTGATGAGGATCAGCAGGCAGCCAGCGTTCCTCTTACGAAGACAAATTAAAAACTGGCAGGTGGCCGGCAACAGCATTGACACGTCACTCGTTTTTCCAGCAGCAGCAGTACTAGTCTGCGACTATCAGTGTCAGTGAGTGACTGACTTGTAAGTAAGCTGCTGCAGCTTGTAGGGGAAAGAGAGAGGGAGCCAGACCAGGCTGAGGAGGAGCATTGTAATTGCAGTGAGTGCCATCAGGGGTGTTTGTTTGGTGCACACCACAACATCGGACAATGTATCTGCTTTATTAGGATTGGCACAAGGGTGGATATTTTATATTGCGTTGACCGTCAATAGATGGTGCAAGACACGCCCAAGAGGCGGTGCTAGACACACCCCTCCGATGGTGCACCCCCTAATAAAATGTGCTGCGCACGCCTATGTGTATAATTGAGACTAATGTGATTTAGTATTTGTGCCCAATGAGATCCAGAGTGGGGGTGGGGCAGACATTGTGGTGGGTGTGACTTTATTCTGCTACGCAGAGGGTCTTATCACAGCTTTGCTATGGGCAGGGCTGGATTGAGGGCCTATTGTCAGAAGTGGAGGAGGTGTGGCCAGTGCTGTGTGGGAGCGGCCAGTGCTATATGGGCAAATAGAAATATAACTTTAACACTTACAATTTATGGCCGGCTGTGTGGCCAACTGGCAGCTAGTTATTCTCATGATGTCACGATGATGGACCTGTTTTTATGTGGAGACCTGAAGCAGTAACGTCATCCGCCCCATTGTTAATCTAGCCCTGGCTATGGGGCCCAGATATTCTTAAGGTTCTTATTATGAAATAGTGATGTATGAAAGCTAATTTAGACTTTTAATCACGTTTGCGTATGCACAGAACGTGCTGCCTGCCCCTCGTACTTTGATAGGCGGATCAGGGTGGTCAACTTTGCTTTGCTTCAGTTTCATTTTGACATTGCCTGCACAGTTCTTTGAGCGTTAACACTTGGTACAGTATAATGGAATTGTATTGGGAGCACTTATTAAGTATATGCATAGTACACTACATTGCCGAAAGGCGCTGAGTACATGCTTAGAATGCACTATTATAGGCGGGACCAAGTACAGAGATCTAACGCCTTGTATATAAACCTTATGACTGACATTGAAGGTTCCTACACACAAGCATTGTATCTCTGTCAGGGCCGGTTCTAGCCCTTGTGGTACCCCGGGCGGAAATAAGGGCGTGGCTTCATACAGGGGCGTGGTCAGTTACGCCCCCTGTAGAGTTGTGCCCCCTGTACAGTTGTGCCCCCATTTGTGCCCCCTGTAGAGTAGCGCCGCTTACAAAAAAAAAATGTAATTAATACTTACTATCCCCGCTCCTGATTGCCGACCGCTGCTGACCTCCGCCGGCGCCGCTCCTCGGATCTATGGGAGAGACGTCATGAAGTCTCTCGCATAGCACAGCATAGACACTAGAGGTCAATTATGACCCCTAGCGTCTATGTGCCAGTCCCACATTGCTGTGCAGTGCGCAATGATGTAATCGCGCACCGCACAGCAAAGGTCCTCTCCACGTTGGGAAACTAGATGGGTAGCGTCTAGTTTCCTTCACAGCGCCGCACAGCACTGGGGAGCACTGACCAACGGTAGCGGATCTTGCCATGGTGGCGGCGCCCTCCAGAAGGTGAAGCCCCGGACAAAAATCCTGTGTGCCCGTAGCAAGATCCGCTACTGATCTCTGTAATACAGGACATATAGTTATAAGATGATTGAAGCGCTTTAAAAGAAACATTTCATATGTTGGTTACATTATAATAAAAAAGTCAGTGTGTAGTAATATGTTGGGGATGCATTAAACATAAATATTATATTTATTGAGCATTCTGCTAATCGAAAAATAGCAATGGTAATACAAAATGCCAGTGCCATAACAGGGCTGCGCTGTTCAGGCCACGCCTCCAGTCATATCCCCTAACTGATGACCTCATGAAGGGGTTGGGGTCATCAGCACTGGTAAGTGAATCACTGATTGGAGAGTCCTCAGGAAGCTACAGGGGGCTGCACAGATTGTAGGGTGCCCGTCTGGAGTGTCTAAAGCAGAGGTTCTCAAACTCGGTCCTCGGGGGCACACACGGTGCATGTTTTGCAGGTCTCCTCACAGAATCGCAAGTGAAATAATTAGCTCCACCTGTGGACCTTTTAAAATGTGTCAGTGAGTAATTAATACACCTGTGCACCTGCTGGGTTACCTGCAAAACATGCACTGTGTGGGGTCCTGAGGACCGAGTTTGAGAACCTCTGCTCTAAAGAATGCTCTGGTCGGTGCTGCAGGTTGCAGTCTTGGGCACCCTGATAGCCAGAGCCTTGCCCCGTATGTCTCAAAGCTTACGACTGGAGAGGTTTCATTAATGCAGAGTTTAATAAGGGTATTCACCCTGGGGTTGCTATAAAAATAAGAATTTACTTACCGATAATTCTATTTCTCATAGTCCGTAGTGGATGCTGGGAACTCCGTAAGGACCATGGGGAATAGCGGCTCCGCAGGAGACTGGGCACAAAAAGTAAAAGCTTTAGACTAGCTGGTGTGCACTGGCTCCTCCCCCTATGACCCTCCTCCAAGCCTCAGTTAAGATACTGTGCCCGGACGAGCGTACATAATAAGGAAGGATCTTGAATCCCGGGTAAGACTCATACCAGCCACACCAATCACACCGTACAACTCGTGATCTGAACCCAGTTAACAGTATGATAACCGTAGGAGCCTCTGAAAAGATGGCTTCCAACAATAAACAACCCGATTTGTTTGTAACCATAACTATATACAAGTATTGCAGACAATCCGCACTTGGGATGGGCGCCCAGCATCCACTACGGACTACGAGAAATAGAATTATCGGTAAGTAAATTCTTATTTTCTCTGACGTCCTAGTGGATGCTGGGAACTCCGTAAGGACCATGGGGATTATACCAAAGCTCCCAAACGGGCGGGAGAGTGCGGATGACTCTGCAGCACCGAATGAGAGAACTCCAGGTCCTCCTCAGCCAGGGTATCAAATTTGTAGAATTTAGCAAACGTGTTTGCCCCTGACCAAGTAGCTGCTCGGCAAAGTTGTAAAGCCGAGACCCCTCGGGCAGCCGCCCAAGATGAGCCCACCTTCCTTGTGGAATGGGCTTTAACAGATTTTGGCTGTAGCAGGCCTGCCACAGAATGTGCAAGTTGAATTGTACTACAAATCCAACGAGCAATCGTCTGCTTAGAAGCAGGAGCACCCAGCTTGTTGGGTGCATACAGTATAAACAGCGAGTCAGATTTTCTGACTCCAGCCGTCCTGGAAACATATATTTTCAGGGCCCTGACTACGTCCAGCAACTTGGAGTCCTCCAAGTCCCTAGTAGCCACAGGTACCACAATAGGTTGATTCATGTGAAACGCTGAAACCACCTTAGGGAGAAATTGAGGACGAGTCCTCAATTCCGCCCTATCCGAATGAAATATCAGGTAAGGGCTTTTATAGGATAAAGCCGCCAATTCTGATACGCGCCTGGCTGAAGCCAGGGCCAACAGCATTACCACTTTCCATGTGAGATATTTCAAATCCACTGTGGCAAGTGGTTCAAACCAATGTGATTTTAGGAACACTAAAACTACATTGAGATCCCAAGGTGCCACTGGAGGCACAAAAGGAGGCTGTATATGCAGTACCCCTTTGACATGATTCTCAGTACTTTTGGTATGAGAGGAAGAGGAGGGAACACATATACCGACTGGAAAACCCACGGAGTTACCAGAGCGTCCACCGCTATTGCCTGAGGGTCCCTTGACCTGGCGCAATATCTGTCCAGTTTCTTGTTGAGACGGGACGCCATCATGTCCACCTTTGGTTTTTCCCAACGGTTTACAATCACTTGGAAGACTTCTGGATGAAGTCCCCACTCCCCCGGGTGGAGGTCGTGTCTGCTGAGGAAGTCTGCTTCCCAGTTGTCCACTCCCGGAATGAACACTGCTGACAGTGCTATCACATGATTTTCCGCCCAGCGGAGAATCCTTGCAGCTTCTGCCATTGCCCTCCTGCTTCTTGTGCCGCCCTGTCTGTTTACGTGGGCGACAGCCGTGATGTTGTCCGACTGGATCAATACCGGTTGACCCTGAAGCAGAGGCCTTGCTTGACTTAGGGCATTGTAAATGGCCCTTAGCTCTAGGATATTTATGTGAAGAGACGTTTCCATGCTTGACCACAAGCCCTGGAAATTTCTTCCCTGTGTGACTGCTCCCCAGCCTCTCAGGCTGGCATCCGTGGTTACCAGCATCCAATCCTGAATGCCGAATCTGCGGCCCTCTAGAAGATGAGCCTTCTGTAACCACCACAGGAGAGATACCCTTGTCCTTGGAGATAGGGTTATCCGCTGATGCATCTGAAGATGCGATCCGGACCATTTGTCCAGCAGATCCCACTGAAAAGTTCTTGCATGGAATCTTCCGAATGGAATCGCTTCGTAAGAAGCCACCATTTTTCCCAGGACTCTCGTGCACTGATGCACTGACACTTGTCCTGGTTTTAGGAGGTTCCTGACTAGCTCGGATAACTCCCTGGCCTTCTCCTCCGGGAGAAACACCTTTTTCTGGACTGTGTCCAGAATCATCCCTAGGAACAGTAGACGTGTTGTTGGAATCAGCTGTGATTTTGGGATATTTAGAATCCACCCGTGCTGACGTAGCACTACCTGAGATAGTGCTACTCCGACCTCTAACTGTTCCCTGGACCTTGCCCTTATCAGGAGATCGTCCAAGTAAGGGATAATTAATACGCCTTTTCTTCGAAGAAGAATCATCATTTCGGCCATTACCTTGGTAAAGACCCGTGGTGCCGTGGACAATCCAAACGGCAGCGTCTGAAACTGATAATGACAGTTTTGTATCACAAACCTGAGGTACCCTTGGTGAGAAGGGTAGATTGGGACATGGAGATAAGCATCCTTGATGTCTAGAGATACCATATAGTCCCCTTCTTCCAGGTTCGCTATCACTGCTCTGAGTGACTCCATCTTGAATTTGAACCTTTTTATGTAAGTGTTCAAAGATTTTAGATTTAAAATTGGTCTCACCGAGCCGTCCGGCTTCGGTACCACAAACAGCGTGGAATAATACCCCTTTCCCTGTTGTAGGAGGGGTACCTTGATTATCACCTGCTGGGAATACAGCTTGTGAATAGCTTCCAATACTGCCTCCCTGTCGGAGGGAGACGTTGGTAGAGCAGACTTCAGGAACCGGCGAGGGGGAGACGTCTCGAATTCCAATTTGTACCCCTGTGATACTACCTGCAGGATCCAGGGGTCCACTTGCGAGTGAGCCCACTGCGCGCTGAAATTCTTGAGACGGCCCCCCACCATGCCCGAGTCTGCTTGCAGAGCCCCAGCGTCATGCTGAGGACTTGGCAGAAGCGGGGGAGGGCTTCTGCTCTTGGGAAGAGGCTGCATGGTGCAGTCTTTTTCCCCTTCCTCTGCCCCGGGGCAGGAATGAGCGGCCTTTTTCCCTCTTGCCCTTATAGGGACGAAAGGACTGGGTTTGAAAAGACGGTGTCTTTTTCTGCTGAGAGGTGACCTGGGGTAAAAAGGTGGATTTTCCAGCCGTTGCCGTGGCCACCAGGTCCGATAGACCGACCCCAAATAACTCCTCCCCTTTATACGGCAATACTTCCATATGTCGTTTGGAATCCGCATCACCTGACCACTGTCGCGTCCATAACGTTCTTCTGGCAGAAATGGACATCGCACTTACTGTAGATGCCAGGGTGCAAATATCCCTCTGTGCATCTCGCATATATAGTAATGCATCCTTTAAATGCTCTATAGTTAATAATATACTGTCCCTATCCAGGGTATCAATATTTTCAGTCAGGGAATCCGACCAAGCCACTCCAGCGCTGCACATCCAGGCTGAGGCGATCGCTGGTCGCAGTATAACACCGGTATGTGTGTATATACCTTTTAAGATATTTTCCAGCCTTCTATCAGCTGGTTCCTTGAGAGCGGCCGTATCAGGAGACGGTAACGCCACTTGTTTTGATAAGCGTGTGAGCGCCTTATCTACCCTAGGGGGTGTTTCCCAACGTGCCCTAACCTCTGGCGGGAAAGGGTATAGTGCCAATAATTTATTAGAAATCAGCAGTTTTTTATCGGGGGAAACCCACGCTTTATCACACACCTCTTTTAATTCATCTGACTCAGGAAAAACTACTGGTAGTTTTTTCACACCCCACATAATACCCTTTTTTGTGGTACTTGTAGTGTCAGAAATGTTCAATGCCTCCTTCATTGCCGTGATCATGTAACGTGTGGCCCTACTGGACATTACGTTTGTCTCGTCACCGTCGACACTGGATTCAGTATCCGTGTCAGGGTCTGTGTCGACCATCTGAGGTAACGGGCGTTTTAGCGCCCCTGACGGTGTCTGAGACGCCTGAACAGGCACTAATTGATTTGTCGGCTGTCTCATGTCGTCAACAGTTTTTTGCAAAGTGCTGACATTGTCACGTAATTCTTTAATTACTACCATCCAGTCAGGTGTCGACTCCCTAGGGGGTGACATCACTAACACAGGCAATTGCTCTGCTTCCACATCATTTTCCTCCTCATACATGTCGACACAATCGTACCGACACCCAGCACACACACAGGGAATGCTCTGATAGAGGACAGGACCCCACTAGCCCTTTGGGGAGACAGAGGGAGAGTTTGCCAGCACACACCAGAGCGCTATATATATACAGGGATAACCTTATATAAGTGTTACTCCCTTTATAGCTGCTGTATTATATATTAGCTGCCAATAGTGCCCCCCCTCTCTTGTTTTACCCTGTTTCTGTAGTGTAGTCTGCAGGGGAGAGTCAGGGAGCCGTCCTTCCAGCGGAGCTGTGAAAGAAAATGGCGCTTGTGTGCTGAGGAGAAAGGCTCCGCCCCCTTCACGGCGGCCTTTTCTCCCGCTTTTTTCAGGAAACTGGCAGGGGATAAATGCATCCATATAGCCCAGGAGCTATATGTGATGCATTTTTTTTAGCCATATAAGGTTTTTATATCGTTTTTATTGCGTCTCAGGGCGCTCCCCCCCAGCGCCCTGCACCCTCAGTGACCGGAGTGTGAAGTGTGCTGAGAGCAATGGCGCACAGCTGCAGTGCTGTGCGCTACCTTATTTGAAGACAGGAACGTCTTCTGCCGCCGCTTTCTCCGGACCTCTTCGCTCTTCTGGCTCTGTAAGGGGGCCGGCGGCGCGGCTCCGGGACCCATCCAGGCTGAACCTGTGATCGTCCCTCTGGAGCTAATGTCCAGTAGCCAAGAAGCCCAGTCAGGTGAGTTCGCTTCTTCTCCCCTTAGTCCCACGATGCAGTGAGCCTGTTGCCAGCAGGACTCACTGAAAATAAAAAACCTATTTAAACTTTTACTTCTAAGCAGCTCAGGAGAGCCACCTAGCTTGCACCCTTCTCGTTCGGGCACAAAAATCTAACTGAGGCTTGGAGGAGGGTCATAGGGGGAGGAGCCAGTGCACACCAGCTAGTCTAAAGCTTTTACTTTTTGTGCCCAGTCTCCTGCGGAGCCGCTATTCCCCATGGTCCTTACGGAGTTCCCAGCATCCACTAGGACGTCAGAGAAATCCATTTAATCCGGGACTCACATGATTTACACAGGTTCTGTGGCTGGCTGACGTCAAGTCTGCATCTCACCTCGATTTAATCAGTCTCAGAAATGGTGTCCTTGATAAAAGGTATATTGTAGCAACGGGTGTGGATCATTAGATCGACAGTGTCTAGGTCGACCACTATAGGTCGACATGTGTTAGGTCGACATGTGCTAGGTCGACAGGTCAAAAGGTCGACATGAGTTTTTTGCTTTTTTTGGTGTTGTTTTCTACGTAGAGTGACCGGGAACCCCAATTAGTGCACTGTGTCCCCTTACATGTCTCGCTTCGCTCGCCATGCTTCGGGCAAGGTGCCTCGCTTCGCTTGGCACAGGTTACTGTTCCAATCGTAGTCCACGTGGATCGCTAAGTATTGAAACGTTTTTTTTTTAAAAACCACAAAAAACTCATGTCGACCTTTTGACCTGCCGACCTAGCAGATGTCGACCTAGAAACCCTGTCGACCTTCCACCCCTGTTGACCTATAGTGGTCGACCTAGACAGTGCCGATCTTCAGACCGGATCCCGTAGCAACCCTATTTCATGCATATACAGCTCATACAGACCAGCAATTATCTGCAGTGCCGTAACTAGGCATTTTAGCGCTGTGTGCAAGAAACGGCATTAGCGCCCCCCCCATGCAAGATAGGGGCAGTGCGCGGCGTAGGCGGGTGAAAAATATATAGGGGTTGGCTTCATGGGGAAGGGGCGTGGCCACAAAATAATACATTACGGTAGACAGCGTCCCATTTCTACACATTACGGCAGACAGCGTCCCTCTTTTTACACATTACGGCAGACAGTCCCCCTTTTTACACATTACGGCAGACAGCATCCCCTTTTCTCTATCGTCCTAGTGGATGCTGGGGTTCCTGAAAGGACCATGGGGAATAGCGGCTCCGCAGGAGACAGGGCACAAAAAGTAAAGCTTTAGGATCAGGTGGTGTGCACTGGCTCCTCCCCCTATGACCCTCCTCCAAGCCTCAGTTAGATTTTTGTGCCCGGCCGAGAAGGGTGCAATCTAGGTGGCTCTCCTAAAGAGCTGCTTAGAAAAGTTTAGCTTAGGTTTTTTATTTTACAGTGAGTCCTGCTGGCAACAGGATCACTGCAACGAGGGACTTAGGGGAGAAGAAGTGAACTCACCTGCGTGCAGGATGGATTGGCTTCTTGGCTACTGGACATTAGCTCCAGAGGGACGATCACAGGTACAGCCTGGATGGTCACCGGAGCCTCGCCGCCGGCCCCCTTGCAGATGCTGAAACGAGAAGAGGTCCAGAATCGGCGGCAGAAGACTCCTCAGTCTTCTTAAGGTAGCGCACAGCACTGCAGCTGTGCGCCATTTTCCTCTCAGCACACTTCACACGGCAGTCACTGAGGGTGCAGGGCGCTGGGAGGGGGGCGCCCTGGGAGGCAAATGAAAACCTTTTTTGGCTAAAAATACCTCACATATAGCCTCCGGGGGCTATATGGAGATATTTAACCCCTGCCAGAATCCGTTAAGAGCGGGAGACGAGGCCGCCGAAAAAGGGGCGGGGCCTATCTCCTCAGCACACAGCGCCATTTTCCCTCACAGAAAGGCTGGAGGGAAGGCTCCCAGGCTCTCCCCTGCACTGCACTACAGAAACAGGGTTAAAACAGAGAGGGGGGGCACTAATTTGGCGTTAGAAATCTATAAAAAAGATGCTATAAGGGAAAACACTTATATAAGGTTGTCGCTATATAATTATAGCGTTTTTGGTGTGTGCTGGCAAACTCTCCCTCTGTCTCTCCAAAGGGCTAGTGGGTCCTGTCCTCTATCAGAGCATTCCCTGTGTGTGTGCTGTGTGTCGGTACGTGTGTGTCGACATGTATGAGGACGATGTTGGTGAGGAGGCGGAGCAATTGCCTGTAATGGTGATGTCACTCTCTAGAGAGTCGACACCAGAATGGATGGCTTATTTAGGGAATTACGTGATAATGTCAACACGAGCCAAGGTCGGTTGACGACATGAGACGGCCGACAAACAATTAGTACCGGTCCAGACGTCTCAAAAACACCGTCAGGGGTTTTAAAACGCCCGTTTACTTTAGTCGGTCGACACAGACACAGACAGGGACACTGAATCCAGTGTCGACGGTGAATAAACAAACGTATTCCTTATTAGGGCCACACGTTAAGGGCAATGAAGGAGGTGTTACATATTTCTGATACTACAAGTACCACAAAAGAGGGTATTATGTGGGATGTGAAAAAACTACCGTAGTTTTTCCTGAATCAGAAAAATTAAATGAAGTGTGTGATGATGCGTGGGTTCCCCCCGATAGAAAATATGGGCGGTATACCCTTTCCCGCCAGAAGTTAGGGCGCGTTGGGAAACACCCCTTAGGGTGGATAAGGCGCTCACACGCTTATCAGAACAAGTGGCGGTACCGTCTATAGATAGGGCCGTCCTCGAGGAGCCAGCTGACAGGAGGCTGGAAAAATATCATAAAAAGTATATACACACATACTGGTGTTATACTGCGACCAGCGATCGCCTCAGCCTGGATGTGCAGAGCTGGGGTGGCTTGGTCGGATTCCCTGACTAAAAATATTGATACCCTTGACAGGGACAGTATTTTATTGACTATAGAGCATTTAAAGGATGTATTTCTATATATGCGAGATGCACAGAGGGATATTTGCACTCTGGCATCAAGAGTAAGTGCGATGTCCATATCTGCCAGAAGATGTTTATGGACACGACAGTGGTCAGGTGATGCAGATTCCAAACGGCACAAAGGTGTATTGCCGTATAAAGGAAGAGGAGTTATTTGGGGTCGGTCCATCGGACCTGGTGGCCACGGCAACTGCTGGAAAATCCACCGTTTTTACCCTAAGTCACATCTCTGCAGAAAAAGACACCGTCTTTTCAGCTTCAGTCCTTTCGTCCCTATAAGAGTCATATCTGCCCAGGGATAGAGGAAAGGGAAGAAGACTGCAGCAGGCAGCCCATTCCCAGGAACAGAAGCGTTCCACCGCTTCTGACAAGCTCTCAGCATGACGCTGAGACCGTATAGAACCCCTGGATCCTACAAGTAGTATTCCAGGGGTACAGTTTGGAATGTCGAGACGTTTCCCCTGCGCAGGCTCCTGAAGGCTGCTTTACCAAGGTCTCCCTCCGACAAGGAGGCAGTATGGGAAAAAATTCACGAGCTGTATTCCCAGCAGGTGATAATTAAAATTACCCCTCCTACAACAAGAAAAGGGGTATTATTCCACACTATATTGTGGTACTGAAGCCAGAAGGCTAGGTGAGACCTATTCTAAATCTAAAAAAATTTGAACACTTACAAAGGTTCAAATCAAGATGGAGTCACTCAGAGCAGGGATAACGAACCGGGAAGAAGGGGACTATCTGGTGTCCCGAGACATCAGGGATGCTTACCTCCATGTCCCAAATTTGCCCTTATCACTAAGGGTACCTCAGGTTCGTGGTATAAAACTGTCACTATCAGTTTCAGACGCTGCCGTTTGGATTGTCTACGGCACCCCGGGTCTTTACCAAGGTAATGGCCGAAATGATGGTTCTTCTTCGAAGAAAAGGCGTCTTAATTATCCCTTACTTGGACGATCTCCTGATAAGGGCAAAGTCCAGGGAACAGTTGGAGGTCGGAGTAGCACTATCTCGGATACTGTTACAACAGCAGGGGTGGATTCTAAAGATTCCAAAATCGCAGCTGATCCCGACAACAAGTCTCCTGTGCTTAGGGATGATTCTGGACACAGTCCAGAAAAAGGTGTTTCTCCCGGAAGAGAAAGCCAGGGAGTTATCCGAGCTAGTCAGGAACCTCCTAAAATCAGTGCATCATTGCACAAGGGCCATGGTAAAAAAAATGGTGACTTCCTTCGAAGCAATTCCAGTCGGCAGATTTCATGCAAGAACTTTTCAGTGGGATCTGCTGGACAAATGGTCCGGATCGCATCTTCAGATGCATCAGCGGATAACCCTATATCCAAGGACAAGGGTGTCTCTCCTGTGGTGGTTACAGAGTGCTCATCTTCTAGAGGGCCGCAGATTCGGCATTCAGTTTTGGATGTTGGTGACCACGGAGGCCAGCCCGAGAGGCTGGGGAGCAGTCACACAAGGAAAAAATTTCCAGGGAGTGTGATCAAGTCTGGAGATTTTTCTCCACATAAATATAGCTAAGGGTAAATTTATAATGCTCTAAGCTTAGCAAGACCTCTGCTTCAAGGTCAGCCGGTATTGATCCAGTGGGATAGAACATCACGGCAGTCGCCCACGTAAATAGACAGGGCGGCACAAGAAGCAGGAGGGCAGTGGCAAAAACTGCAAGGACTTTTCGCTGGGCGGAAAATCATGTGATAGCACTGTCAGCAGTTTTTCATTCCGGGAATGGAAACTGGGAAGCAGACTTCCTCAGTAGGCACGTCCTCCACCCGGCAGAGTGGGAACTTCATGGGGAAGTTTTCCACATAATTGTAAACCGTTGGGAATTACCAAAGGTGGACATGATGGCGTCCCGTCTGAACAAAAAACGGGACAGGTATTGCGCCAGGTTAAGAGACCCTCAGGCAATAGCTGTGGACTTTTCTGGTAACACCGTGGGTGTACCAGTCGGTGTATGTGTTCCATCCTCTGCTTTTCATACCTAAGGTACTGAGAATTATAAGACGTAGAGGAGTAAGAACTATACTCATGGCTCCGGATTGGCCAAGAAGGACTTGGTACCCGGAACTCCAAGAGATGCTCACAGAGGACTTATGGCCTCTGCCGCTAAGAAGGGACTTGTTTCAGCAAGTACCTTGTCTGTTCCAAGACTTACCGCAGCTGCGTTTGACGGCATGGCGGTGGAACGCCGGATCCTAAGGGAAAAGGCATTCAGGAAGAGGTCATTCCTACCCTGGTCAAAGCCAGAAAGGAGGTGACCGCACAACATTATCACCACATGTGGCGAAAATATGTTGCGTGGTGTGAGGCCAGGAAGGCTCCACGAAGAAATCTCAACTCGGTCGATTCCTGCATTTCTTGCAAACAGGAGTGTCTATGGGCCTCAAATTGGGGTCCATTAAGGTTCAAATTTCGGCCCTGTCGATTTTTCTTCCAGAAAGAATTGGCTTCAGTTCCTGAAGTCCAGAAGTTTGTCAAGGGAGTATTGCATATACAACCCCCTTTTGTGCCTCCAGTGGCACTGTGGGATCTCAACGTAGTTCTGGGATTCCTCAAAACACATTGGTTTAAAACCAGTCAAATCTGTGGATTTGAAGCATCTCACATGAAAAGTGAACATGCTCTTGGACCTGGCCTGGACCAGGCGAGTGTCAAATTGGTGGTTTTTTTTCTCAAAAAAGCCCATATCTGTTTGTCCATTCGGACAGGGCAGAGCTGCGGACTCGTCCCCAGTTCTCTCCCTAAGGTGGTGTCAGTGTTTAACCTGAACCAGCTTATTGTGGTGTCTTGCGCCTACTAGGGACTTGGAGGACTCCAAGTTGCTAGATGTGGTCAGGGCCCTGAAAATATAGGTTCCAGGACGGCTGAAGTCAGGAGAACTGACTTGCTGTTATCCTGTATGCACCCAACAAACTGGGTGCTCTTGCTTTTAAGCAGACTTTTGCTAGTTGGATGTGTAATACAATTCAGCTTGCACATTCTGTGGCAGGCCTGCCACAGCCAAAATATGTAAATGCCCATTCCACAAGGAAGGTGGGCTCATCTTGGGCGGCTGCCCGAGGGGTCTCGGCTTTACAACTTTGCCGAGCGGCTATTTAATCAGGGGCAAACACGTTTGTAAAATCCTACAAATTTGATACCCTGGCTAAGGAGGACCTGGAGTTCTCTCATTCGGTGCTGCAGAGTCATCCGCACTCTCCCGCCCGTTTGGGAGCTTTGGTATAATCCCCATGGTCCTTTCAGGAACCCCAGCATCCACTAGGACGATAGAGAAAATAAGAATTTACTTACCGATAATTCTATTTCTCGGAGTCCGTAGTGGATGCTGGGCGCCCATCCCAAGTGCGGATTATCTGCATTACTTGTACATAGTTACAAAAATCGGGTTATTATTGTTGTGAGCCATCTTTTCAGAGGCTCCGCTGTTATCATACTGTTAACTGGGTTCAGATCACAGGTTGTACAGTGTGATTGGTGTGGCTGGTATGAGTCTTACCCGGGATTCATAAATCCTTCCTTATTGTGTACGCTCGTCCGGGCACAGTACCTAACTGAGGCTTGGAGGAGGGTCATAGGGGGAGGAGCCAGTGCACACCACCTGATCCTAAAGCTTTACTTTTTGTGCCCTGTCTCCTGCGGAGCCGCTATTCCCCATGGTCCTTTCAGGAACCCCAGCATCCACTACGGACTCCGAGAAATAGAATTATCGGTAAGTAAATTCTTATTTTTACACATTACGGCAGACAGCGTCCCCGTTTTACACATTACGGGAGACAGCATCCCCCTTTTTACACATTACGGCAGACAGCTTCCCCCTTTTTACACATTACAACAGACAGCGTCCCACTTTTTACACATTACGGCAGCCAGTCCCCCTTTTTACACATTACGCAGCGTTCCCCCTTTTTTACACACACAGCCTGTCAACCCCCCACACACACACACACACGCACACACACTGTTCCCCCTCCAGTCTTTATACACACACAGCCTGCCCCACTAGCCCCTATATACATACACACACACAGCCTGTCACATCCCCCCCACAGTCCCTATATACACACATACTGTCTGTCCCCTCCAGTCACCGCCAGTGGTGCAAGTAGAAATATTTTCTTAGTGGTACTGAGTGCCGAAAAATGGCCGTGGTCAAGTGCTGTGAGGGGGCGTGACCACATGCCACTAATGGGAGTGGCTAAATGACACTAGCGACGTTGCCACATGACACAGCCCCTTTTCTTTACACTCTGGAGGCAAGGCTAGAAATATATAGTAATACCTCCAGTATAATAGAAATATATAGTGATACCCCCAGTATAATAAATATATGTAGTAATGACCCCAATTTAATAACGTTATATAGTAATGCCTGTAGTAGTGCCCCTGGTATTACAGAAATATATAGTTATGTCCACATTACAATAGAAATATATAGTTATATCCCCATAATAATAGAAATATATAGTAATACCCCAATAATAATAGATATATATAGTAGTGTCCACATTATATTAGAAATGAATTACCCCACACAGTGAAACCAGAGACATACCCAGCAGCCGAGCCTGTGAAGAACAAAAGCCGCTCAGGGCTGATGCATCATCCGAGCCGAGTGAATGGAAACAGCTGCACTGCTGCTCCCTGCAAGGGACGCTGCGGGAAAGTGCAATCAGGCTCCTCTCTTCATGCCAGCCACTGCCGCCAGAGGAGGAAGCGTGATGTGACACCATGACGTCACTGTCGTGCCCCAGTAACCCTGACAAAGTAGCAGGAGCTGTCATGCTGCCAAACACCATGGTCTTGTTGCTTTGTGGCGCATTATAATTGTGGTAATGGCGGTCACGGATGCAAAGTGTGTGGCAGGTGGTACTGAGTACCCACTGCCAAATTCTTAAGGGTACTCCGTACCCGAGCGTACCCGCATACTTGCACCACTGGACTCACCGCACACTTTACCTCCAGGGTGAATGGCAGCAGGAATTGTCAAAAGGTGAGAGGACATCGAGCAGGTAGGGCTGCACACAATCTGCCCAGGCCCCAGGCCAAGTCAGGGGCGTGGCCTAATCGCGGATCACCGTGACCACGCCCCTTTTTAAAAACCATTTCCGACCCATAGAGCAGGCACCTCCAGCTGACCTGGCTGCCTGGGAGAGGAGATCCGGTAACGCAGGCAAGCACCTGCAATGCCCAGCACTGCAGCACATAAGTTTAGGTCAGGTGCTCCTCTCAAGTTGGGTCGGCGTGGGGGCGTCACCAACAGGTGTTACTGGGCGGAGTCTCTGCCTTGCTGTCTCGGGGACTTCAGCAGCAGGCAATTGTGAGGGGCGTTGCTGGGACTCCAGAGTTCACTTCCCCCCTCCTCATCCCCTTTCTCTGGCTGCAGCAGCCACAGCACACATCACGGGCGGCTTGTATTGAGTCAGGCTGACTCATTACAATGCCATACTCTTGAATGGGGATGCGGGTTGTTGCGCCCTCAGGGCGACTGCGCTGTGTGCCAGGCACACCTGGCACACACCTAGTTACGGCCCTGATTATCTGCATATACATCTGGTTAGGATGTGAATCTTTTGCACCTGCAACAGGAATTGCTGATAACACCAATTATTAGTTATATTGCTGATAATGACTTGCCATAAACGGGTATGGGTCATTAGGTCGACAATCATTAGGTCGACCACTATTGGTCGACATGCATTAGGTTGACATGGAAAAAGGTCGACATGAGTTTTTTTTACTTTTTTGGTGTTGTTTTCTTCGTAAAGTGACGGGGAACCCCAATTAGTGCACAGTGTCCCCTCGCATGGCTCGCTTCTCTCCGCATGCTTCAGGCAAGGTGCCACGCTGCGCTCGGCCCAGGTTACTATTCCCAGTCGTAGTCCATGTGGATCGTAACGTATGAGAAAGTTAAAAAAATGGAAAGAAAAGGTGAAAAACTCATGTCGACCTTTCCCAGTGTCGACCTAATGACCATGTTGACCTAATGCATGTCGACCATTAGTGGTCGACCTAATGACCGTATCCCCGATAAACAAGGCCCATATGCTTCCAATGCTATGTCATACGTATCTCACTGTGTGCGGCTCTGATAATTGGTATAAACACTTTTTTGCTACAAATTCCACCCATTCTGTTACAATTCTTCAGCATCAGCCTCAATATTTTCTCAGAAGCAAATATTGTACCGACTTATTTCAGTGAGCATGGACAAATAAAATGACAGGGGTAGGGGGGGGGGGGGGGCGTCCAATTCAGCACAGCAACGGGAGATGTGGGGGAGTGGCTTGGAATAGTGGGCAGGATGGGCATGATATGATAGAAGAGGCTGTGGGTGTGGGCATGACTTTGTGAACGTTTCAGCGCGAACCGTGCCATTGGCCACCCGGCTGGCCCTCTTTACTTGGTAAGTGGGAAGCTGGGTGTGGGCGTATCCGGGAGACTTGTTCACTTTCCCGGGGGAAAAGTGACACCCAATTTTCAGGAGCCTCCCGACCATTTCAGGAGAGTAGGCATCACCATGCTCATATGCGCCATATACGGTAACTGCAACATCGCCAGTTTTCCTGTGCGCCTCTATAGATTGTGAGGAAAAGCTAGTGATGTTTACTGGTGGCGATGGGTCATTCCAGAATATCCTGGACATCACATTTAATTGAATCATTCTCTTAGGCTCCATGTTCTACTGCTGGTGGCATGACGTTTTAGATAACTGCACGTTCTCAATATTTAACATATTTGCTTATAAAGCATTTACAGGAAAACATTTCCATCTGAGAAAGCAGAGGGCTCATGTGCACATTTCCATGTGCCTCCTCCTCCTCCCAGAATGTATGACACTGGTCAGGGGTGGCTCAATGGGCAGGGGCGTTGTCACCTGAGGGTGCAGCTGCAGTCACCCCACCAGTGTATCTGTTAGAGGCGCGCACTGCGCTACCTCTTTTTATGGCCAGCCTACAGCTGCCGGGCACTAGGACCTAGCGGCTCTCCATGGCAGCACGTCCTCTGAAATGCATCTTCTGTGTGTGCACAGATTACCGCCGGCTGGGGAGAGGGTTTTGGCACTTAAGGTGACACAGGAGGCTGGTGTGAGAGGGGTTAGGAGGCTGAAATGACAGGGGGCAGGGGGCTGGAGTTGCATGGGAAATGAGGCTGGAGTGACAGCAGGCTGGAGTGGCATGGAACAGGAGGCTGGAAATACACAGGGGCAGGAGGCTGAATGGGGAATGTGGCAGGAAGTGCCACAGGCACGAGTCTGTTGTATGATGATGAACAAACAGGCATCTTTTGGACCAAAGGCACAGTCTACCCAGGGATGATCAATTTCTTCAGAGGTTCCCTATTGCATAGAAGCCACCACATAGGTAAGATGTATTTTTATTTAGCACACACAAAAAGTATACTTTTTTCTCTATCGTCCTAGTGGATGCTGGGGTTCCTGAAAGGACCATGGGGAATAGCGGCTCCGCAGGAGACAGGGCACAAAAAGTAAAGCTTTAGGATCAGGTGGTGTGCACTGGCTCCTCCCCCTATGACCCTCCTCCAAGCCTCAGTTAGATTTTTGTGCCCGGCCGAGAAGGGTGCAATCTAGGTGGCTCTCCTAAAGAGCTGCTTAGAAAAGTTTAGCTTAGGTTTTTTATTTTACAGTGAGTCCTGCTGGCAACAGGATCACTGCAACGAGGGACTTAGGGGAGAAGAAGTGAACTCACCTGCGTGCAGGATGGATTGGCTTCTTGGCTACTGGACATCAGCTCCAGAGGGACGATCACAGGTACAGCCTGGATGGTCACCGGAGCCTCGCCGCCGGCCCCCTTGCAGATGCTGAAACATGAAGAGGTCCAGAATCGGCGGCAGAAGACTCCTCAGTCTTCTTAAGGTAGCGCACAGCACTGCAGCTGTGCGCCATTTTCCTCTCAGCACACTTCACACGGCAGTCACTGAGGGTGCAGGGCGCTGGGAGGGGGGCGCCCTGGGAGGCAAATGAAAACCTTTTTTGGCTAAAAATACCTCACATATAGCCTCCGGGGGCTATATGGAGATATTTAACCCCTGCCAGAATCCGTTAAGAGCGGGAGTCGAGGCCGCCGAAAAAGGGGCGGGGCCTATCTCCTCAGCACACAGCGCCATTTTCCCTCACAGAAAGGCTGGAGGGAAGGCTCCCAGGCTCTCCCCTGCACTGCACTACAGAAACAGGGTTAAAACAGAGAGGGGGGGCACTAATTTGGCGTTAGAAATATATAAAAAAGATGCTATAAGGGAAAACACTTATATAAGGTTGTCCCTATATAATTATAGCGTTTTTGGTGTGTGCTGGCAAACTCTCCCTCTGTCTCTCCAAAGGGCTAGTAGGTCCTGTCCTCTATCAGAGCATTCCCTGTGTGTGTGCTGTGTGTCGGTACGTGTGTGTCGACATGTATGAGGACGATGTTGGTGAGGAGGCGGAGCAATTGCCTGTAATGGTGATGTCACTCTCTAGGGAGTCGACACCGGAATGGATGGCTTATTTAGGGAATTACGTGGTAATGTCAACACGTGCCAAGGTCGGTTGACGACATGAGACGGCCGACAAACAATTAGTACCGGTCCAGACATCTCAAAAACACCGTCAGGGGTTTTAAAACGCCCGTTTACTTTAGTCGGTCGACACAGACACAGACAGGGACACTGAATCCAGTGTCGACGGTGAATAAACAAACGTATTCCTTATTAGGGCCACACGTTAAGGGCAATGAAGGAGGTGTTACATATTTCTGATACTACAAGTACCACAAAAGAGGGTATTATGTGGGATGTGAAAAAACTACCGTAGTTTTTCCTGAATCAGATAAATTAAATGAAGTGTGTGATGATGCGTGGGTTCCCCCCGATAGAAAATATGGGCGGTATACCCTTTCCCGCCAGAAGTTAGGGCGCGTTGGGAAACACCCCTTAGGGTGGATAAGGCGCTCACACGCTTATCAGAACAAGTGGCGGTACCGTCTATAGATAGGGCCGTCCTCAAGGAGCCAGCTGACAGGAGGCTGGAAAAATATCATAAAAAGTATATACACACATACTGGTGTTATACTGCGACCAGCGATCGCCTCAGCCTGGATGTGCAGAGCTGGGGTGGCTTGGTCGGATTCCCTGACTAAAAATATTGATACCCTTGACAGGGACAGTATTTTATTGACTATAGAGCATTTAAAGGATGCATTTCTATATATGCGAGATGCACAGAGGGATATTTGCACTCTGGCATCAAGAGTAAGTGCGATGTCCATATCTGCCAGAAGATGTTTATGGACACGACAGTGGTCAGGTGATGCAGATTCCAAACGGCACAAAGGTGTATTGCCGTATAAAGGAAGAGGAGTTATTTGGGGTCGGTCCATCGGACCTGGTGGCCACGGCAACTGCTGGAAAATCCACCGTTTTTACCCTAAGTCACATCTCTGCAGAAAAAGACACCGTCTTTTCAGCTTCAGTCCTTTCGTCCCTATAAGAGTCATATCTGCCCAGGGATAGAGGAAAGGGAAGAAGACTGCAGCAGGCAGCCCATTCCCAGGAACAGAAGCGTTCCACCGTTTCTGACAAGCTCTCAGCATGACGCTGAGACCGTACAGGACCCCTGGATCCTACAAGTAGTATCCCAGGGGTACAGTTTGGAATGTCGAGACGTTTCCCCTGCGCAGGCTCCTGAAGTCTGCTTTACCAAGGTCTCCCTCCGACAAGGAGGCAGTATGGGAAAAAATTCACGAGCTGTATTCCCAGCAGGTGATAATTAAATTACCCCTCCTACAACAAGAAAAGGGGGTATTATTCCACACTATATTGTGGTACTGAAGCCAGAAGGCTAGGTGAGACCTATTCTAAATCTAAAAAAATTTTGAACACTTACAAAGGTTCAAATCAAGATGGAGTCACTCAGAGCAGTGATAACGAACCGGGAAGAAGGGGACTATCTGGTGTCCCGAGACATCAGGGATGCTTACCTCCATGTCCCAAATTTGCCCTTATCACTAAGGGTACCTCAGGTTCGTGGTACAGAACTATCACTATCAGTTTCAGACGCTGCCGTTTGGATTGTCTACGGCACCCCGGGTCTTTACCAAGGTAATGGCCGAAATGATGGTTCTTCTTCGAAGAAAAGGCGTCTTAATTATCCCTTACTTGGACGATCTCCTGATAAGGGCAAAGTCCAGGGAACAGTTGGAGGTCGGAGTAGCACTATCTCGGATACTGTTACAACAGCAGGGGTGGATTCTAAATATTCCAAAATCGCAGCTGATCCCGACAACAAGTCTCCTGTGCTTAGGGATGATTCTGGACACAGTCCAGAAAAAGGTTTTTCTCCCGGAAGAGAAAGCCAGGGAGTTATCCGAGCTAGTCAGGAACCTCCTAAAATCAGTGCATCATTGCACAAGGGCCATGGTAAAAAAAATGGTGACTTCCTTCGAAGCAATTCCAGTCGGCAGATTTCATGCAAGAACTTTTCAGTGGGAGCTGCCGGACAAATGGTCCGGATCGCATCTTCAGATGCATCAGCGGATAACCCTATATCCAAGGACAAGGGTGTCTCTCCTATGGTGGTTACAGAGTGCTCATCTTCTAGAGGGCCGCAGATTCGGCATTCAGTTTTGGATGTTGGTGACCACGGAGGCCAGCCCGAGAGGCTGGGGAGCAGTCACACAAGGAAAAAATTTCCAGGGAGTGTGATCAAGTCTGGAGATTTTTCTCCACATAAATATAGCTAAGGGTAAATTTATAATGCTCTAAGCTTAGCAAGACCTCTGCTTCAAGGTCAGCCGGTATTGATCCAGTGGGATAAAACATCACGGCAGTCGCCCACGTAAATAGACAGGGCGGCACAAGAAGCAGGAGGGCAGTGGCAAAAACTGCAAGGACTTTTCGCTGGGCGGAAAATCATGTGATAGCACTGTCAGCAGTGTTTCATTCCGGGAATGGAAACTGGGAAGCAGACTTCCTCAGTAGGCACGACCTCCACCCGGCAGAGTGGGAACTTCATGGGGAAGTTTTCCACATAATTGTATACCGTTGGGAATTACCAAAGGTGGACATGATGACGTCCCGTCTGAACAAAAAACGGGACAGGTATTGCGCCAGGTTAAGAGACCCTCAGGCAATAGCTGTGGACGTTCTGGTAACACCGTGGGTGTACCAGTCGGTGTATGTGTTCCATCCTCTGCTTTTCATACCTAAGGTACTGAGAATTATAAGACGTAGAGGAGTAAGAACTATACTCATGACTCCGGATTGGCCAAGAAGGACTTGGTACCCGGAACTTCAAGAGATGCCCACAGAGGACTTATGGCCTCTGCCGCTAAGAAGGGACTTGTTTCAGCAAGTACCATGTCTGTTCCAAGACTTACCGCAGCTGCGTTTGACGGCATGGCGGTGGAACGCCGGATCCTAAGGGAAAAGGCATTCAGGAAGAGGTCATTCCTACCCTGGTCAAAGCCAGAAAGGAGGTGACCGCACAACATTATCACCACATGTGGCGAAAATATGTTGCGTGGTGTGAGGCCAGGAAGGCCCCACGAAGAAATTTCAACTCGGTCGATTCCTGCATTTCTTGCAAACAGGAGTGTCTATGGGCCTCAAATTGGGGTCCATTAAGGTTCAAATTTCGGCCCTGTCGATTTTTCTTCCAGAAAGAATTGGCTTCAGTTCCTGAAGTCCAGAAGTTTGTCAAGGGAGTATTGCATATACAACCCCCTTTTTGTGCCTCCAGTGGCACTGTGGGATCTCAACGTAGTTCTGGGATTCCTCAAAACACATTGGTTTAAAACCAGTCAAATCTGTGGATTGAAGCATCTCACATGAAAAGTGAACATGCTCTTGGACCTGGCCTGGACCAGGCGAGTGTCAAATTGGTGGTTTTTTTCTCAAAAAAGCCCATATCTGTTTGTCCATTCGGACAGGGCAGAGCTGCGGACTCGTCCCCAGTTCTCTCCCTAAGGTGGTGTCAGTGTTTCACCTGAACCAGCTTATTGTGGTGTCTTGCGCCTACTAGGGACTTGGAGGACTCCAAGTTGCTAGATGTGGTCAGGGCCCTGAAAATATAGGTTCCAGGACGGCTGGAGTCAGGAAAACTGACTTGCTGTTATCCTGTATGCACCCAACAAACTGGGTGCTCTTGCTTTTAAGCAGACTTTTGCTAGTTGGATGTGTAATACAATTCAGCTTGCACATTCTGTGGCAGGCCTGCCACAGCCAAAATATGTAAATGCCCATTCCACAAGGAAGGTGGGCTCATCTTGGGCGGCTGCCCGAGGGGTCTCGGCTTTACAACTTTGCCGAGCGGCTATTTAGTCAGGGGCAAACACGTTTGTAAAATCCTACAAATTTGATACCCTGGCTAAGGAGGACCTGGAGTTCTCTCATTCGGTGCTGCAGAGTCATCCGCACTCTCCCGCCCGTTTGGGAGCTTTGGTATAATCCCCATGGTCCTTTCAGGAACCCCAGCATCCACTAGGACGATAGAGAAAATAAGAATTTACTTACCGATAATTCTATTTCTCGGAGTCCGTAGTGGATGCTGGGCGCCCATCCCAAGTGCGGATTATCTGCATTACTTGTACATAGTTACAAAAATCGGGTTATTATTGTTGTGAGCCATCTTTTCAGAGGCTCCGCTGTTATCATACTGTTAACTGGGTTCAGATCACAGGTTGTACAGTGTGATTGGTGTGGCTGGTATGAGTCTTACCCGGGATTCATAAATCCTTCCTTATTGTGTACGCTCGTCCGGGCACAGTACCTAACTGAGGCTTGGAGGAGGGTCATAGGGGGAGGAGCCAGTGCACACCACCTGATCCTAAAGCTTTACTTTTTGTGCCCTGTCTCCTGCGGAGCCGCTATTCCCCATGGTCCTTTCAGGAACCCCAGCATCCACTACGGACTCCGAGAAATAGAATTATCGGTAAGTAAATTCTTATTTTTAAAGGGTTTTAAAGGGGGCACCAAAGGGATTTTTCAGCCTGGCCTCTACTTGGTCTAGAAATGTCCCTGGCAGCGATGCATGTGCAGAAGACAGCAAAGACTCTGGAACAGTGCAGGGGTCTTTGTTCAACATTTAATGTGTCGACATTCACAGTGTTGACACTGACATATTATGAATGTCAGCGCTGGATTTATAATATTAACTGTAGTATCAACTGTAGGTCACAATGTGGGGTTTAAGCACCACAATATGTCGATCCCAACAACTTCTAAACCGAGAGTCTTCTCAAACTCATTCAGCAGTATAGCTTGCCCTGTAATACAGTACAATATGCCCCCCTTGGTTCCTGTGACAAAAGGTATCTGTCTCACTGCTCCCTCCCGGCTGGCTACTTCGTCAGCAGTTATAACATGGCACTCCTAATGTCCATGGGGATTGATATCCTGGTTACGGGTGTAGTATGGCTGACCGGCGGGGTCAGCATACCGACGCCGGGATCCCGGCAGCATACCGACACCGGGATCCCGGCGGGGAGGGGCGAGTGCAGCAAGCCCCTTGCGGGCTCGCTGCGCTCACCACGCTACGTGCTCGGTGGCGACCTGCGGTCGCCACGGGTTCTATTCGCCACGAGTTCTATTCCCACTCTATGGGTGTCGTGGACACCCACGAGTGGAAATAGTCCCTGTTGGTCGGCATGCCGACCATCGGGATAGTGAGGGGTCGGGATGCTGGAGGAGGTCATGTGACTGTCGGTCTCCCGACCGCCGGTCACATGAATACCACCCCTGGTTACTCCTCCCTCTTTATTACTATCGCCTGCTTTCCCTCATCGGAACAAAATCCACATATATAAAGCTGAAAACGGAGCTAGTGATACTAGTGGTACAAATATTTTATCAAAACACCTTTTGTAGGGGCACAATACAATAAAATACAATAATATACCTGTCCCATACCTTGTACCCCAATTTCCATCACTTTGCATTTTTTGATCCCAAAAATGACATTTCATTATTGGCCAATTAAAAATAATGAAAAACCTCTAAGTGCCTAATTAGTCATTCAGGGGGGTGTCCCAGGGGTTCCGAACCATGGGGGTCATTCCGAGTTGATCGCACGCTGCAACTTTTTGCAGCCCGTGCGATCAACTAGACGCCGCCTATGGGGGAGTGTATTTTTGCATAGCAGGGCTGCGATCGCTTGTGCAGCCGAGCTACAGTATGCCAAAACATTTTGTGCAGTTTCTAAGTAGGTCTGCACTTACTTACCCACTGCGATGACTTCAGCGTCTCAGGTCCCGGAATTGATATCAGACATCTGCCCACCAAACGCCTCTACTCGCCTGCATTTGGATCTCCACTCCCCGAAAACGGTCAGTTGATGCCCCGGAACGCCGTCCTCCTGTCAATCACGGTGCGATCGCGGCAGCAATTGTTTTCTTTAATTTAGTTGTTGCCCGGCGTTTCCCATCGCCGGACAGCGGCGTGCCTGCACATTGTGGCCGCTGCGCATGCGATTTCTGGACCCGTACGCACGGTTGCGAAAAAAAGCAGCGTGCGAACGGGTCAGAATGACCCCCCCCAAATCCCAACATTTTTACCTTAAAATAGGGATTTTGCACTACTTATGCCCAGCTCCGAGATGGTGAAGAGAAATCCGCGATAAACCCTATAGAAACTTATCGGCGATAGCTTACTGCAGCTAATAGGATACCGAATTACTGCATTTGTGATAATTTATCACGAAACTGTAAAATCATGGGTAGTTGGATACCCACTTAGGTGGTCATTCCGAGTTGATCGCTCGCTAGCAGTTTTTAGCAGCCGTACAAACGCTATGCCTGGGAGTGTATTTTAGCTTAGCAGAAGTGCGAACGAAAGGATCGCAGAGCGGCTACAAAGTTTTTTTGTGCAGTTCCAGAGTAGCTCAAAACATACTCAGCGCTTGCGATCACTTCAGACTATTCAGTTCCTGTTTTTACGTCACAAACACGCCCTGCAGTCGCCCAGCCACGCCTGCGTTTTTTCTGCCACGCCTGCATTTTTCCGAACACTCTCTGAAAACGGTCAGTTGAAACCCAGAAACGCCCACTTCATGTCAATCACTCTGCGGCCACCAGTGTGTCTGAAAAGCTTTGCTAGACCCTGTGTGAAACTACATCGTTCGTTGTAATAGTACGTATGCGCCGCATACACATGCGCAGAAGTGACGTTTTTTAGCCTCATCGCTGCACAGCGAACGAATGCAGCTAGCGAACAACTCGGAATTACCACCTTAGTTGGAATTAGAGATTTGTACTTTAATGAGACTGAAATAGTTTTGTTATTCCCTACTGTAACTCTGTGAGAGGACACAGGAGAGCAGTGTGAGCAGGATTAGAGTGACGTGTTACCAACAGTAATACATAAAATAGAATTTCGCCTCTCCTGGTATGAAGTAATTTCGTTGTGTGTGTAACACATGCACAGTGTGTGAGACTAGACGTGTGTGCCAGGCTATTGGGGATTCCTGTTATTTTTGTCACACACTTATCACCTTTCCTTATGTTATTGGTATACAGGATATGTGTAAGGATGTTTTGCTTCTAAAATTCAAACGAATGATTGAGACCAACAACTTAAATAATTAAATATACTCATATGTTATCACTGCTTTCTCCTCTTTTTCAGTGGTTACCTTCAGTTATATTTTTGTAGTAAAATAGGTTCAGGAACCGTGGGCGGGGCTGAAGTGGGCGGTGATGTGGGTGGAGCTACGTAAGGGGCAGGGCATCGATTGGTGCATAAACTTTATTTTTTTTAAACGCATAATGCCCCCAGTAGTGCCAGTTACACATAGCCCCCGGTAGTAGTGCCAGTTACACATAGTCCTCAGTAGTAGTGCCAGTTACACATAGCCCCCGGTAGTAGTGCCAGTTACACATAGCCCTCAGTAGTAGTGCCAGTTACACATAGCCCCCGGTAGTAGTGCCAGTTACACATAGCCCCCAGTAGTAGTGCCAGTTACACATAGCCCTCAGTAGTAGTGCCAGTTACACATAGCCCTCAGTAGTAGTGCTAGTTACACATAGCCCCCGGTAGTAGTGCCAGTTACACATAGCCCCCGGTAGTAGTGCCAGTTACACATAGCCCTCAGTAGTAGTGCCAGTTACACATAGCCCCCCGGTCGTAGTGCCAGTTACACATAGCCCCCGGTAGTAGTGCCAGTTACACATAGCCCCCAGTAGTAGTGCCAGTTACACATAGCCCTCAGTAGTAGTGCCAGTTACACATAGCCCCCCGGTCGTAGTGCCAGTTACACATAGCCCCCGGTAGTAGTGCCAGTTACACATAGCCCCCGGTAGTAGTGCCAGTTACACATAGCCCTCAGTAGTAGTGCCAGTTACACATAGCCCCCGGTAGTAGTGCCAGTTACACATAGCCCCCGGTAGTAGTGCCAGTTACACATAGCCCTCAGTAGTAGTGCCAGTTACACATAGCCCCCCGGTCGTAGTGCCAGTTACACATAGCCCCCGGTAGTAGTGCCAGTTACACATAGCCCCCGGTAGTAGTGCCAGTTACACATAGCCCTCAGTAGTAGTGCCAGTTACACATAGCCCCCGGTAGTAGTGCCAGTTACACATAGCCCCCGGTAGTAGTGCCAGTTACACATAGCCCTCAGTAGTAGTGCCAGTTACACATAGCCCCCCGGTCGTAGTGCCAGTTACACATAGCCCCCGGTAGTAGTGTCAGTTACACATAGCCCCCGGTAGTAGTGCCAGTTACACATAGCCCCCGGTAGTAGTGCCAGTTACACATAGCCCTCAGTAGTAGTGCCAGTTACACATAGCCCCCAGTAGTAGTGCCAGTTACACATAGCCCTCAGTAGTAGTGCCAGTTACACATAGCCCTCAGCAGTAGTGCCAGTTACACATAGCCCTCAGTAGTAGTGCCAGTTACACATAGCCCTCAGTAATAGTGCCAGTTACACATAGCCCCCAGTAGTAGTGCCAGTTACACATAGCCCTCAGTAGTAGTGCCAGTTACACATAGCCCTCGGTAGTAGTGCCAGTTACACATAGCCCTCGGTAGTAGTGCCAGTTACACATAGCCCTCGGTAGTAGTGCCAGTTACACATAGCCCCCAGTAGTAGTGACAGTTACACATAGCCCTCAGTAGTAGTGCCAGTTACACATAGCCCTCAGTAGTAGTGCCAGTTACACATAGCCCCCGGTAGTAGTGCCAGTTACACATAGCCCCCGGTAGTAGTGCCAGTTACACATAGCCCCCGGTAGTAGTGCCAGTTACACATAGCCCTCAGTAGTAGTGCTCACCCCTCTTGCTGCTGCCTCTGCGTCTCCTGTCTGTGAGTCAGCCTGAGGAAAGGGGAGTTCAGCGTGCATCTCTCCATCCCCTCGATGTGTCCCGTCTCCGGCGGCCATTTGTAATATGGCGCTGGCTTGTGAGCCAATCAAAGCTTGCAGGCCGGCAGCCAATCAGGGGCTGCCTCTGCCGGTCAGCGAGCCTTGATTGGGTGCCGAGGCGGAACACAGCGAGGGGAAGGAGAGACACGAGTTGTACCTCCTCCCCTCAGCAGGTTCACACAGACACAGGGGAAGCAGAGGCAGCAGCAGCAGGGAGGTGCCGGGCCACAGACGTTCCAGAACGCCGTTCCCGGTGACGTCATTTTAGAAAAGACCTTCAGGAACGGCGTTTCGGAGTGTTCCGGCCAGAAAATAGACCTGATTACTGTATTCCCATAGCTTGCTTTTGGGACTGCGGTGGCAGATCTATTTATCAGTAGGAGGAAAAGTTCACTATTCACCGCCAGGTAACGGCATCTTAAGTGGTGCATCCATTGCGCCAATGTGGTCTGCCCTCTGCTATACAAAGCTGCAATTTCTGACATTATAAAGCAGGGTGCAGGTCTACGATGATGCCATTCAGTGTGAATCGTGTCATTAAGCCACCTGGACTGCCAGCTGCACTCGGTACATGGACAGCAGGGAACGCAACGCGCCGTTTTCAGACTTGCCTACTCTTCCCAGAGTCTTACAAAGTCACCAAAGATTCCGTAGTTTCCCAGATTTCCTAGGAGTGTAAGTTAGTATACCGGAGAGCAAGAGCCCTTCCCGAGCAAATCACAGTGGCCGTACATGCACATAGTGCTGGAGGGATGTAGTCGATCACCGGTCACTATACCGACGCCGGAATCCCGAGCGCTGGACAGCCCGACAGTCGTCCACAACACCCATAGAGTGGGAATAGAAGAACCTGTGGCAAGCACAGCGAGCCGCCGAGCCTGCAGGGGCTTCGTTGCACCCAGGCGCTTATTTGGTCGCATTCACGGACGCAGCTATGCCGACCTATTTGTGCTAATGTCGCAGACAATTATGAGCATAATGCATCAGGGCTAATCTGTAAAGATGCACCATTGAAGCTTGCACCAGCCCTATGCAGGTGCAATTTCTCTGTCTTATCCTGTGTCAGTGCTACTGCATCTTTAGACACAGCCACTGTCCACGACACGCCCGTGTCTGATCAGCCACCGACTATTCTTTTTCTGGAACGCCCACTGAAATCCACAGCTCTTGGGTCCTGACCATCGGGATGCATACCTCCCAACTGTCCCGAATACATCGGGATAATCCCGCTAATTGGACACTGTCCCGCTGTCCCACCCGTGGGCTGCAGTGTCCCGCTGGCGGGGGGGGGGACAGATGGGAGAGCCGTGATCACCGCTGCTACTGGGTCGCTGCACACGCCCCCAAAATGTCATGAATGGAGGGTAGCAGCACTAGGCCCTGCCCCTCCACCCAAGGCTCTGCCCACACCTCCAGAGGCCCCACCCCTTTTCGCAGCATGTCCCGAATCACAGGAGTGCAGAGTTGGGGGTGGGAAGGGGGGGGGGGTATGGGGATGCATGTGCTGTATTTCTTCTGTCGCCCAGCTGCAGTATTGGACTGGTCCTCAGGGGTACAGGCGAAACCACCAGTGGGCCCCACTGCCTGAGGGCCCATCTCTTTTTCTAGGGATCAGGATCCAGACTGTGCACTTGAATTATACATTATACATGTGTTACCCTATTTTGCACAGGACTATGGTGTATTCTCTACAGTGCATTGCTGTTATTAATCTGGTGCATTAACATGCATGTACTAGCAGTATTTACTATATATATTTATCAAGAGGCCAAGACCATTGCATTACTCCGGTGGGTCTTTCATGCCCCAGTCCAACACTGCCCAACTGTGTGCATATTGGCAATGCGTGTAATTAGCATGCACCTCTGATGTACCAGGTTGTACTATACATAAATTACTGTATCATTTATCAGCATTAAATTGAGGGGGATATTTATCAAAGCTTGGAGAGAGATGGAGTGGAGAGAAATAAAGTACCAACCAATCAGCTCCTCTCATTTCTCTAACGTCCTAAGTGGATGCTGGGGACTCCGTAAGGACCATGGGGGATAGCGGCTCCGCAGGAGACTGGGCACATCTAAAGAAAGCTTTAGGACTATCTGGTGTGCACTGGCTCCTTCCCCTATGACCCTCCTCCAAGCCTCAGTTAGATCTCTGTGCCCGAACGAGAAGGGTGCACACTAGGGGCTCTCCTGAGCTTCTTAGTGAAAGTTTTAGTTTAGGTTTTTTATTTTCAGTGAGACCTGCTGGCAACAGGCTCACTGCATCGAGGGACTAAGGGGAGAAGAAGCGAACTCACCTGCGTGCAGAGTGGATTGGGCTTCTTAGGCTACTGGACATTAGCTCCAGAGGGACGATCACAGGCCCAGCTTGGATGGGTCCCAGAGCCGCGCCGCCGGCCCCCTTACAGAGCCAGAAGGCAGAAGAGGTCCGGAAAATCGGCGGCAGAAGACGTCCTGTCTTCAACAAGGTAGCGCACAGCACTGCAGCTGTGCGCCATTGCTCTCAGCACACTTCACACTCCGGTCACTGAGGGTGCAGGGCGCTGGGGGGGGCGCCCTGAGACGCAATAATAAACACCTTGGATGGCAAAAAATGCATCACATATAGCTCCTGGGCTATATGGATGCATTTAACCCCTGCCAAAATACATAAAAAAACGGGTGATAAGGCCGCCGATAAGGGGGCGGAGCCTATCTCCTCAGCACACTGGCGCCATTTTCCCTCACAGCTCCGTTGGAGGGAAGCTCCCTGGCTCTCCCCTGCAGTCACTACACTACAGAAAGGGTTAAAAAAGAGAGGGGGGCACAAATTAGGCGCAGTATTAACTATACAGCAGCTATAAGGGGAAAAACACTTATATAAGGTTATCCCTGTATATATATAGCGCTCTGGTGTGTGCTGGCAAACTCTCCCTCTGTCTCCCCAAAGGGCTAGTGGGGTCCTGTCCTCTATCAGAGCATTCCCTGTGTGTGTGCTGTATGTCGGTACTTTTGTGTCGACATGTATGAGGAAAAAAATGATGTGGAGACGGAACAGATTGCCTGTAATAGTGATGTCACCCCCTAGGGGGTCGACACCTGAGTGGATGAACTGTTGGAAGAAATTACGTGACAGTGTCAGCTCTGTATAAAAGACAGTGGTTGACATGAGACAGCCGGCTACTCAGCTTGTGCCTGTCCAGACGTCTCATAGGCCGTCAGGGGCTCTAAAGCGCCCGTTACCTCAGATGGCAGATATAGACGCCGACACGGATACTGACTCCAGTGTCGACGGTGAAGAGACAAATGTGACTTCCAGTAGGGCCACACGTTACATGATTGAGGCAATGAAAAATGTTTTACACATTTCTGATAATACGAGTACCACCAAAAAGGGGTATTATGTTCGGTGAGGAAAAACTACCTGTAGTTTTCCTGAATCTGAGAAATTAAATGAGGTGTGTGATGATGCGTGGGTTTCCCCCGATAACAACTGATAATTTCTAAAATGTTATTGGCATTATATCCTTTCCCGCCAGAGGTTAGGGTGCGTTGGGAAACACCCCCTAGGGTGGATAAAGCGCTCACACGCTTGTAAGGGTTCTATCCTCTCCTGAGATGGCCGCCCTTAAGGATCCTGCTGATAGAAAGCAGGAGGGTATCCTAAAATGTATTTACACACATACTGGTGTTATACTGCGACCAGCAATCGCCTCAGCCTGGATGTGCAGTGCTGGGTTGGCGTGGTCGGATTCCCTGACTGAAAATATTGATACCCTAGATAGGGACAGTATATTTTTGCCTATAGAGCATTTGAAAGATGCATTTCTATATATGCGTGATGCACAGCGGAATATTTGCCGACTGGCATCAAGTCTAAGTGCGTTGTCCATTTCTACCAGTAGAGGGTTATGGACACGTCAGTGGTCAGGTGATGCGTATTCCAAACGGCATTTGGAAGTATTGCCTTATTAAGGGGAGGAGTTATTTGGGGTCGGTCTTTCAGACATGGTGGCCACGGCAACAGCTGGGAAATCCACGTTTGTACCCCAGGTCGCCTCTCAACATGAGAAGACGCCGTATTATCAGGCGCAGTCTTTTCGTGGATAAGCGGGCAAAAGGTTCCTCATTTCTGCCCCGTGACAGAGGGAGAGGAAAAAGGCTGCAGAAATCAGCCAGTTCCCAGGAACAGAAACCCTCTCCCGCCTCTGCCAAGCCCTCAGTATACGCTGGGGCTTTACAAGCAGAATCAGGCACGGTGGGGGGCCCGTCTCAATGAATTTCAGCGCGCAGTGGGCTCACTCGCAAGTAGACCCCTGGATCCTTCAGGTGATATCTCAGGGGTACAAATTAGAATTCGAGACGTCTCCCCCTTGCCGTTTCCTAAAGTCGGCTTTACCGATGTCTCCTTCTGACAGGGAGACAGTTTTGGAAGCCATTCACAAGCTGTATTCCCAGCAGGTGATAATCAAGATACCCCTCCTGCAACAGGGAACGGGGTATTATTCCACACTGTTGTGGTACCGAAGCCGGACGGCTCGGTGAGACCGATTCTAAATCTAAAATCTTTGAACACTTACATACAGAGGTTCAAATTCAAGATTGAGTCACTCAGAGCAGTGATTGCGAACCTGGAAGAAGGGGACTACATGATGTCTCGGGACATCAAGGATGCTTACCTTCATGTCAAAATTTACCCTTCTCACCAAGGGTACCTCAGGTTTTTGGTACAGAACTGTCACTATCAGTTCAGACGCTGCCGTATGGATGGTCCACGGCACCCCGGGTCTTTACCAAGGTAATGGCCGAAAAGATGATATTCCTTCAAAGGAAGGGAATTTTAGTTATCCCTTACTTGGACGATTCCCTGATAAGGGTAAGATCCAGGGAACAGTTGGAGGTCGGTGTAGCACTATCTCAGGTAGTGTTGCTGCAGCACGGTTGGATTCTCAATATTCCAAAATCGCAGCTGGTTCCGACGACTTGTCTTCTGTTCCTAGGGATGATCCTGGACACAGTCCAGAAAAAGGTGTTTCTCCCGGAGGAGAAAGCCAGGGAGTTATCCGAGCTAGTCAGGAACCTCCTACAACGAGCCAAGTCTCAGTGCATCAATGCACAAGGGTTCTGGGTAAAACGGTGGCTTCCTACGAAGCAATCCCATTCGGCAGATTCCACGCAAGAACTTTCCAGTGGGACCTGCTGGACAAATGGTCCGGGTCGCATCTTCAGATGCATCAGCGGATAACCCTGTCACCAAGGACAAGGGTGTCCCTCCTGTGGTGGTTGCAGAGTGCTCATCTTCTCGAGGGCCGCAGATTCGGCATTCAGGACTGGGTCCTGGTAACCACGGATGCCAGCCTGCGAGGCTGGGGAGCAGTCACACAGGGAAGGAATATCCAGGACTTATGGTCAAGCCTGGAGACATCACTTCACATAAATATCCTGAAGCTAAGGGACATTTACAATGCTCTAAGCTTAGCAAGACCTCTGCTTCAAGATCAGCCGGTGTTGATCCAGTCGGACAACATCACGGCAGTCACCCACGTAAACAGACAGGGTGGCACAAGAAGCAGGAGGGCAATGGCAGAAGCTGCAAGGATTCTTCGCTGGGCGGAAAATCATGTGATAGCACTGTCAGCAGTATTCATTCCGGGAGTGGACAACTGGAAAGCAGACTTCCTCAGCACGACCTCCACCCGGGAGAGTGGGGACTTCACCCAGAAGTCTTCCACATGATTATAAACCGTTGGGAAAAACTCGACAGGTATTGCGCCAGGTCCAGGGACCCTCAGGCAATAGCTGTAGACGCTCTGGTAACACAGTGGGTGTACCAGTCAGGGTATGTGTTCCCTCCTCTGCCTCTCATACTGAGATTGATAAGATGGAGAGGAGTAAGCACTATATTCGTGGCTCCGGATTGGCCAAGAAGGATTTGGTAACCGGAACTTCAAGAGATGCTCACGGAGGATCCGTGGACTCTACCTCTAAGAAGGGACCTGCTCCAGCAAGGACCCTGTCTGTTCCAAGACTTACCGCGGCTGCGTTTGACGGCATGGCGGTTGAACGCCGGATCCTGAAGGAAAAAAGGCATTCCGGATGAAGTCATCCCTATCCTGATCAAAGCCAGGAAGGATGTAACTGCAAAAACATTATCACCGCAATTGGCGAAAATATGTTGCGTGGTGCGAGGCCAGTAAGGCCCGACGGTGGAAATTCAACTGGGTCGATTCCTACATTTCCTGCAAACAGGAGTGTCTATGGGCCTGAAATTGGGGTCCATTAAGGTTCAAATTTCGGCCCTGTCAATTTTCTTCCAAAAAGAACTAGCTTCAGTCCCTGAAGTTCAGACGTTTGTAAAAGGGGTACTGCATATACAGCCTCCTTTTGTGCCTCCAGTGGCACTTTGGGATCTCAATGTAGTTTTGGGTCCCAAAAAGTCACATTGGTTTGAACCACTTAAATCTGTGGAATTAAAATATCTCACATGGAAAGTGGTCATGCTGTTGGCCCTGGCCTGGGCCAGGCGCGTGTCAGAATTGGCGGCTTTATCCTGAAAAAGCCCTTATCTGATGTTCCGTTCGGACAGGGCGGAATTGAGGACTCGTCCTCAGTTTCTCCCTAAGGTGGTTTCAGCGTTTCACCTGAACCAACCTATTTGTGGTGCCTGCGGCTACTAGGGACTTGGAGGACTCCAAGTTGCTAGACGTTGTCAGGGCCCTGAAAATATATGTTTCCAGGAGGGCTGGAGTCAGGAAATCTGACTCGCTGTTTATCCTGTATGCACCCAACAAGCTGGGTGCTCCTGCTTCTAAGCAGACTATTGCTCGTTGGATTTGTAGTACAATTCAGCTTGCACATTCTGTGGCAGGCCTGCCACAGCCAAAAATCTGTAAAAGCCCACTCCACAAGGAAGGTGGGCTCATCTTGGGCGGCTGCCCGAGGGGTCTCGGCTTTACAACTTTGCCGAGCAGCTACTTGGTCAGGAGCAAATGCGTTTGTAAAATTATACAAAATTGATATCCTGGCTGAGGAGGACCTGGAGTTCTCTCATTTGGTGCTGCAGAGTCATCCGCACTCTCCCGCCCGTTTGGGAGCTTTGGTATAATCCCCATGGTCCTTACGGAGTCCCCAGCATCCACTTAGGACGTTAGAGAAAATAAGAATTTACTTACCGATAATTCTATTTCTCATAGTCCGTAGTGGATGCTGGGCGCCCATCCCAAGTGCGGATTGTCTGCAATACTTGTACATAGTTATTGTTACAAAAATCGGGTTATTGCTGTAGTGAGCCATCTTTTCTAGAGGCTCCTCTGTTATCATGCTGTTAACTGGGTTCAGATCACAAGTTGTACGGTGTGATTGGTGTGGCTGGTATGAGTCTTACCCGGGATTCAAAATCCTTCCTTATTGTGTACGCTCGTCCGGGCACAGTATCCTAACTGAGGCTTGGAGGAGGGTCATAGGGGGAGGAGCCAGTGCACACCAGATAGTCCTAAAGCTTTCTTTAGATGTGCCCAGTCTCCTGCGGAGCCGCTATCCCCCATGGTCCTTACGGAGTCCCCAGCATCCACTACGGACTATGAGAAATAGAATTATCGGTAAGTAAATTCTTATTTTTTCAAACACAGCCTGTAAAATTACAGTTACACTTACTGTAGGAGCCGATTGGTTCATACTTACCTACTTAAGAGGAGATGCAAATGTTCTGTGATGGGGGTGGGGCCAGACTATTTGCATCATTAGGCTGCACCCCCTAGTGACAAAATGCCATCAACCATGCCTATTTTCATAGGGGTGCGGCCAAAATTATGTGATTACAATAGAATCGCACCATTAGGCCCCATCCCTTCTCCTCTGACTGTGGATTCCCTGTATCATTCTCTTCTTTCTGCCCACTTCACTAGACAGTGGGCATGATGCAGGAGGGGTGCCCAATCTTCCTATGTGCGGGGAACTACCTGAAAAATCTCATGTTCCCAACAGGATCCGGGAGAGTGGGCAAGTATGGATTGGTTGGTACTTTATCTCTCTCCACCTTATATTCTTATAATGGCAGTGGGGGATAACACTTATTTACTAAGCCTTGGATGGAGAAAAGTGGACGGAGATAACGTACCAGCCAATCGGCTCCCAACTGTCATTTTTCAAACCCAGCCTGTAACATGGCAGTTAGGAGCTGATTGGTTGGTACTTTATCTCCGTCCACTTTATCTCCATCCAAGGCTTAGTAAATAGACCAGTTAAGCCTCTGAACGCCTTTGTTTACATCCCGTTAAGCGTAGAGCGATGAACCGTAATAATAAATTGTCGTCAGACATCCGCCCTCCAAACGCCTCGACACGCCTACGTTCGGTTCTTCACGTCCAAAAAACGGTGAGTTGACGCCCCGGAACACCTTCCTCCTGTCAATCTTCTTGCGGCCGCCGCTGCGACCGGTTTCTTCGCTACAGACGTCGCTGCCTGGCGACGGTGCGCCCGCACAGTTCTGACCCGATTGCACGGCTGCGACGAAGCGTAGCGTGCGATCGGGTCGGAATGACCCTCTATGGGCCTAATTCAGCATGGAACGCTGTTGCGGCAGCGTTCACATGCTGATGCACTGTGAAGTGTGCGCACGGGCAGATGCCACAACACACATGCGCACACTGTGAGAAGCGTCGGCATCTCACATCTGCCCATGCCTCTGCCTGATTGACAGGCAGAGCCGTTCGCCAGGCAGAAGGGCGCATTGCGGTGGCATTGGGGAGGGGTGCGTTTTGGATAACGCAGGCGTGTCTGGACCATTTGTGGGGCGGGGCGCGGCAGCTGCGTGACATCATACGCATCCGCTGAAACCCGAAACATGGTGGGTAGCCAATTAGCATGCGTAGGCAGAGGGCTACCCTAAACATGTGATGCTTAAGCATATGTGTGTGTGTGTGGGGGGGGGGGGGGGAGCTGGATCTGCATGTGGGCCTGACTTACCTTGTGCTGGGTGTCCCCCTGCATGTCAGAGTAATGGATTGTAGATCCATGCAGAATTAGGCCCTATGTACCTACATATACTGTATATCTGATATATCGCTAAGGACCAAATGATGCACAATATAGCGTTCGACCGTTAGCAACATGGCACAGTGTGTATGCACTATGGCCCTCATTCCGAGTTGTTCGCTCGCTAGCTGCTTTTAGCAGCTTTGCACACGCTAAGCCGCCGCCTACTGGGAGTGTATCTTAGCTTAGCAGAATTGCGAACGAAAGATTCGCAGAATTGCGAAAAATAAATTTCTTTGCAGTTTCTGAGTAGCTCGAGACTTACTCTGCCACTGCGATCAGTTCAGTCAGTTTCGTTCCTGGTTTGACGTCACAAACACACCCAGCGTTCGCCCAGACACTCCCCCGTTTCTTCAGACACTCCCGCGTTTTTCCCAGAAACGGCAGCATTTTTTCGCACACACCCATAAAACGGCCAGTTTCCGCCCAGAAACACCCACTTCCTGTCAATCACACTCCGATCACCAGAACAAAGACATTTCTTCGTTAAGCCGTGAGTAAAATACCAAACTTTTTTGCAAATTTACTTGGCGCAGACACACTGCGAACATTGCGCATGCGCAGTTTGCGACTAATCGCTCCGTGCGAAAAAAACTAACGAGCGAACAACTCGGAATGAGGGCCCATGGGGGTAATTCAGAGTTGATTGCAGCAGCAAATATGTTAGCAGTTGGGCAAAACCATGTGCAGTGCAGGTGGGCCAGATATAACGTGCAGAGAGAGTTAGATTTGGGTGTGGTGTGTTCAATCTGCAATCTAATTTGCAGTGTAAAAATAAAGCAGCCAATATTTACCCTGCATAGAAACAAGGGCCCTCATTCCGAGTTGTTCGCTCTGTATTTTTCATCGCATCGCAGTGAAAATCCGCTTAGTACGCATGCGCAATGTTCGCACTGCGCCAAGTAACTTTACTATGAAGAAAGTATTTTTACTCACGGCTTTTTCTTCGCTCCGGCGATCGTAATGTGATTGACAGGAAATGGGTGTTACTGGGCGGAAACACGGCGTTTCAGGGGCGTGTGGCTGAAAACGCTACCGTTTCCGGAAAAAACGCAGGAGTGGCCGGGGAAACGGTGGGAGTGCCTGGGCGAACGCTGGGTGTGTTTGTGACGTCAACCAGGAACGACAAGCACTGAAATGATCGCACAGGCAGAGTAAGTCTGGAGCTACTCTGAAACTGCTAAGTAGTTAGTAATCGCATTATTGCGAATACATCGGTCGCAATTTTAAGAAGCTAAGATTCACTCCCAGTAGGCGGCGGCTTAGCGTGTGTAACTCTGCTAAATTCGCCTTGCGACCGATCAACTCGGAATGAGGGCCAATATAACCCACCCAAATCTAACTTTCTCTGCACATATTATATCTGCCCCCCCACTTCCCTGCAGTGCACATGGCTTTGCCCAACTGCTAACAAATTTGCTGCTGCGATCAATCTGAATTATCCCCTATATCGTTTGCCCAGGAGTCTAAGGGAAATCGTTGACAATATTATACCCAGTTTTAGATACAGATGAGATGATGTAGAGCTCCAAGGCTATCAGAGTCTGTAGTCTTTAAAAATAAACATTCTATATTGTAGTATGCTGTGTGTGCTATATGTAGAAAGAAATACACAGGTTAAATGGAGCTCTAGGTGCTGACTAGCTTTCGGTATTACCACCATGTACCAGATGAGGGCTACACGGTTAAACCACAGTATAGCAGAGTTCTGCAAGTGTTAATAAGAAAGTCATCTTAGTAGGAACGCTCCCTCAGGCTGGATAAATTCCTCGGTTTCCATGGCGATGCAGTCTCCTCCTGCTCTAAATCAATAATTTTGCTTTGTCCTGGTTCATGGATGCTAAAAATAATCCTTCCCTCTGTCTTAATGTTTCTGCACAGAAATACGTGTGTGTGATAGTCAAACACTGAAACATGGCATTACCTAATAAATGCAGCTCTGTTTTCCAGTAACTATATCTATTAAGTGTAAACTGCTACATAATAAGGAGGTACAGAGGCGGAACACTGTTTAATCAATCCAGTCTTTAATTTACCTACAGCGTTCTACGGTTGTGTACAGATCAGCATCACGGGGTAGGGTTCCTGTGTACAGAGAATACTAGCCTGTAGAAAGCAATGGCTCGCTGATGAGCAGTATATGTTGTTAATGCATCTATTTTATGTCTTGCTTCTCCTGTGCAACTCATCCCACAGCTCCTCTTATATGTTGCTAGTATTAGTCCAGACACCAAGGGGATCATTCCGAGTTGTTCGCTCGTTGTCGATTTTCGCTATGCTGCGATGTGCTGCTAAATGCGCATAGTACGCAGCGCGCATGCACTAAGTTATTTAACTAAAAACTTAGCAGTTTTGCTGGTGTTCGTACGACGCATTTCAGTCGCACTGCTGATCGGTAAATGATTGACAGGAAAGGGGCGTTTCTGGGAGGTAACTGAGCGTTTTCCGGGAGTGTGCTAAAAAACGCAGGGAGAGCAGCATTGCAAACGCTAGGCCGCCGCCCCCTGGGAGTGTATCTTAACTTAGCAGAATAGCAAACGAAAGATTAGCAGAAGTGCTACTAAATAATTCCCTGCAGTTTCTGAGTAGCTCCAGACCTACTCCTAGATTGCGATCACCTCAGTTCGTTTAGTTCCTGGTTTGACGTCACAAACACGCCCTGCGTTCGGCCAGCCACTCCTCCGTTTCTCCAGCCACTCCTGTGTTTTTACCTGGCACGCCTGCATTTTTTAGCACACTCCCTGAAAACGGAAAGTTTCCGCCCAGAAACACCCACTTCCTGTCAATCACACTACGATCACTCGAGCAAAGAAAAAACGTTGCTCGAGCTTGTGTAAATCTACAAAGTTTTGTGTGAAAGTACTTAGCGCATGCGCGCTGTGTACCATGCGCATGCGCATTTTTGCCGTTTTTTTCACTTGATTGCTGCACTGCGAAAATCGGCAGCGAGCGAACAACTCGGAATGACCACCTATGCACACAAGCACTTTATTTGCCTTTTTTGCTGCATTTTGACATTGTGTACTGTTACTTTTACTCCATTTTGATTCCATGTTATCTCTTCCTCTTTTGTATGTGTGTCTTCCTCTACCATGTTTCCCCACTGTAAGTGTTCCTTCCTGCTATCCAGGTCCTTAAATATCTCCACCTTTCCTTGGTTAGAGAAGTTAAGGTATTGTACTTGAGTGTGAGCAGCAGGGACGGAACTCCCGGAGGCAATGGAGACACCTGCCTCCGAGCTCCCAGCCCTGAATGGGCAACTGCATGTGCAGCAGCACCTGTGTGGTTCACAGCAGCATCCAAGTGTGACCGCTGCTCTTCCTATGGAGCTCATCAGCGCACCCGCTGCTGCTGAGATAATCGGCTCTGTCCCAGGAGCCATGCTAACACCTGATGTAGGGGACAGGATGGGTCCTGCCTGGTTCTGCTCAGTCAGCGGTACAGCGGTACAGCAGGCAGCAGTACACCTACCGCTTCTGCTGGACTGTGAGATGGGACCTGCCCGTGAAGACTGATTCCGCATTCTGCAGAGACAGCTGAATCTCTTGACCTTGATCCTGCCCCACAGCCCGTTGTCACACAGCATAGCTGGAGTCCTGCCAATTCACTGAAGGCTCCAGTCCCTGTATAACGGCTTAGAACGCTACCTACATAATTCTGTAAGTCATGACACACACCATATTTGTTTTCTTTTAAGAGGTGGGGGCAGGGGAGTTTCTAGAGAGGAAAGGGCCAGTGTGCAGGCTCTGTCCGGGCCCCCTCCTCTCCAGCCAGCGGTGCAGAGACTCTGGCCACTTAGGTCCCTAGCGCTGTCCCAGTGCCTAATGCGTATGAGCAGATCTCTGGTAAAATGGTGCGGCGCCCATTTTCCCAGTAATTTTCCTACTGCGCATGCGCAAAACACCAGGACTCCTGATTAAGCATAATGGGTGCAGGGTGTGCAGTGTGGGCCCCCCTGGACCCTGTGTGCACCGCACACACTGCACCCATTATAGATAAGCCAGTGGGTGGGGGGAGCTCCAAACTCCATCTTGCCTCTGGGCTACTGGGATGAACCTACGCCCTTGGTGAGCTGTTTAAATTGAATTCTAACCCTCCTCGGTGGTGCCTAAGCCTAACCCCCTTTACCACATCCTAAACCAATCCCTCCCTCCCCTGCAGCCTAAACCTATGTTACTTGTGTATGAGTGGTGGGTACCAGTCTCTGTTTCTAATGTATTTATATTTTCTGTGTTTAGTGTTGTCTTTTTTTTGTTTTTGTGGAGAGTGAGGAGGAGGAGATATAGGTATCCCCAGAGTTAGTAGAGCAGGGGTGGCCAGACTTTTTGAGTCGGTGATCTACTTTGAAAGCTGAAAAGCTTTTGTGATCTACAGTACCTAGGTGGCGTGGCATAACAAAAAAAAGGGGCGTGGTATAACAAAAAGGGGCGTAGCCTTACTGCACAGGGTGTAATGACTGTCTCGCACGAAATCACGCATTGGCCCCCACAGGTAAAAACCTCAAACACATATGCCCCCACCGTGCCAGATACACATATGCCCCCACAGTGCCAGATACACATATGCCCCCACAGTGCCAGATATGCCCCCACAGTGTTAGATATGCCCCCACAGTGCCACATATGCCCCCACAGTGCCATGTGCCCACAGTGCTAGATATGCCCCCACAGTGCTAGATATGCCCCCACTGTGCCAGATATGCCCCCACAGTGCTAGATATGCTCCCGCAGTGCCAGATATGCCCCCCACAGTGCCATGTGCCCACCGTGCCAGATATGCCCCCACAGTGCCACATATGCCCCCACAGTGCCACATATGCCCCCACAGTGCCACATATGCCCCCACAGTGCCACATATGCCCCCACAGTGCTGCTCACCGTTTTGCTGCTGTGGTGAGGAGAGCGCAGCGCGCGCCTCTCCTGCCTGCCACCCTGCCCCGGGCCCTCAGTCTGGTCTAGGGCGGTGACGGCAGCGTGTATATCTCAACTCAGGTGCCGGTCCGTGAGCTCTGCTTGGCTAACGAACCGGCACCTGATTTGAGATATACACTCCGCCGTCACCGCCGGAGACCAGACTGAGGGGCAGGGCGGCAGACAGGAGAGCACTGTGGTTTGGCGGTGGATCGCGATCGACTGGTTGCATGTCCGCGGTCGACCAATCGTTCGCGATCGACTGTTTGGCCACCCCTGTAGTAGAGGGAGGAGTGGGGGATGAGGTGGTAGAGGCAGAGCCAGCCAGTGAATGTGCACCAGGTAAAGTGATAACAGGCAGGAATGTCTGTTTTAGTTATGATGAAACGTGTGCTCAGGTGCACAGTATAGTTCCAGTGTATGGGCGTGTTTTGGACATTCAGGCACAGAAGACATTTTTGCCCAGAAAGAAACAGATGTGACACTTTGGGGGAGATTCAAATGTTTGAAAAGTCGATTGGGTGTCTGTTTCTCCCTGTCTATTAGATAGGAAAAAACAGACTCCCAACTGACTTTTCAAACATTTGAATCTCTCCCTTTGTGTGTGATGCAATCAACTCTGTGGAACATACAAAGCGCAATGTTGAAAACGGCATAAAGTGCTTCACGGACATTAATTGGCACCTGAAAGTGAAGCTGGCAGAGAAGTATAAAGCTGCAGGAGCTATACACAATTGAAGCAGAATCATTTTTATAAAAAAGGGTTAGGCTGTGGGGAGGGAGGGTTAGAAGAATGGTTAGGATTACGGCTCCCTTACCTCGGCCCACCTGTCGACATTTAGAGCAGCTGGAATGCCGGTATCTGTATTCTGACCACCGGCATCCTGATTGCCGGTCTCCCATACCCAACCCATGCCTGGTTATCAACAGTAGACTGCTAGTATACCATCAGCTGCAGCCATCAGGTCTCTCTGTTCTGGGTTCCTGCAACAAAAGCCATCTTCAGTGTGCAGTAGGTTCCAGGCCCGTACATCTGTATGTCAGTGCACAGACCCGAGTCCCTTATTCCCGACTGAGCGCTGAGTCCTGAGTTCTTGCCTCCAGCCATAGCTTGTCACACGTAGAGATCGTAGCAATTTTTGCTTTATTTCTACGTAATCTGACTATTGCTTCGAAATTAAGCTTGGATCACTCCATGTGAATGCCCCATAGCAATAGCGATGTACGTTTACGGGTCCGCGCACTGCTATCACCAGCTCAGATTTTGACTACATGCAGTCAAGATCTGGCTAGATTGCACGGCTCTCATTGAGCCTTGCGGTCTAGTTAGGATCGAGCTAGTACATATTGCATATTACTACATCACATCGGGCTCAACACACATCACATTGAGCCCAAATCGCTACGTTGTGTACCCCCTTTTAACCTCTTTAGAAGGTTTGATAAATCTCTAACTAAAAGTTACGTACAGTATATGCAGACTAATCTCCTACTGTAAACTTTCTTTCTCTAATATAGATGATATAACGGGAGAGATGCTGCATGTATTATAGAGTCTTTTGCCGTCTCTTAACTGACTTTGTGTCAATATAAAAATGGCTAAAAAAATAGTAGTAGCGATAATATCATAAGATAAGAAGCTGTGTGTGTATATATATATATATATATATATATATGTAAGTCCTGTCAGAAATGGCACTCAGAGGCAACAGGAGTTCAAATAAGCATTATAATCCATATCAACGTTTCGGAGCTCAAGGCCTCGTCGTCAGGACAAAGTAACCGCAATAAAACTTGTCCTGGCGACGGGGCCTTGAGCTCCGAAACGTTGATATGGAGTATAATGCTTTTTTTGAACTCCTGTTGCCTCTGAGTGCCATTTCTGACTGGACTTTTATGCATTTGTTACTCTGGCACCTGAGCACGTTGATAGATTTTAGGAGTGCCGGCTGCTGCTGTGTGTGTATGTATGTATGTATGTATGTATATATATATATATATATATATATATGAAAGAAATAGTATGGGTGGTATTGGCGCTACTCCTCTCCTTAAAGCTTAATAAATGTCCTTTTTCCTCCTCTGTGGTAACAGGACTTTTTTGGAAATGCACTACCCGCATTATAATAGGGTGGCAGCCCTTTTCTCCCGTGGTTTGCTGTTCAGGCTAACCGTTTGAAATCTAAAAGACAAAAGATGAGAATAGGCGCCTCCTAGTGCATTATCTCACATAAAATTGTGACCTCCACCTTTAGTAACACCCCGGTGAATTCAAGGTGTACCTTGGATGGTGGAATTCCAACCACCTGAATGAGTCGCAAAATACCACGTATTTCAGTGTACATTATAGTAGGGATACTTTTCATCACACTAATTCTGGTGGTGCTTCTCCCTGGTTTATATCTCACATCTGGAGATAACCCTATATATATACAAGAAGTATTTAACGTCTGAAGAATACAATAGATGCCCTATTTATACACTTTGCAGCCAGCCTTATCTGGTTAGAATAATGTATAAATATAGTATTAGCTGCATACTCACTATTTTCCAAGTTAGCAGGAACACACAAGTTCAGGATGTTACCACAAGGCTGCAGCATAAATCAGTAAGTGTTCTAACAATGGGTCGGAAGCGTAAGATATTTCAGTATAGCATAAGGATGCTGCAGAGAGCTGGCCACATCCGGAACATAACACTATCTAAGGGCTGTGCTGCATGTTATTAGGTAGTAATATTTCATTTGGGATATTGGCTTTAAAAATAATCATTAAAACGGGATACGGTTAAGATGCCGGCTGTCGGGATGTTAGATTTAGGGTTAGGCTGCGGAGGGGCAGGGGGTTGGGGTTAGGCACCACCCGGGGGTTAGGTTTAGACACTAAGGGGGAGGGTTAGGCTGTGGGAAAGGGGATGGGGGGTTAGGGTTAGGCACCACCGGAAGGAGGATATTGGTTAGGCACTAAGGGGGGAGGTTAGGGTTAGGCTGCGGGAAGGAAGGGTTAGGGGAGAGGGTGGAACAAACTTACCTCACCTGTGTCGGTATATCACAGATCGGGATTCCGGCGTCGGTATTGTGACCGCCAGCTTCCTGTCCGGCCGTCGGTCATACTGAACCCATCTAAACATGGACATTCTAAAAATACAAATGGTAATCAATGAATATTGTGAACTCTTCAGTTATAAACTTGTACCTGGGTCAGTGAACTAGACATTTCTACGCTGTGTGCAAGAAACAGCATTGGCGCGCCCCCTATATTAAACTTTGGGCCAGTGCGCGCTGTAAGCGTGCAACAAAAATATAGGGGCATAAGAGTGATAGCTTGGGGCTGAGGGCGATAGACGGCAGATGCTCTGCTGCAGACAAAGCGCACAGCGGAGCGGGAGGAGCGGCCGTCAGCGGACCACGTGAGGGAATAGGCGGCCAGTCAGGGTGTCTATAGATGGTGCACCCACTGGGCAAATGCACACACCTAGTTACGGCCCTGGTCGTTGTGGAGAGCAGTGAGTAAGGTTGAGTGTAGGGAAAGGTGTAGGGAACAGTGACGGTGAGGTTATCAAGCAGTGCGGGTGGGTGTAGGGAGCAGTGAGTGACGGAAGCAGAGAGAGTAAATGTAGGGACCTGTGAGGAAGGGTGTAGGGAGCTGTGAGGGGAGCAGAGAGAGTGGGTGTAGGGAGCAGGGTGGGTGAGTGGGTGTAGGGAGCAGTGATTGTGAGTGTAGGAAGCAGTGAGGGTGGGACAGTGAGGGGAGCAGAGAGAGTGGGTATAGGGAGCAGTGAGGGTGAGTGTAGGAAGCAGAAAGAGAGAGAGCGAGAGAGTGTAGGGAGCAGTGATAGTTATGTAGGAAGCAGTGAGGAGAGCAGAGATAGTGGGTATAGGGAGCAGGGAGGGTGAGTGCAGGAAGCAATGTTGGTTAGTGTAGGAAGCAGTGAGGGTGAGTGTAGGGAGCAATGATGGTTAGTGTAGGAAGCAGTGAGGGTGGGTGTAGGGAGCAGTGACGGTGAGTGTAGGAAGCAGTGAGGGTGAGGGTAGGAAGCAATGAGGGGAGCAGAGAGAGTGGGTGTAGGGAGCAGTGAGGGTGAGTGTAGGAAGCAGTGAGGGGAGCAGAGAGAGTGTGTGTAGGGAGCAGTGAGGGTGAGTGTAGGGAGCAGTGATTGTGAGTGTAGGAAGCAGGGAGGGTGGGAGAGTGAGGGAAGCAGAGAGAGTGGGTGTAGGGAGCAGTGAGGGTGAGTGTAGGAAGCAGTGAGGGGAGCAGAGAGAGTGGGTGTAGGGAGCAGTGATTGTGAGTGTAGGAAGCAGTGAGGGGAGCAGAGAGAGTGGGTGTAGGGAGCAGTGAGGGTGAGTGTAGGGAGCAGTGATTGTGAGGGGAGCAGAGAGAGTGGGTGTAGGGAGCAGTGATTGTGAGTGTAGGAAGCAGTGAGGGGAGCAGAGAGTGGGTGTAGGGAGCAGTGAGTGTGAGTGTAGGGAGCAGTGATTGTGAGTGTAGGAAGCCGTGAGGGTGGGAGAGTGAAGGGAGCAGAGAGAGTGGGTGTAGATAGCATGTTGGGAACAGTGAGGGACATCAGTGTGTAGCAGCTGCCCGTTGTAACCTCCTGCCGCCTCTGTAACTCACCCCACGCCGCTTCGGTCCACTCCTGCGCTGTAGATCTTCCTCCGGCTCATGTGTACGCCGCTGCCCAGCGCTCCGGAGCTCTATTGGTACAATAGGAAGCTGAGGGGGAGAGAGCTCCGGTGCCTGACAGGAAATCTGACAGCTAAGCTGACAGAAAAGGACAGGCGAGCTGCGGGCAAGAGGGTGGGCAGCGGCAGACGGATCCAAGCGAGCGCGGGTGCTGGCCGCCAAGGCTGCTTTGCGCTGGATGCGGGAGGCGGGCGACTGCGGCGGGGGGTGGGGAACAGAGAGAGTGTGCCAGTTGCGTCTACAGTGCCTATGCGCTTTGGGCAGTGCACACTCGGCACATATGTAGTTACGGCCCTGGTGATATGTATAGTATTTGTTAATGCTTATTCTCTAGTGACATTTATGTCGAGCAACGTTTGTTGTATTTAAAGCCCTCTATAATTCCCAATTTACACAGTGTCTATAATAAGAAAAGGCATTGAAAATTGCACCCAGTATAAAAAAAAAACCAATGTGATATAGTGGTCCTCATTCCGAGTTGTTCGCTCGCAAGCTGCTTTTAGCAGCATTGCACACGCTAAGCCGCCGCCTACTGGGAGTGAATCTTAGCATAGTAAAATTGCGAACGAAAGATTAGCAGAATTGCGAATAGACACTTCTTAGCAGTTTCTGAGTAGCTCCAGACTTACTCGGCAACTGCGATCAGTTCAATCAGTTTCGTTCCTGGTTTGACGTCACAAACACACCTAGCGTTCGCCCAGACACTCCCCCGTTTCTTCAGACACTCCCGCGTTTTTCCCAGAAACGGCAGCGTTTTTTCACACACACCCATAAAACGGCCAGTTTCCGCCCAGAAACACCCACTTCCTGTCAATCACATTACGATCACCAGAACGAAGAAAAAACCTCGTAATGCCGTGAGTAAAATACCTAACTGCATAGCAAATTTACTTGGCGCAGTCGCACTGCGGACATTGCGCATTAGCGACTAATCGCTCCGTTGCGAGAAAAAAATAACGAGCGAACAACTCGGAATGACCCCCACTGTTCAGTAGCATTAAAACACCAGGTTGCAATTGAGTTTTGGGACATTTGTGACACTGAACTAAAACCTCTATGTTCTACTTACCTACTCTCCTGGAACCTCTGCGAGAGTCACAAATTTTTGGGTAGCCTCTCGGGTTCCTGGAAGAGTGTGTGGTACGTGGGAAGAGTCAGCACCAATATGATATGATTCTGTGATTATTGCATTATTTTGGCCGCTATTCTCTGCATTTTGCTGCAAGAAGTTGGGGCCTAAAGACACTAATAGTCCAGCGCCGCCTCCATCACAGGCCACCTACATCTCCTCTCAGGGCTTCTCCTGAAGAGGAAATTAATTAAGACCGCAAGTACGCTCTCTGCACCCTCTGTAATTACAATGTAAGCAGGACACTGCATGCTCTTTGTTTTCTGACTTGAGAGGCTTTTTTCGCTCATTTGTTTTTGGCAGCTAGTCAAAACACCTCATACCCAAAAATATTCCCTTTCCCTTTCTTCCTTTACCAACTTTCCTGTCCGTATTATCGCTGGTTTAACTCTTGGAAACCTGGGATTGAATTTGGACATAAGAGAAGGTTGACAATTCATGGGTGTGAGGATACAGGGTTCCAAATCACTCAGTCATGGTGGTAGATGAAAAACCAACAGTGGTTTATTGAACAGAATGGGTTATAAACAGCTCAGCACACTTCTGTGATCCAATTCTACACGACAATCCCTCCTGGAACTCCTGACAGAACATTACTTCTTAGCCAGTCTCCTTCCACTCTCTGACCTTCTCTCTCAGATCTCTCTCCCCCCAGCCGAGCTCACTCCTCTTGTTATACCCTCCCCTGTCTATTCATCACACAAGCTGGTCAGTCAGGAGTGGAGACGAGGGCCAATATTTACTAAAAAATCGAGTTTGTCCGATTTGTGGGTTTTTTTCTAAGTCCCAACACGGGAATTCACTAAGCACCAATCTCGGCAGTGTTTGGACGATTCGTAATGGTTTGAATGACAAAGTTCATTCGTATTTCTGAACTTTGTCATTCAAACCATTACGAATCGTCCAAACACTGCCGAGATTGGTGCTTAGTGAATCGGTCAAACGCGGCTGTTTTTTCATACAACACGGGTATTCACTATTCATTCGTATTTGGGTGTTAGTCTCTGAGTGATCAATTGCAGTCGTATTTTTTTGCGATTCGTTAAAAAAAGCAGCAAAAAAATAGACCTGCTTTTTTCAGCCGTGTTTACATGTGTTGCAACTCAAAAATCAATCACACCTGAATAAGGATGCCTATAAAAGGATCTTAGGCCCATTTCAATCCACCTACACTCAGAAATGGCAGCAGGACTGTGGACCAGTGATATTTTGTGTGCTGTGCGATTCATCAGACTCAGACATCAGCCTGTAAGTAACCAGGGCCAACAAACTGAACATGGTCAGCAGGTTGTACAGGTTCCGCGGAGGCTGCGCAGGCCTCGTTTTTTTAGGGGGCGTTTAAACTTGAACGCATTGTCCGATGATATGGTCATAACAGATGTTCCGTCTAAATCGTAACAACATTTTCCGTCTGTATGACCTTGTCAAACTGGGCCTAGACCCTGAGACAGCACGCTCTCGCTCTGTCTCAGGCCTGCACAAACTCCTGGCTGTGTTGCACTTTATGGCTACTGGCATTTTTCAGGCTGTGTCTGGGGATGTCATAGGAATCTCACAGCCCTCATTTTTGAGAATATTAACACAGGTGATGTATACCTAACTACCTCCTCTGTTTTTGGTTTGTTTTAATTTCTCTGTGGCCAGTTCTGTCCTAAAATCTCATGTTTAATTTTCTTTCAAATATACACACAGGTGTTGGCTGTTTTGCAGCCCCACATCAATGCCTCAATCTGCTTCCCTACCCAGGAGTCTCAGTGGCATGCCGTCAGGGTAGATTTCTATGAGCTGGCTGGCATGCCCAATGTGCTGGGAGCCATAGATTGCACACACATTCAGCTGAGACCACCTAGGGGCAGGCAGCACATCTATACTAATCGACCTCTAGAGCACTCCACAAATGTGCAGATGGTTTGTGATGCAAATCTCAAAATAATGAGTGTTGTTGCTGGTTACCCTGGGGGCTGCCATGACTCCTTCATCCTCAGTCAGTCATCCCTCTTTGATAAGTTTGAGGACGGACAAATGCCAGATGGGTGGCTGCTGGGTATGTAATATGATATGTGTAGGCCTGCGTCTACTTTGTCCAAATACAGGGGCGGATGTATTAACCTGGAGAAAGCATAAGGAAGTGATATGTGCAAGGTGATAAAGGCACCAGCCAATCAGCTCCAATATGTAAATTATCATTTAGGGACAGATTGCCCGCTGCCTTTATTACCTTGCACATATCACTGGTTTATCACTTCCTTATGCCTTCTCCAGGTTAATAGATCTGGCCCACAGTGTGTTACTTATGTGTTGCTGTATCTTAACATGAATCACGTTACTATATCTGTCTTTTAGGTGATAGAGGATATGGCTGTTTCTCTTGGCTTCTAACTCCATTGTCCCGACCTGATACCCCTGCTGAACACAATTACAATCATGCACATAAGTCCACGCGGAATGTGATAGAAAGATGTTTTGGTGTGCTGAAATCTAGGTTTCGGTGTCTGGATAAGTCTGGTGGCCTTTTGTTGTATAGTCCCTTGAAGGTGACTCAAATTGTGTTCTGCTGCTGCTTTCTTCATAACGTGTTTGCAACAACATCTGCCACATGTTGAGGAGGAGGAAGAAAGCAGCCAGCAAGCAGAGGAATTAGAGACATCTGGTGATACTTGGAGTACAGACGTAGGGAGGCAGGTTAGGCAAGACCTCATAAATCGTTATTTTTAAGGTAAGTTTTGTTTGCTTCTTTCATTTGTTGTGTAAGGCTAAATATATGTTGGCCCATTTTTAAAATAAAAACCATTACTCAGAATGTGTCTGTCTCCTTGAGACATACAAACATACCCTCGCTTTATGCTATACAAATGTAGCATGTGTATTGTGTTTATTTAAAAACTCAAAACAACAGATTATGACAGAGGTTCCCAAACTGTGTGCCGTGGCTCCCTGGGGTGCCTCGGGACACTTGCAGGGGTGCCTTGGATTGGTGTTCAAGGACCAATTAAAATTATTTATGGTCAATATAATAGGCAAAACTAGTGCTGGTGGCTGCCAGTCATAAAATATGGGGACAAACAGAAGCAAATCTTGTCCCTCACCACACAATTGAGCCTAAGGATGACATATAAATACAATTTACCTAAATAAATATTTCTTTCTAAATTTCTCAATAGGAAATTTTTGGCCTAGGGGTGCCGTGAAAAAAATTCTGATACTCTAGGGAGCCGTGATTCACAAAAGTTTGGAAACCACTGGATTATGAGTTGTATGCATGAAGTCTGGATAAGTGATAATAAACTTGGTTTGTAAATTTATTACAAGCACACATAATCCACATAGTAATTTATTTTGTATTTTACTTTATGATTGTGTGTAACGTCCTAATGCACAGGTTCTCAAACTCGGCCCTCAGGACCCCACACAGTGCATGTTTTGCAGGTAACCCAGTAGAAGCACAGGTGTATGAATTACTCACAGACACATTTTAAAAGGTTCACAGGTGGAGCTAATTATGTCACTTGTGATTCTGTGAGGAGACCTGCAAAACATGCACTGTGTGGAGTCCTGAGGTCCGAGTTTGAGAACCTGTGTCCTAATTAAACACTCCTCCACATATAATATGTTAGCCTTGAGGAATACATGTGTCCCTATGTGTGATGCTCCATCGTATTTAAGGGACACAAACTTAGTCTCATCCAAAATAATTTATTTCGTAATGTTTGCTGCAGTAAGCTTACTGATTTGTAAGTAAATACACAGTTTGCCACATATATACATTATTATACACATTAATTGTTGTTGTTTTTTTGGTAAAAAGTCAAATTTCTTTGTTTCTGCATCATGTGTAAGAAAATGATTACTCATTTTTAACACACACAAACATGGCCCAACAATAATGACATTAATTTGGCACTGAATTATCTAAATTCAATCACAACATATTAAAACCTTTTTAGCCAACTCAATTGTGTTATTCTTGTAATGTTGTATAGAGAAGAAAGGTAAAATAGTTAATAATCACATTGTAATTTGTGTTGGCTGCAGAATATAAGATTGATTGGAATCTAGAAAGAGTAATGATTAGAAAAAAATCAAGTGGTCTGGTTACTGCATGCTAAAGACATTCTGCCTGGCTGCCAATTATTGTGTCTGCAGAATATAAGATTGATTGGAATCTAGAAAGAGTAATGATTAGAAAAAAATCAAGTGGTCTGGTTACTTCCTGCTAAACATATTCTGCCTGGCTGCCAATGATTGTGTCTGCAGGATATGAGATTGATTGGAATCTAGAAAGAGTAATGATTAGAAAAAAAATCAAGTGGTCTGGTTACTTCCTGCTAACATCTATGTGCAGCTCAAACATTTCCCTCCTCCAAAAAATTCGAAAGATGGTAAAGAATAAATGTGCGTACAAATTTCCTGTTGCTGTTTGTACCACTTATAATTAATGATGTTGTACAAATTGTCAAGGAGCTAAGTGTTATATGTATTTTGACAAACATACACTAACTAAGTATTTTAATTTTCTTCTCTGAAATAAAAAATGTGAGTTTTATTAGTTAATTGTTTTTGGGTGGCTGCTTGTCCTGCCCTTTGCCTTTACCACTGTCATGTTGGCGTGCTCTGGTGGAGCGTCTTCGTGGTGATGACACTGGTGTGATATTTGGAGTAGTCGTACCAGAACTGCTGCTTGTTTGCTGTTGTTGAGGAGGGATGCTGTTATCAGGACTAGAAGCAGAAATTTCAAAAAAAGAACCATTAGCTATCCATATGTTTGATAAATTATAACAAATCACTACACATGGAACACATGTCATTGACTGTTGCTTTCAGATATCCTGCCTAGCAACATCATCACTCATAACTTAAATACATACATATGCCTGTTTGTGGCAAATGTGTCTGGTTACTTCATTGTGAAAGCAAACACATTAGTTTTATTGTAGATCACACATACTCCACCATAAAAACACTTTGAAATCCATAATGTGTTACCTTTATATTTTTACTAAAACAGACATAGTAATGTTTTTATATGTATTTGGCAATGTTAGGTCAAACACACATGTGAAAATTTGTTAAACTACCGTACTATTTAAAAAAAAATAAACATGAGTTTCTGTTGCAGCATCTTACACACAATGTGCTACTGTATGGCTGAAGTGGACAAATATATCTTTACAGGATGTGGACAAGGCCATTTTGCTAGGATTCCATTTCATGTTTTACTGACTTCGGTAAGTATATCATATTTTGATGTGTTTTCTACTTAATGCGTTTAAGTAAAAGTTTTATTAAGATCTGAAATTTCTTAATTTTCTTCAGTTTGATACTCACAATCAAGATGAGGGGAGTGTGGTTCACGTCTTGGAGGTGTGTCCAAAATTTGGAGTGGGGGGACCGAACATACTGTCGATAATCTTCGTGGTGGGGTAGCCTGCTGTGGTTGGCCCTGGACATCAGACCTTGCTTTCTTTGGTGCAACATGTTTTTTTGGTGGTGTGTTACAGAAGTCCGACTTCTGCTGCTCCAGACTTCTTTTGATGGACCTATTATTGAAAGTTAAATTTTGTTATGGCCATTCCTTTACAAACATACCCTATACTACAATGGACACTATACCTGCTTCTGCAGCGTCATCGTCATCAGATGTCATGGGAGTTACTGTAGGACGACCAGTACTGCTTTTTTCCAACACTGTAAAACCAAAATAAAAAATCATGTATTCATGCTATTGTTGATACATCCACCCATTATGCTTATAAACATTAATTCTTAAAAAAAATGCTTGTTTTTTAATAAAAAAAAAACATAAGGACCGTAAACCAAAAAACCACTACATAAAACAATAAAGATTGTCCAATAGCCATATGCACTATGGAAAGTGCAACACAGGAAAACATGTACAGGACACAGACATAGGACACAAGTAAAAATACATACACTAACAACCAAAAACACACACATCTTCATTTTGTAATTGAAGGAAAAAATGTACAGATGCAATATAGAAATTGCTCTGTGATGTGGCAATCCAAACACACATTACCACTATATGAGCCAAACAAAAACAAACCCCCCCCCCCCCCCAAAAAAAAAAATTTACACTGCAGTGTTGTGTCAGGGTACAAATACAGACTCAAACTGAACAAAAAAAGTTTTGTTCTTTTTAAATTATTACAATCAGTAATAATGACATTACACATGTAAATGGTTTCCAAACCACTTTCCACTACTCCAGCCTCTAACATGACAACCACTGTTTTTGCAACATTGCACATGGATAACCTAAATATAAAACATAGTCCAAATTAAAAACTTAAAAATGTGCAAAAGGAAAACATTATTGCTGGACAATTCAATGACACACCAAGTCCAAACTACACATGGAAAATATACAGAAAAAAAAACACATGACATACAATAAAGTAAGATGTTACATTGGCTTTTGTAGAAAACATTACCAAAAACAATGTATTTGCTGACACAAACTTGAAGATGGGAGTAATATGCAACGTCACATGACACACATTTGTAAAAAAAAAAAAAAAAGTAAGGTCATAGAATGTTAATGCTCACCATTCTTCCTGGGCCTATCTGAATCCCGGACATGGGTTGGAGAGACTACTTCAGGAGGTATCACTCCGCATGGGCTCCTCATACTCCAGATATCTTGCAATATAGGGCTGGCCACCACCGGTTTTTCGAGCCGACTTCGCCTCCTTGGCCATTTTGGACTTGACACGTCGCTTTATGTCATAGTATCGTTTGCGGCACGTGTCCTCCGCCCGCTTGTCCACCCCCTCACTATTGACAGCAGCAACAACTTTCGCCCACAACACCGTCTTCTTCCGTGTTGGCACCTTGGCGGACTCAGGCCCAAATAGCTGCCGCTGATACTTCATCAGCTCCCGCACCAATGCCACATTTTTTGCATAACTAAACTTGACATTCCGGCCAGTCTTAGTAGTGGTGCGTGGCTGCGGAGCACTCTGACTGTCACTATCACTGTCACTTGAGGCTGCTGTAGCAACCTCACACACCTCCTCCACCTCACTAACCTCACTCACACTCACCTCCTCCACCTGACCGACCTCCTCCCCCTCACTCACACCCTCCACCTCACCCACCTCTGAGTCACACATAATTGTGTGTCTAAACACTTAACACAGAAAAATAAAAAGACAAACAACACACTCCTCCACTACCACTACACAAATCACACACACACACACACACACACACAAACACTGACAAGGGACTATAAATAAAAAATACTTGGACCAAAAATTAGACAAAACCACAAAAAACAAGACTACAAGAATGACAAGACTACTTTCAAACACAATACTACACTCAGAAATCGCCCAAAAAACTCCTCACCAAACCAACTACTCACCTACCTCCACAGCACAACCTCCCTCCTCACCACTAACTAAACCCACGAGGTGCGAACGGTTTGGGGCGTATTTATATGGTTGCGCACAGACACTCCTACCATCTGAAACACAACCAATCACGAACGGGGATGAAAAACGAAACTAAAAGTGAAAAAGCGGCCGCGGTTTAAAAAAAACCCTGCCGCGTTTAACTTAGAAAAAAAAAACAGCAAAAACAACAAAAACACGTACGCAAACGACAATGACGGCCGTAAATGTGCCAAAAAAAAACGACTGGCATCGACATCGGAAAACACGAAAACCATAAAGTCGAATGCTTTGTAACTTGGCGTATATAGTTTCAAAAAGTTGCATGAAAATGCACCCGATACAAGACGAGTTTAAACACTACACAAACCGACTCAAACATGAATACTAGTAAATATAGGCCGAGGTGTTTGGACTCCTGTACACAATGGAGTGCACATGATCAGATTACCTGCAGCTCCATACAGAACCTGTTTACTACATAACCTACTCATCCTAATCATATCTGAGTGTACAGCTAGGGGACTTACATTACAATGAACTGATTTAACTATGTTACTAACACTCTGGCCTAGACTTATTCAGTTAACAATTACATTGAATATATAATAACCAAATAAACTACATATACCAAATATAACAGATAAAATATAACTGTACAATATAATAACCACACAATACAATACAATATTGCCTAACATATAACTTATAACATATTGGCAATTGGTGAAGTCCATGTGTAGGACCCGGGCTAGGAAAGTAACCACGTGTCTTTTACCACTGTGCGACACGACGCGCCGGCTGTGTCATCACGTGTCGTCACAATGGGCAATATAGAAATGTTGAAATATTACAGCATTCAAATGGGAAAGGAGAGAAATGGTCACTGGGATGTTATGGAGGGATTATACTGTAGATATTCTTAAACCAAAAATATTACCCAAAATATACTGCAAAGTTTCAAACAAAAAGCAACTGCAGTAGGGAGGCTTATAAGTCAGTAATACCCCTTTCACACCGCTACTGGCGAGGCGTAACCGGGAGCCGTACACGGGTGCTTCCCCGGTGCTACCCACCTCAGGCCCCTTTACACTGGTGTCTCCAGCCCGGCATATTGCTGGGTAGGTAACGCCAACGGTGACACTTGCAGAGGCAGCACTTGGAGATCTGATGATCTCCAAGCAACGCCCGTCCAGTCAGTGTGAATGGGAAACGGGTCGCAACAACCCGACAATCCGTTCACACCGCACAGTGACCAGGGTTGAAACCGTGTTCAACCCTGATCTCTACCAGGGTTGAAATACCGGGTCTCTCGACCAAAAATATTTCCCCTGGGCCCTTTCAGACCATACAGCAATGCGGGTTATGCGCGCTCATGTGCAATAACCGGTGTTAGAAGCTGGCGGTCTGAAAGGGGTATAATTAGAGAGGACTTATAGGGCTTTTCAGAGATGGATGCAGTGTTCTAAAAATCGCAAAGGGGCAATTTTCAGAATACTTAGCATGTGCGGTGGCCGCAGTGCATGGGCTTTCGTGATTCAGTCGCATCCTGGAAGGATGCGTTTGCATCATGATTGACAGGCGACGGGTGTATGGGGCGGTGATGCGACACTGGGTGGAATGGACTAGGAACACACAGGCATGTCATGGCCGTTTTCGGTGATCTCTCCCGCGTTTCCTGCGATCTGAAACATGGCGGCGGTGCATAGGCAGGGGTCAGCCTCTATTTCAGGTTTTTGCGATGGGATCGTAATCGCATTACTGGGCGGTGCTACGCATGCTTAGTGGCCTTGCCCTGTGTTGGGTGGCCCCCAGTATGTGATTTTAGTGGTAAAATAGCTAAGTCTGCGACCAACTCGGATTTAGGAAAAGAAGAAAAAATGACCTTGGGTGGGAGCACTCATTCCCGGAGAGTTATTTGTAGATATGATGTCTGTATGAGTAGTAATGTGATAATGAAAAGATTAAAACATAACTTTTAATAATCTATATATAAAAGGCTAGGTACACTAATGGAGTTTACTGTAAAAGAATTTTTACTTTTGTTTTAAAAAACACACAAGATACCCAATTTGATAATAAGATGGCTGTGAACTTTCTTAAGCCATACATAAAGTTAAATCTGCGAACATATTAATGGATTGTTACTGTGATAATTCAGTATCTGGCAAGCAAATGCCCATCCCTACGTGGGTTCAGTGCAAACACCCATTCAATTCCACTGGAGACCCACAACACCTGGTATTCCCAAATGGTCTCCCACTGAAGTACTGACCAGGCCCAACACTGTATCGCCTCCAAGATCGGACGGGATTGGGCATACCCAGTGTGGTATGGTAGTGGGTGACGTATGGAAAAGGGCAGAGATTGCAACTGATTGCGGGATGTGTGTTATTGTGCCAGTTTTAGCCAAATACAATCCTCCTTAAAATTTGTTGACCGTCATTGCACCAATTTAGCGACCCAAACACATGGGTATGCAGAGGTTAAATCATATGGTCAACAAGAGTTGATAACATAAGCCTCTATTGTTTTTGTTCGTAGCGTGAGGCAAAACAAAAATAGTAGCCTATTATGATTTAAGGCATGTATAAAGAACAAACACAAAATTCCAATGAGCCAAGTGTCTGTTATTGTAGATTAAGGGGTATATGCAATAGCGGGCGAAATCGCGGCAATTATCGCCGTTTTTTCAATTCGACCAAATTCGCCAGGTGAATTCCGGAAGGTGGCTTCCGGAATTCACCATATGCAATGAAAAACGGATTCGCCAGAGTCGCGGGCGAAAATCGGCCGATTTTGCGGATTTTACCGCGATTTTAAAAAACGGGAAAAAACGGGGAAAAACCCGAAAAAAAAATGGCGTGGGGTCCCCCCTCCAAAGCATAACCAGCCTCGGGCTCATTGAGCTGGTCCTGGTTCTAAAAATGCGGGGAAAAAATTGACAGGGGTTCCCCCGTATTTTTAAAACCAGCACCGGGCTCTGCGCCTGATGCTGGTGCCAAAAATACGGGGGACAAAACGAGTAGGGGTCCCCCGTATTTTTAACACCAGCATCGGGCTCCACTAGCTGGACAGATAATGCCACAGCCGGGGGTCACTTTTATACAGTGCCCTGCGGCCGTGGCATCAAATATCCAACTAGTCACCCCTGGCCGGGGTACCCTGGGGGAATGGGGACCCCTTCAATCAAGGGGTCCCCCCCCCCAGCCACCCAAGGGCCAGGGGTGAAGCCCGAGGCTGTCCCCCCCCATCCAATGGGCTGCGGATGGGGGGGCTGATAGCCTTTGTGTTCAAAAAAAAAGATATTGTTTTTTCCATTAGTACTACAAGTCCCAGCAAGCCTCCCCTGCAAGCTGGTACTTGGAGAACCACAAGTACCAGCATGCGGGAGAAAAACGGGCCCGCTGGTACCTGTAGTTCTAATGGAAAAAAAATACCCAAATAAAAACAGGACACAGACACCGTCGACAGTAAAACTTTATTACACACTGCCGACACACACATACTTACCTATGTTCACACGCCGACATCGGTCCTCTTCTCCATGTAGAATCCCGGGGTACCTGAAAATAAAAGATCAATTATACTCACCTCAACAGGCTCCAGAGATAAATCCACGGACTTGGCAAAAAAAGAAAACGAACAACCGGACCTGCGGACCGAAAGGGGTCCCATGCTGACACATGGGACCCCTCTCCCCGAATGCCGGGACATCACGTGACTCCTGTCACTGATGTCCCTTCAGCCAATCAGGAAGCGCTACTGCCGTGGCGCTCATCTGATTGGCTGGACGCCGTCTGTACTCTGACAGCGCCTCGCACAGCTCCCTCCATTACTTTCAATGGTGGGAACTTAGCGGCTAGCGGTGGGGTCACCCGCCGGTCACCGCTGACCGGCGGGTGACCTCACCGCTAGCCGCTAAGTTCCCACCATTGAATATAATGGAGGGAGCTGTGCGATGCGCTGTCACAGCGATCAGCCAATCAGGTTAGCGCAACGAAGTTGCGCTTCCTGATTGGCTTAGAGACCTGTCAGTGACAACTGTCACTGACAGATCTTAATCGTGGATAGGTGTCCCATGTGTCAGCATGGGACACCTTTCAGTCCGTTTTTGGTGCGGGTAAATGCGCTTTCTTTTTTTGCCAAGTCCGTGGATTTATCTCTGGAGCCTGTTGAGGTGAGTATAATTGATCTTTTATTTTCAGGTACCCCGGGATTCTACATGGAGAAGAGGACCGATGTCGGCGTGTGAACATAGGTAAGTATGTGTGTGTCGGCAGTGTGTAATAAAGTTTTACTGTCGACGGTGTCTGTGTCCTGTTTTTATTTGGGTATTTTTTTTCCATTAGAACTACAGGTACCAGCGGGCCCGTTTTTCTCCCGCATGCTGGTACTTGTGGTTCTCCAAGTACCAGCTTGCAGGGGAGGCTTGCTGGGACTTGTAGTACTAATGGAAAAAACAATATCTTTTTTTTTGAACACAAAGGCTATCAGCCCCCCCATCCGCAGCCCATTGGATGGGGGGGGACAGCCTCGGGCTTCACCCCTGGCCCTTGGGTGGCTGGGGGGGGGGGACCCCTTGATTGAAGGGGTCCCCATTCCCCCAGGGTTCCCCGGCCAGGGGTGACTAGTTGGATATTTGATGCCACGGCCGCAGGGCACTGTATAAAAGTGACCCCCGGCTGTGGCATTATCTGTCCAGCTAGTGGAGCCCGATGCTGGTGTTAAAAATACGGGGGACCCCTACTCGTTTTGTCCCCCGTATTTTTGGCACCAGCATCAGGCGCAGAGCCCGGTGCTGGTTTTAAAAATACGGGGGATCCCCTGTCAATTTTTTCCCCGCATTTTTAGAACCAGGACCAGCTCAATGAGCCCGAGGCTGGTTATGCTTTGGAGGGGGGACCCCACGCCATTTTTTTCCCGGATTTTACCGTTCCAGCAATAAAAAAAAAAAAAAAAAAAAAATATTATTTTAAAAAATATATAAATAATATTTGTGCCTCCCCCAAAAAAAAAAAAAAAAACCTAATCCCTTCTAATATAAATAGATCTGCTATTCCTAAAAAAAAAAACACAAAAAAAAACATGTTTAAAATTTTTTTATTTGTTTTCACCCTCCAAAGTGTGGCGGAGTGAAAATCGCGAATTTGCTGTCTAAAAGCACTGCAGGCGAATTTCCAAACTTGAATTGAATATGCTGGAGGCGAATTGCAGCATCTGTACCATTGCAGAAAAGGCGAATTCGGAAAAAGGCGAATTGAGAAAAGGCGAATTTTGACGGGCCGTTTTTTTGCGAAAAATGACTGCACTGCATAGGCGAATTGATTTTTGGAGGCGAAAACGGCCCGGAATTCGCCTATTTTGCCAATTCGCCCGCTATTGCATATACCCCTAAATCTGTCAGAAAAGCAAAAATTGAATAGTATCAACAATGGAAGGATTAGCTAAATTAGCACACAGATATATAGGTAGATGTGCTTCAAAGCAATATGTATTTTGCTGCAATAGGTTTTAGACAGTGCAAACCTATATTTTGCTGCAATAGGTTTAGACAGTGCAAACCATGAACACTCGCATACCAGCAGCTGATATAACCAATACAATTGTTGCCATAAATTTAACATAAGCTGATACTTAGAAGCCAAATGTAAACTTTTTATATAGAGAAAGCACACATTGTTGCAGCTACCACTGCCCTGCACTGTTATAATTATATATTCAATTTACAATTTTAAAAGATACAAAAACAGCCTAGACAATTTGCAGGCAAAAATTAGTGGCTAAATGCCACAAGTAATAGTGCAGTTAGTCATAGATAGCACCTATGATAAATTGTTGTGTGCTTGACAAAGAAAAGGACGGCTATTTTCCGTATATAAACCATAAGAAGCAGCTCAAATAATTATCAGACAAAGAATTGGCAACTGAATATCACGGGTAGCGGTGTAACTATTAGTGCACTACACCTATAGTTGGTGATTCTAAGCATGTGCTTGCACCTCAAAACCAGCAAAATTAGATTACCCAAATAAATATTGGGTTGATGGTGGTGGTGGGGGCAGTGAACAGGGGGGAAGGGGGAGAGAGGATACTTATGCCGTGCGCCTCCCCGTCCCGTCGAGTGCCGCCGAGCCGCCTATGTCCGTGCGGTGTGCAGGCTGGCCGTCTCGCCCGGTCTCCTGTCCTCCGTTGCTGGTCTGAGACTGGTCCCGTGAGAGCGCTCTCCGTGACCCACAATCACGTACCCAACGTACGTTTCGCAGTCAGCTTGTTCACGGGTCTGCGACCAACTCTGCATAACCCCCTTAATACAGATTTATTCCAGTCACAAACAGAGATGTAATAATAAAGTTGTAAACTGATCAGCACTCTGAAAACTAGAAACCTTACACCAACCTACTGTACGCTTTCCTGGCAAGCACTCTCCCAGTTAGATTGCCTGACTGTGGCATGAATGGCTCACCAGGGAAATGCAATGGGCCCACTGAAAGGGATGTTACCAGCCATTGGGTAGGTGTTGTCATTAACTGCAGGGGTGTGGCAAAAGAGTTTAGGAAATTAGAGATTAAAAGATTATGAATTGAGTCCAGTTTGTTGTAGACAGATCTAGCATTCCAGAAAGTGCCCATGAATGTTGGAGAGGGAATTGGAGAGATGTGGCAGATTGCTGGCAACCAGGAGAAGGTTAGTAGTAGGGAGGCCAATCCCCGGATCGCAATCACTGGATTTTGGCCTAAACGTGACTTGCATTTGAATCCTGGGATTTCAGGATTAGTCAGCGCATAGCATTTTTTAATGCCGGGCGGCATTGAGCACCTGCAGCAGATGACCCAGACGCTGCCTGGCTCCCCCTGCCACTGGCTGTGTGGATTCCCACAGCATGACATGACGTCAGAGGGCACGCTGTGCAGCCCAACGCCAGCTGCACTTTCCCAACCGCACCACAAGAGAGGAAGGTATGTCACTTTGGGGCCTGGGCTGGTTGGCCCAAAGCCAGCCGCACCACCCACCCTCACCAGGCACCACAAGAGAGGAAGGTGAGTCACTGTGGGCCCTGGGCTGGGCTGGTGGGGGGTGGGGGGATTGGCATGAAATAATAAATCCCAGGTATCCAGTGAAGCAGTGAGCGCTGATGGAAAAATATGATGCTGGAGACAGGCAGCTTAATGTATGGAGGAGGTGGGTGGGAGAAACCTAAAAATGAGGCAGATGCATTGTTGTCAGGGCTATGCATGACCATACCTGTGCTGCCGTTCTACAGTCCTTCAAGGGAGAGCTCCCATCCTCTGTTAGCAGGAAAGCTCTTACGACTGAGTTGGACATTGGGGGTCATTCCGAATTGATCGTAGCTGTGCTAAATTTAGCACAGCTACGATCATCTTCCCTGACATGCGGGGGGACGCCCAGCACAGGGCTAGTCCGCCCCGCATGTCAGTCCGGCCTCCACCCGCACAAGTACAAAAGCATCGCACAGCGGCGATGCTTTTGTACTTGTAGAGTAACTCCCGGCCAGTGCAGCTCCTGTGGCTGGCCGGGAGTTACTCGTCGCTGCCCCTGGTCGCAGCGTCTGCGTGTGACGTCACGCAACCTCTGCGCTCCGCACGGTCCGGCCACGTATACGTTGGCCGGACCGCGCCCCGAAAACGGCGTGCAGTTCCCTCCCGCCCAGCTACCGCCACTGCCTGTCAATCAGGCAGAGGCAATCGCTAGGTAACGACGACCTTCGCCCGTCTGGCATGCGCCGGTGCACTGCGGTGCCGGTGCACTGTGGTGCCGGCGCATGCGCAGTTCCGACCCGATCGCTGCACTGCGAACAACTGCAGCATGCAGTCGGGTCGGAATGACCCCCTATGTTAATGCCAGACACAGTTGAGCGATTGTTATTTTTGCTGCATGTGCATTCTCATTGTGTTTGTACAGTGTCACAGCAGTGATCTGAGATGCATGGTTGCAGAATTTTATTGAAAACGTATTGAGAGTTCCTGGGCGGTTGCTATTCAGATGCACAGAGCTGGTCCATCTTATGGGCGTGTTATGGGAGTGTTGAGGGCGTTTTGCTTAACTGTTTGCATACACAGATGCTTAATCACTCACATTGAAAGTGATACCCAGACGGAAAACCTGCACCTACCATAGTGCATGTGAAAGTTCGATGGTAGGAGCGATGGTGACATCTAAAGACATACCAAGCCTTATTGCTGCGTCTGGAACAGGCTACATGAGCGTCTCAGCCCTTGCGCATTCATATGCACAGATGTACACCTTGTAAGTAACTGTACTAGCATAAAGTCACAGGTGTGCTGCGGATAGAAGACACACACACGGATGCCACTGACCATTAGACAAGCAGGGCTCACTCCTCGGTTGTACCATTTCATAGCTGTAATAGGGAAATTGTTCTGCAGTCTGCAATACATCGTACTTTGGGGCACATTTATTAAAGTATATTTGCAGGATCCAAAGGATCCCTCTTCGGTGCTGCCTGCTTGCAGATGCGTAGACAGTCAGCAAATGCCCAGTAGTGCAGCTGAGGGGCAGAGGGGTGTGGATCAGTGGGTCAACCTGGATAAGGCAGACAGTCAGTAGGTCATGGAAAAGGTCAACCTGAGTTTTTATAATGTTTTTGGTGTAATAGGACCAGGAACCCCAATTAGTGCACCGCGGCCCCTTGCATGACCTGTGCTGCAGGTAACGTCGTAGTCCACGTAGATGGTAAAGTATGAAAACGTTAAAAAAAAAAAAAAAACATGTCGACCTTTTCACGTGTCGACCTGTCCCGTGTTGACCTTTTCACTGCGTTGACCTTTTGACTGTCGACCTACCATCCGGATACCATAGAAAACCCTGAGGCTTCCATGTCTGAGGAGCCCTATCCTGCATCCCCTTCCTTTTTATGTGATCCAGAGTGTGGGACTGCAGGCAGTAATCCTCCTGAGTCTCAGATAGATGCCCTCAGTCCAGCTCTGGCAAGGTGTTGGGGTCTCCTGTAATTACCAGCCGCTCCCTGTTCACCTTACTGGCAGTGCAGCACTTGGTGCAAGGCTGCTTGTCATAAACTCTGCCCCCCTCCTTTCCTGCAGCTTGTGCCACCATTGTTTCCTCTCTGTGCCTGCGCAAGCTGTAACCAGCTGCCTTTAGTATTACATTGTGAGTGACACAGTGGCTGTAGCAACGCAAAACACCCTGATGATTTCATCGGGGGCGGCGAGGGGGTATGTGCTCACATTTTAATCCAGCCGTGGTTCACCTGCCTCTTTAAGGTAGGCGATGGGGCCTCTTAGGGACAGGGGCGTAGCTATGCGCATTGGGGCCCCATAGCACAGTTAGCCAGGCCCCCCACCTCCCTTCCGCTCTGCCCCGCCCCGCCCAACTGCAAGAGGCACCCTCTCCCAGCAGGTGGGCACTCACCAATAGGGCGCCATTTTCTGAAGTGTGCTGCTGCCTGCGTTTGGCCGCCTTTTCGTGGGCGCGGTCCGGCCAACGCAGGCGTGGCTGGTTTGAACGGGGGGCGGGCCGCAGCAGCTGCGTGACGTCACACGCAGCTGCTGCGGGCCGGGTAGCAATGAGTAGCTTCCGGCAAGCATGCTAAAGCTGTGCTGGTCAGGAGCTACTCTGGAAAGTGCAAAGGCATCGCCGCTGTGTGATGCCTTTGCACTTCTGCGGGGGAGGGGGGGCGGCACTGACACATGTGGGGCAGGATAGCCCTGTGCTGGGCGTCCCCCCGCATGTCGGTGTGAATGATCGTAGCTGTGCTAAGTTTAGCACAGTTACGATCATCTTGGAATGACCCCCATGATGTATTTGCGCTTGCACGTGCTCAGACTATATGTGACGTAGCTGTGCCAATGTCTGATCCTGGAATTACAGTGATTGCAGTAGTGATCACGTTACATTGTACACCTCACAGGCACACGCTCTTGTTGATCCCCGGTCTCTGCATGTGATTATTGGTAAATTCCCACGAACATTAATTTCTCATTGCTGCAGTGTGTGCAGATATACGACATTAGAACTTTCTGGACTAATTCCCAAATAATGCTAAATACGTTCCTTTATGAGAAGCCACAAACTGTTAGAATAATAACTACGAGTGAAAAACATTGCTACCATCATCTAATTAAAGATAATCCGGGAACTATGAGCCATGAAAAAAAATGACGTCATTTGAAAAATGTTATTAAAAAAAAATGACATAACACCCCAATCAGTGCTAAGCTATCCTGGAACTGACTGTATCTGTAAAAGCATTAAATATAACATGCCAGCTACCAGAGTTTTCCAGAATCAGGGTTATGTAACTGCGTAAGGAGATTAGCACACAGTGGTTACTAATATTGAGTGCACCCTGTACCCATCTTTTCAATACTTACCTATGGAATCCTGCATCAGCGACAGCAGCGCTGCATAAATCAACAGGGAAAATGGAATGGAGTCCATTTTCCTGGCGTTTTATGCATGCGCATTTGGGCGTAGCTACCATAGGTGCAGGGGATGCGGTTGCTATGGGGCCCGAGCTGTCTGTGGGGCCCAGCCCTTCCCCTGCACCTAGCTGCTGAGCCCCGCTGGCTGCTTTTACCTTAGAAGTGTGCTGTGCTGCTGCACACCCGGCTGGCTCCGCCTCTCCTGAGTCCTAACTAACGCTGGGAGGAGGCGTGGCCGAGTCTGCAAGGACATCACTGGACCACGGGCACCACTCCTCCTCTCGGCGTCCACCTCCTCCTCCTCTAGATGGAGCTGGCCCGGGAGAGCAGTAGATGTGGCTGCAGTTCAGCAGGCAGCAGCACACTGCAGAAAATGGCGCCTCATTGGTGAGTGCCCACCGGCTCCAGGTAGTCCACAGGGGGCGGGGGATCTTTAAGTAGTCCGGGGGGAAGGTATTCATGAGTAATTCAGAAGGGGGGGAGGGTGCCTCTTGCAGTCGGGCGGGGTGGGGGAGCCTGACTAACTGTGCTATGGGGCCCCAATGCGCATAGTTATGACCCTGCATGCGCAGTAGGCAAATCACCAGGGAAATGGCCGCGTAACATTTTCCCAGAGACCTGTGTATATGCAGTAGACTCTGGCACAGCCTTTTAGTCTACTAGTGCTCCTAGAGCTGAGTCACTGCGCTGTCTGGACTGCACAAGGGCCCCATCCTCTCTTGATATGCCCCTGCTACCAAAGAAGAAATCCAAGCGACAAAAATCATGCCAGACGGGATGTAGTCATGTGACCTGCGGCCAGGAGACCGGCGGTAACAACACCTCCACCTACATCCCGCCCCCTCACTATCCCGACGATCGGCATGCCGACCAACAGGGACTATTCACACAGCTTATCTGATGCTGTGTCTTTGGACGCAGAAGCAGATCACAGAAGCCGGAAGTGGGCGTCTTTTTACTTTGCATAATTTTGCACACCCGATGCGTACAAAGACGCAGCTGCTTTGTGAATAGCGTCCTCACCTTTGAATCAGCCCCATTGAACATACTGTATGTGGCCATAACATTTGGCGCAGTAGACAGTGCCATCGGACTGCCTATACCTGCTGGAGGCTTTTGTTGTTTGTCTTTGCAAGTTACACTAATAAAACACTAAGGGGTCTATTTACTAAGCCTTGGGTGGAGATAAAGTCCCAGCCAATCAGCTCCTAACTGTCATTTTTCAAACCCAGCCTATGACATGGCAGTTAGGAGCCGATATAAATAGATCCCTAACACACAGTGCAACTGTGTTATAAAGACCTGGGACCAGAAAAGTTCTCTTTAGTATGAGAGCTGTTCCTTCAAAGACACACAGAGAAAGTAACACTTCCATCTTGAAAGTGAAGTTGTCAGTAGTGGATCAATAAAGAAAACTGATGGTTTTCATCCCAAGCTAGCAGCTGTGGTCCATTGAGAATAGCTGACTTAGCTGGGTAGAAGCTAATAGGATTTAAAGTAATAGTGTATTCAAAAGGGTAAGATGGTTTTCACATACTATAAAATAACATTTTACCTCCTGATGCATGAGACGCCCCCCCCCCCCCCCCCCCCCCCAAGTCAACGCTGCAACGACGCGCCCTGTCCACCGGCAGCCACCACTGTCAATCACACTGCAGCCTTCAGGGATGCGGCCACAATGTGTAAGGCTGCGCACTGCAGCCAGAGCGCAAACCAGATGGACACAGCCACTGCGTGCGGATGCAAGGTTGCGGCAATATCAGAATCCGCCCCTTAGGCTTTTGCCTGCTTACCCAGGGGCAATGAAGTGACCTGGGTACCGTGCAGCTCTTGGCAGCCCTGTTTCTGTATGGCAAAATCCCGTCCCAAGTGCATCCCTACAATTGAGGAAATTACAAGTTATAGGTCTACAGTATTTTGTGATTGCCAATTTGATGTTGAAATCATAGGGAGCATAAATGGATCATATTATTTTTAATATTACAGGTACACCACCGATAATCCTGCACCCTCGGTTCTGGGCCCTCATTCCGAGTTGTTCGCTCGCTAGCTGCTTTTAGCAGCATTGCACACGCTAAGCCGCCGCCCTCTGGGTGCGTATCTTAGCTTAACAGAATAGCGAACGAAAGATTAGCAGAATTGCGAATAGAAAATTCTTAGCAGTTTCTGAGTAGCTCGAGACTTACTCCTACACTGCGATCAGCTCAGCCCGTTTCGTTCCTGGTTTGACGTCACAAACACGCCCTGCGTTCGGACAGCCACTCCCCCGTTTCTCCAGACACTCCCGCGTTTTATCCTGACACGCCTGCGTTTTTACGCACACTCCCAGAAAACGGTCAGTTTCTGCCCAGAAACACCCACTTCCTGTCAATCACACTCCGATCACTTCAGCGATGAAAATTCTTCGTTCGGACGTGAGTAAATCTACTAAGTTTTGTGCTAAAATACTTAGCGCATGCGCACTGCGTACCATGCGCATGCGCATTTTTGCCTTAATCACTCCGTTGTGAAAATCGGCAATGAGCGAACAACTCGGAATGACCCCCCTGGCACTGTGCCAGATTATCCATTGTGCCATATTATCCGTGGTATTGGCGATGGTGGTGACAACGACACCCTGACTCCCCCCCCCCCCCCCCCCCCCCCCACAGCCTAATTCTACCCAGAATACCTCCCATAGCCTAACTCCTCACCTGCAGACCGACTCCAACTCTACGCCACAGCCAGACTACCCAACTGCAGTACGGCCCCCTCCCCGCGGCCTATCTATGGCTGTGTACTAGGGTTGTGCGGTGTGGTAAATGGCTGAGAGGGCAATGGCTCATACCAGAGCCAAATTTGCATACAATATATGAGCCAAAGGGTACTTGTGGGAATTATACAGAGGTGCAGCAGTATATACATGTGGGCATTATACACAGGTGCAGCAGTATATACATGTGGGCATTTTACACAGGTGCAGCGGTATATACATGTGGGCATTATACACAGGTGAAGCAGTATATACATGTGGGCATTATACACAGGTACAGCAGTATATACATGTGGGCATTATACACAGGTGAAGCAGTATAAACTCCGGGAAATTTGGTGAGTTTTGATCAGAGATGTGTGGAGAAGGTAGGCAAACTCCAGAGTTTTGACTATAAAAATTATTACAATAGTACAAAGAAGATATTTCTAATATATATTCTTTTTATTTTTCACATACTTTATACAGTCAAAACTGTGTCGTATACGTAGTATGACAGGAAAGGCTCTGCCTCATCCCACCGCACGTCACTGGTATGTATGTACACAATAGGTGATGTGCGCACACTGCGACATCCCTAGTGACAGGACCTGGCATCAGCAAGTGCATACACACTTGCCGATGTCGGGAGCAATGGAGCAACAAGGGCGGCTATGCTGCGTTCGGCAACATGGTCTTCATTAGCAACATCGCCTGTCGGACATGTAGGTCTGTCGGGCGATGCCGCATACGACCCACGGGAGTGCATCATACACGATATAGTGCGTACACACTAGACAGAGCGAATGATATCGCGTACAATCTGGTCGATATCTTCCGGATCGTACGCAATATCGCCTAGTGCACAGGTTCTCAAACTCGGTCCTCAGGACCCCACACAGTGCATGTTTAGCAGGTAACCCAGCAGGTGCACAGGTGTGTAAATTACTCACTGACACATTTTAACAGGTCCACAGGTGGAGATAAATTATTTCAATTGTGATTCTGTGAGAAGACCTGCAAAACATGCACTGTGTGGGGTCCTGAGGACCGAGTTTGAGAACCTGTGGCCTAGTGTGTGCGCACCCTAGGCCCTCCCGCATCCTAACTCCCACCCGCAGCCTAACTTCCCCCGACACCTGATGTCCGGATTAAGGGCCTATTTCAGACCTGATCACTGTGCTGCAAATTTACAGAGTGCTGCGATCAGATAGCCGCCGCCCATAAAGAGTGAAAACCCGCCCCATGCAAGTGTGCATATGCATGTGTGTACGCGTGCGAAAACTTCGCCAGACAGCAGCTGCAAATCCGTTCGCAACTCACTCACCATCAAATGATTTTTCCAGTCTGTGCGTAGCCCAGGACTTACTCCTACAGTGTGATAGAAACGGGCCGGAGCTGACGTCACACACCCTCCCAGAAAACGCTTGGGAACGCCTGCGTTTTTCCTGACACTCCCAGAAAACGGCCAGCTACCAATCCCAAACGTCTTCTTCCTGTCAATTACCTTGCGTACGCTTAGTGATCCAAATTTTCGCACCATTTTCTCGCTGTTTGGGCTCGCGCCTGCACATTGCGATGCATACACGTGTGCAGTCATTTGATAAGTGCAATTTGGCACAACAGCGATCAGGTCTGATTTAGGATGGGAGTAGGAAAGGAGGCGACAGACATGGGGAGGGAGTACCCCAGGAATAGGCAACAACACGGTTTTTCCCCCTCACCTATTAAAGGCACGTGGATGGAAAAGGCGCCCTAGGAAGGAGAGGAGGCAAAAAAGGGGGAAAAAGATTGGTATTAAAGCCAGAATGAATGCCTGCCCCATCAGTATTACTTGCCAATGTTCAATCTCTAGTCGGCAAACTGGATGACTTGCAGGTAGACCTGGCCCATTAAAAGTTTTTACGGAACTGCTCTGTGATTATTTGTACTGAGACTTGGCTTACGGACTATGGGCCTAATTCAGAGTTTCAGACCTGATTGTAGCCGTGTAAAATGGCTAAGATCAGTTACTCAGACATGCGGGGGGGGGGGGGGAGACACCCAGCACAGGGCTAGTCCGCCCTGCATGTCTGGCCCTACAAACCCCCCTTCCCCCGCACAAGTACAAAAGCGCGATGGTTTTGTACTTGACAAGTAGCTCCCTAACTGCGCAGCTTGCTGACAGAGAGCTACCCATCGCTGTCTGTGTCGCAGCGGCTGCGTGTGACGTCAAGCAGCCACTGTGGCCCACACGGTCCGGGCACGCCTGCATTGCCCGGACCGCGCCCCCTAAACGGCGCCCAAACGCCGCCGGCCCACCCCCTCCCACCCAGCAACCGCCTCTGCCTGTCAGTCAGGCAGAGGCGATCGCTGGGCTGAGATGGCCATCGGATGTCTTATGTCCGGCGCATGCTCAGTTCAGACCTGATCGGCTGCTGTGCGAAAACGCACAGCAGCGATCAGGTCTGAATTAGGCCCTATGTCCTGGACCCGGTGGTTGCACTTGAGCATAGGATGTTTTTTAGAGCAGATAGAACCCTCGAGTCAGGGAAGAGTAGATGGGGTGGGCTCTGCATTTATATTAATTGTTTGTGGTGTTCGAACGCAGTATGTATTAAATCCTTTTCTCGTAGTCCGTAGTGGATACTGGGCGCCTGCCTCAGTGCTGCGATTCCTGCTTACTTGAGTAAGTATTGGGTTGGTACGGCGTTGCGGTCCCTTTATGTTGGGTTGGTGTTGCTATCCTCTGTTCTGGTTAGCGCCCTCCTTTTGGTTATGGTTGTGTGTTGGCTTCTTGCCTAACCGCTGTTGTATTTATTCCTTCTCTCGTGGTATGTCCGTCTCCTTGGGCACAGTTTTCCCAGACTGAGTCTGGTAGGAGGGGCATAGAGGGGAGGAGCCATCCCACACATACACACACTAAAGGTTTTAAAGTGCCAGTATCCAGTGGACCCGATCTATACCCCATGGTACTAAAGTACAGTTCCCCAATATCCACTAAGGACTACGAAAAAAGGAATTACCGATAGGTATTAAATTCCTATTTTTTCCTTCGCCGTCTCAAGGTTGCAGGTGTGGGCGTTGGTATATTAATACATTTGTACAGAGGTGCAATTGAGAGTGTTTTAACCTATGGAATTATTGTTTGGTATGGATACTGTACCGCCCATGAGCAAGGGGAGTTGGAACGCTTGGTTTGCTTACCTAGTAAAATGATTGGGGTCCAGCTGCAGACTGTTAAAGATCTCTTTGCAGCAAGATTGACAAATCGAGCTAGGTGTATAATGTCTGATTCTAGCCATCCGTCTGCTTATCTTTTTGCTAAATTGCCCTCTGGAAAGCGTTTTAGATCAGTGAAGGCACGCCTACGGAATAGCTTCTTCCCAACTGCTGTGCGTATGTTAAACGCTCATTGGGAATAATGGGGCAGATGTATTAACCTGGAGAAGGCATAAGGAAGTGATAAACCAGTGATATGTGCAAGGTGATAAACACACCAGCCAATCAGATCCTAACTGTCAATTTACATATTGGAGCTGATTGGCTGGTGCCTTTATCACCTTGCACTTATCACTGGTTTATCACTTCCTTATGCCTTCTCCAGGTTAATACATCTGCCCCAATGTGTTATCTCTCAAATGCGTGTTACTGTGTGCTTTTATATACCTATGTCAAGCTTTTTATCATTGTTTGATGTGCTGTACAATTGAATTTTGTTGTCAAATTTTATTTGATAATGACAATAAATGTATCGTATCATATCGTAATTAGCCCTAAAAGATCAGGTGCCGGATAATTGAGGGTGTACCTGTATAAGAGGGCTGGGGCTGTAATGCCTGTGGTTGGGGTCCCAGAGGTCAGCATCCCAACCTCAGTATCCTAGCCGCCCGAATTTTGGGTGGGGAGCACAATGAAGCCCCTTGCGGGCTCGCTGTGTTGGCCACAGGTTTTCTTCCCACTCTATGGCTGTCGTGGACACTCACGAGTGGGAATAGCCCCTGTGAGCCAGCACACCGGCTGTCGGCTTTGTAAGCAGTCGGGATTCCGGCCGTCGGGATCCCGACCACCGTTAAAGCAACTACATTCCCATACAAGGATAGAAAATGGGGACACAAAATTTGTTTTGTTTTTTAATAGACACAGTAAATAATGTTTCTTGAATTATTCTTACATAACAGAATCGTCCACGTATCATTCTGCAATTAGTGACAGCGTAGGGAAAGATTCCTAAACAGGATTTGCTATTGTGTGATTTGGATCTGAAAGGTAAGACCGCATCTGATATTTTCCAAGTTGCAAACTCTGAAACCAAAAGCAGTTGAAGCCAAACCACATTTTAAAACCTTTGCTTTGAGCAACAGCCCAGTGTGAGTTTATCATAAATGGATGGGTACGTTTTGTTTTCGTCTTCCTTTCCTTTTACTAGTGCTGACAGCTGAGATAGCTCAGACAGCATGTGGTTTGAAATATTTTGTCTGTGTGACCCATCTATTTTTTATTCTTTGCTAAAAAATATGGGGCGGAATGTAATAGAATCCGAGTTGGCCGGAGGTACGGGTTGCCGGCCGAACTCGGACGTTGTTTTAAAGGGGCAGTCATTTACAAGGCCAAACCATGCCTTGGAAATTATTACCCCTTTAAAAAACGTCCGCATTTGGCCAGCAACCTGCACCTCCGGTCAACTCGAAGGCATTACATCCAGCCCATGGTGTCTGCTTCATATTCCTGCTCTGGATTCCTGGTGTTCCAGTGAATCCAACATCTTTGATGGTCCAGCGTGGATATGACGGGTCTTGTCACTGTTGGAATGACTTTCAGGCTGCCAAGTACGGAGTGGAGGTGAAGGCGGATCTGGGATCCCCTGCAGTAACTCTATGCATGACTTACTGTTAGAGATGGGACTGGTGGTGGTGTGAGCTGCTGCACGCAGTTTCCCAACATCGGGACCAGAGAGCGGCTTTGGTGGATCATTTTCTTGCAGGAGCACCAGTGCGTTACCTCTCCCCCTAACTTATGCCCAGTCTTGTTACCTTGTGCACAACTTTGTGTCAGTTCCCAATTTCCAGTGACTGTTGAGTTGACCTGTGCTTCAGACATTATTACTGTTCTGCCTAAGGGGTATTTTCACACCAATCCGCATCTCAGATGCGGATGGGAGTGATAAATTCACCCCAATCTGCAATGCGCTAATTGAATACATTGCAGGGATGCATTGGCGTTTCTATTGATGCAATGGGTGGAGTGCACACGGGCCCCTTTGTGAAAAATAACTGAGATTGTACCGCTCATGCGCCACAGCCTCCTCCGCCCTCCTCCGCTTATACATACCAGCCCAGTAATCTGTGAATCTCTCCTCTGGTCAGCGGGTCACCGGGCTCCCGCTCTGTGACCACGGTCACTGCATGTAGTGTAGTATTGATAAAGTGCGGAGATGTAGTGTGGGGAAGTGGTGTAGTGATAAAAATATGCCCACACAGGGAGAACTACTTTGTGGCGCTGACCGCACCCCTTGTGGTGGCACTTCATAAATTTCAGCCCCAGGCCCATGTGGACCTTAATCTGGCATTGCCCATTGGTTTCTACTTGTCCTCTTTTTTTTTTTTTTTCAATGCAAAACTAAGTGATTTTATTTTGCAGAGAACAGGGGACGCACAGGTCACGTTTTTATTGCCGTCTTTGTTTTCGAAAGGGTATACAGCCATTTTCAGTTTATTATCACAGCAATTCAGAGCAAGGACAGCTGGCTCCTGCAATACAATAAAAAACTTCACACAATAAAGTGACACATATAATAAACTCAGTCCTCAGGTGCCCTCACTCTCATCATTCATTTAAGACCTAAATAAGGACATTTACATCCTAACCATCCCTATTTTCATGGGACAGTCCCACTTATCAGGCAGTGTCCCACCGGTGGAGGGGGAGGGGGATTTGGGAGGACCCCTCTCACCCGCTGCTCTTCTTGGCAGAGCCAGTGGTGAATAAATGCTGTGCGCATGTGCGCACGTCTGTTCACGGGAGAGGGGGACTGTGATGATTTTGGAACAGTCCCTCTTTCCTGCAGAGAAAAATTGAGCGGTATGTGTTCATGGAAAATCAATGAAATGTTTTGGTGCTTTTATTATTAGTACAGCGCTGGACATATATTGTTGTGGTGTAATATATGGGCGCTGGGGTGTGAGCTGGCATACTTCCTCTGTGTTTCTCTCTCTGGGCTTCCCTGTAGGCTGTCCCCTTTATTGGCCAGTGTGTGTGTTGGGTGTCGGTACTTCGTGTCGGCATGTCTGAGGCTGAGTGATCCTCCCCAGAGGAAGTTACTAGGGGCGCAGAAAAGGAGCTGGAAATGGCTCTGTCGACACAGTCGACCACTGATTGGGTTGCTATGTTGAGTACACTTAATGCTAATGTTGCTTTGCTGTCTAAGAGGTTGGATAAATCTGATTCTCAGACACAGACATGGAGAAAATCCATGGAGGATGCTTTGGCTCAAGTGCAGACCCCCTCAGGGTCACAAAAACGTTCATTTAACCAGATGGTAGATACAGATGCCGACATGGACTCTGATTCCGATGTCGATTTTAATGAGGCTACTTTACACCCAAGGGTAGTTAAGAGTATTCAGTACACGATTGTGGCTATTAAAGATGTTTTGCATATCTCTGACGAACCTGCTGTTCAGGAGACAAGGATTTGCCTATTTAAAGGGAAAAAACCTGAGGTGAAGTTTCCCCCCTCTCATGAAATGAACGCTCTTTGTGAAAAAGCTTGGGAGTCGCCGGACAAGAGGTGGCAGATTCCCAAGAGAATTTTTCTGGCGTATCCTTTCCCCTCTGATGACAGGGAGAAATGGGAGCCGTCTCCGAATGTCGACAAGGCTCTCTCCCATTTGTCCAAGAAGGTGGCGCTTCCGTCCCCTGACACGGCTGCTCTCAGGGATCCGGCGGATCGCAAGCTGGAGACGTCTTTGAAGGCCATTTTCGTGAATACGGGTGCATTGCTCAGACCTGCTGTGGCGTCGGTATGGGTGAGCAATGCTATTGCTAAATGGGCTGATAATTTAGCTTCTGATATGGATACCCTTGATAAAGATAATATTCTTTTGACTCTTGGTTATATCAAGGATGCTGCAGATTACCTAAAGGATGCGGCGAGAGATGATCCCAAGAGGCCAACAAGAGCCAATGCCATGGCGGTCTCGGCTAGGAGGGCGCTGTGGATCCATCAATGGAATGCTGATGCCGACTCCAAGAAAAATATGGAAGCTCTCCCCTTCAAAGGTAGTGTCTTGTTTGGTGACGGCCTGGCTGACCTGGTGTCTACCGCTACTGCGGGTAAGTCATCTTTTCTTCCTTATGTTCCCACACAACAGAAAAAGGCACCCCATCAACAGATGCAGTCCTTTCGACCTAATTGTCACTGACCTAGGTTGGAGGTGTTGTGAACTCGGGGGTTCTCCCGATGGTAGGGGAGAGGAGCCACAGTTGGGTCGGAACAGGGATGGCTTAATATAGGTCTTCCTCATACAGGACTCTGACAGTAAAGCTTGGTGAAAATATTAAAGAACTTTATTGCAGGAAGAGAGCAACACAATGTCACATGGCAGAGAAGGAACGTATGGGGAAATGTCCAGGCCTATAGGAGAACTTGTAAGCAATGCTAAGGATTCCAGGAAAAGAAGTACTTGTGAGTGTTGGTACAAGATAATAATGACTGAAGAACTTGTAAGTGATGTTTTTAAAGATACCGGTGATTTGAAGAACTGGTGAACGGTGGTTAAAGACTCTGACGATTTGAAACACTTGTGAGTGGTGGTTAAAGACACTGATGATTTGTAGAACTTGAGAACGGTGGTTAAAGACACTGATGATTTGTAGAGCTTGTGAACGGTGGTTAAAGACACTGACGATGTGTAGAGCTTGTGAACGGTGATTAAAGACACTGATGATTTGTAGAACTTGAGAGCGGTGGTTAAAGACACTGGCAACTTGCAAAACTTGGGAGCGGTGGTTAAAGACACTGATGATTTGTATGACTTGAGAGCGGTGATTAAAGACACTGATGATTTGTAGAACTTGAGAGCGGTGATTAAAGACATTGATGATTTGTAGAACTTGAGAGCGGTGATTAAAGACACTGATGATTTGTAGAACTTGAGAGCGGTGATTAGACCGCAGCACACGCTGACTCCAAGAAGCACTGGTGACTGGATTGCAGAGAAACACACCAGCCGCAGTATACGCTGAACTGTGCAGCTACTGGCACCTGGAAGTGCCGGAGACACTGGGGTACGACTGCAGAGAGATACGTCGGGAACAAGAGCACTGGCATCCACATCAGGGAAAAGACGATACTCAGGTGCCGAGGCTCTGCCCGGCGTCTGACTTTGAATCTCGCGCCTCCGCTGGATTGGCGGAACAGTCCGATGACGTCACCTGCTCCCCGCCCACGTGATGCCGGGTGTCATGGCGGCGCCCCTGCCCCGGGGAGCCGCGCCAGCCAGACGCCGGAGCCCGTGGACCAACGAAGGCGGAGGCCGCAACACAGACCAGCAGGCACACAGGGGTAAGCGCGGTGAACGCCGCCTATGGCGTGTGACACTAATAAATACAAACGAGGTAAAGGCTCGTCCTTCCTCACTTCAAAAGGTAGAGGAAGGGAAAGAAGTCGCCTGCAGGATCAGGCACCCAGGACCAAAAGTCCTCCCCCGCCTCTACCAAGTCCACCGCATGCCGCTGGTGCTCCCCTGCTTTTTCATATCGGCCTTGCCAGTTTCTCTTCCAGAAAGAGAAGTAGTAAATACTGCGATACAAAAGTTGTGTTAACAAAGGGTCATTGTTCCCTTTCCCCCGTCCCAACGGGCGGAAGGGTTCTATTCGAGCCTCTTTGTCGTACCGAAGCCGCACGGTTCGGTCAGACCGATTTAGAACCTAAAATCCCTCAATCCATACTTGAAAACTTTCAAGTTCAAGATGGAATCTCTTCGAGCTGTGATCTCCAGCCTACAAGGGGGGGTTTTATGGCGTCAGTCGACATAAAGGATGCCTACTTACACGTCCCGATTTATCCTCCGCATCAGGCCTTCCTGAGATTTGCGGTGCAGGATTGTCATTACCAATTTCAGACGTTGCCATTTGGGCTTTCCACGGCCCCGAGGGTTTTCACCAAGGTTATGGCAGAAATGATGGTACTCCTTCGCAAGCGAGGGGTCACAATTATCCCGTACTTGGACGATCTCCTGATAAAGGTGAGGTCAAAGGAACAGTTGTTAAAGAATGTGGAACTCTCCCTGACAGTTCTGCAACATCACGGTTAATTCCGACGACTCGACTGCCCTTCCTGGGAATGATCCTAGACACAAAGCTTCAGAGAGTGTTTCTTCCGGAGGACAAAGCTCTAAAAATACAGACCATGGTCAAGGAGCTTTTGAGACCGACAAGAGTGTCGATTCATCAATGCACTCGAGTGCTAGGGAAGATGGTGGCGGCTTACGAGGCCATTCTGTTTGGCAGGTTTCATGCCAGGGTGTTTCAGTGGGACCTGCTGAACAAATGGTCCGGGTCTCACCTACACATGCACCAGAAAATAAGTCTATCTTCCAGGGCCAAGATCTCTCTCCTGTGGTGGCTGCAAAGCTCTCACCTCCTGGAGGAACGCCGTTTCGGAATCCAGGACTGGGTCCTGCTGACCACAGATGGAAGTCTCCGAGGCTGGGGCGCAGTCGCGCAGGGAAGAAATTTCCAGGGAAAATGGTCAAGCCAGGAATCTTCTCTCCACATAAATGTTCTCGAATTAAGAGCCATTTACAACTGCCTCCTGCAAGCAAAGAACCTTCTTCAGGGTCTCCCTGTCCTAATCCAGTTGGACAACATCACAGCGGTGGCGTACGTAAACCGCCAAGGCGGAACAAGGAGCAGGGCGGCAATGGCGGAAGCCACAAGAATTCTCCGCTGGGCGGAACAGCATGTGAGCGCTCTGTCTGCAGTTTTCCTCCCGGGCGGGGACAACTGGGAAGCAGACTTTCTCAGCAGACACGATCTCCATCCAGGAGAGTGGGCTCTTCATCAAGAGGTATTTGCAGAAGTGACAAGGCGTTGGGGAATTCCTCAGATAGACATGATGGCGTCTCGCCTCAACAAGAAGCTTCCGAAGTATTGTTCCAGGTCAAGGGACCCCCAAGCCTGTGCAGTGGATGCCCAGGTAACTCCGTGGGAGTTTCAGACGGTGTATGTGTTCCCTCCGCGTCCTCTCATTCCAAAGGTGCTGAGGATCATAAGACGAACAAGGGGAAGGGTATTCCCGGGGAGGTCATCCCCACTCTCCTTAAGGCTAGGAAGGAGGTCACGGCGAAACATTATCACCGTATTTGGAGAAAATATGTGTCGTGGTGTGAAACCAAGGCAGCTCCTGCGGAGGAGTTTCACTTGGGTCGGTTCCTCCATTTTTTGCAGGCAGGCGTGGATGCGGGCCTGAAATTGGGTTCCATCAAAGTGCAGATTTCGGCTTTATCTATTTTCTTTCAAAAGGAATTGGCCGTCCTTCCTGAGGTTCACACTTTCGTGAAGGGAGTGCTGCATATCCATACTCAATTTGTGCCACCCGTGGCGCCGTGGGATCTTGAAGTGGTGTTGCAGTTTCTTATGTCTCACTGGTTTGAGCCTTTGCGTAAGGTTGAGTAGAAGTTTCTCACTTGGAAAGTGGTCATGCTTTTGGCTCTGGCGTCTGCCAGACGAGTGTCCGAGTTGGCGGCCTTATCTCACAAGAGCCCATATTTGATCTTTCATGTGGATAGAGCGTAATTGAGGACTCGTCTACAATTTCTGCCGAAGGTGGTTTCTTCGTTTCACATAAACCAACCTATTGTGGTACCTGTGGGTACAGATGCTGTAGCGGTCCCAAAATCTCTTGACGTTGTAAGAGCTTTGAAAATTTATGTCGCTAGAACGGCTCTTACTAGGAAGACAGAGGCTCTGTTTGTCCTGT